>NC_087348.1:73759583-74073645 GCF_030014295.1 Loxodonta africana | reverse complement strand
TAGGCTCTACCCCCAGAGTTTCTGCTTCAGCAGGACTGGAGGGAAGCCTGAAATTTGCATTTCTAACAAGATTTCAGATGATGCTGATGCTGCTGGCCCTACGTTATATTTCCCCTACACCCTTCTCTTCACCTTTTGAATACCGTCTCCTACTACTTCCCCCATTATTCATTACCTCCAGCCTCACTAGCATCCTTACGAACAGTTCTCTAATACACCAAGCATACTGCTGGCTTAAGGCCTTGATCTGGCTAGTTCCTCTGCCTGAAATACTTTTCTCCACATAGCACTTGGCTCACTCCCTTGACTCTTTAAAATCTTTCCTTAAATGTCACCTTCTCAATGTAAACTGCCCTGACCATCCTACTTAAAACTGCAACATCCATCTCCACTCTGCCCTAACATTCCTGGTCCCACATACCCTACTCCCTTTCTGTAGCCCTGTTTTATCTCCTAATGCACTATGTAAGTTACTTGTTGATTAAATTCATCTTTTATGTCTGTCTCCCTCCACTAAAACCAAAGCTCCACAAAGGCAGTTTCATTCATTGATGCATCCCAAGTACCTAAAATATTGATTGGCAAATAGTTGAAATTCAATAAATAACTTAAATAAAACTAACTTTGAGGTTCTCTAGACAATCACTGCTTATGAGACAGTGACCCTCCGTCATAAACATACTTCCATTATACACTGATCACACTGCCTTGCAGATACTAGTTTGTATGCCTGCCTCCTCAGAAAGGCTGTGAGCTCCTCAAGGACAGCAACTGTGCCTCACATATCTTTGCAAACAAGTGCCCCATCATTAAGCTGGTCTCTCAGTAACAGAAAGGTATGTGGTAGAGAAATTTAGGTACAGGGAGTCAGGCTTCCAATTCTTGCTGTGTGATGTCGAGCATGTTATTTAATTCTCTGCACTTGAATTTCCTGATCTGGAAAATGGGGATAATGCCATCTGGTACCTGGCATTGAACTGTATTCAATAAACAATAGCTATTCACATAATTATCACTGATTAATAGCTGGAATGAAGTGCTAATTTATTCTAGACTTTCTTGTCTGTGTCCTCTATGATCCAGTATGCCTATAAGCTGGGTGGGCAGCTGAGACTAGCACAAAAATGGGTAAAACAAAGCTAACTGGTCCTTATGGAGACTGACTCAATGACCTTGGCCTCATTAGCAGGACACTCAGAACTGAGCTAAGCAGCCTCCATCAGAGCTAGATCAGCAGAACAACAATCCTTCACAAAACACTAAACATTGTTCTAGTAGATAAAACTACAAATGCTTAAACACCACTTTCTGCACAACAGAAATTCAGGGGAAAGAATGTATTTCATACAGAAGTTGTGAGAAAAATGGAGGGGAAAAGAACATTAGATAATTATTTAGCAAAGGGATTAAACACAATTTGGACATACGCAATTTCAGAGTTCAACAAAATTGGACTTCAATTTAGCAGATAATACTTCTAGAGATTTGTTATATTTCTAAAGGATATTTATTCTAGACAACAGATTGTGATCTGAGTCAACAGAACTGGTTAAATAAATCAAAACAAGGCTCATTAAAAAAAAAAAAAAAAGCAACAAAAAACCTTAAACCAAAAATACCCCCTGAAGTCTTCCTAAAACCAAACAATAGTTTAGCTTAACTAGTAAAAAAAAAAAAGTCTGCCTTGAGAATTGTGCTCTTTTAAGAAATATCTATATGTGATCAAACTGACAACAGCAACTTGAAAGATCAGATAGGCAATGAGTTATGTTAAGAGAGGAGGAACAACTCAGAAAAGGAGGGTGAGAATGATTATTTAACTCGAAGAATGTCATCAATGTCACTGAATCGTCTGTGTAGAAATGGTTGGATGGGTGTATGTTTTGAAACGGTTGAACTGGTGTACGTTTTGCTGTGTATAGTCTCAACAACAACAAAATAAATAAAATTTAAAAGAAAAAAATACAGGTTAATCTGAGCTATTACAAAATTTAGCCTTATAAATTAAAAAACTACAAAATAATCAGACTAGTACAAAATGCCCCTACCATCAACGTCTTAGTTACCTAGTGCTGCTATAACAGAAATACTACAAAAGTGATGGCTTTAACGAACAGAAATTTATTTTCTCATGATTTGGAAGGCTAGAAGTCCGAATTCAGGGTGCCAGCTCTAGGGGAAGGCTTTCTCTCTCTGTGAACTCTGGTGGAAGTTCCTTGTCTCTTCAGCTTCTGCTCCCTGATTCCTTGGAGATTTCCATGTGTCTTATTTAATCTCTTTTTTATCTCAAAAGAAATTCTCAAGATACACGCTACACTAATCCTGCCTCATTAACATAATAAAGACAACCCATTCCCAAACGGGGTTATAACCACTGGCATAGAGGTTAGGATTTACAACACATTATTTTGGGGTGACATAATTCAATCCATAACAATCACCATCTTAGCTTTAAAGTCTGACTCTGGTCCTCAGCTTTCTGAGTATGGAAATACAATTGCAGTTCCTGCTATTTCTCTCTTCTACAAACTCTGCATTTTTTACTTAGCATTTAGAAAAGTTGTAGAAGTTTGGTTTATTAAATTCTAAAAAGTTAAAATTGTTTTCACTTGCCACCGAGTCAGATCCAACTCATGGCGATCCCATGTATAACGCAACAAAATGTTGTCTGACCTGTGCCATCTTCACAATCATCGGTATGTTTGAGTCCACTGTTCTGGCTATCGCGACAATCAATCTCACTAAGGGTTTCCCTTGATTTCCTTGACCCTCCACCAAACAGGATGTTCTTTTCTACAGACTGGTCTTTCCTGATGACACGAACAAAGTAAGCGAGCTGAACTCTCTCCATCCTCACTTCTTAGAAGCACTCTGGCTGGATTTCTTCTAACACTGATTTGTTCATTCTTCTGGCAGCCCATGGTATGTATGTTCAATATTCTTTGCCAACACCACAGTTCAAGGACATTAATTCTTCTCTCTTCCTTGTTTGCTATCCAACTTGCATGTATATGAGGCCACTGAAAAGACCATGGCTTGGGTCAGACACACCTTAGTCACGGAAGTGACATCTTTGCTTTTTAGAACTTTAAAGAGGTCTTTGGTTCACTGTGAGTCAGAATTGACTCAACGGCATCAGGTTTGGTTTGAGTTTTTTGCAGCAGATTTGCCCAATATAATGCAACATGTGACTTCTTAAGTGTTGCTTCCATGGATACTGATTGTTGATCCAAGTAGAATAAAATCATTGACAGCTTCAATTTTTTCTCCACTTAAGAAAGTTAAGTACTACGCCTTACGTTAGAAAAAAAATTGCTGCATACAATTCTTTGAAAATAGACTAAGAATCTTCTATCTTTCCATAATCAATACAACAAATCTTTATCAAGTACCTGATATATAAAGCAGAGGGCAATGGTGGTTCAGTGGTAGAATTCTCCCATCCCATGCCAAAGACCTAGGTTCGATTCCCAGTCAATGTACCTCCTATGCAGCTACCACCCACCTGTCAGTAGAGGCATGTGTGTTGCTGTGATGCTGAACAGGTTTCAGCGGAGCTTCCAGGCTATGATAGGCTAGGAAGAAAGGCCTGGCGATTTACTTTTGAAAGTCAATTAATGAAAGCCCTATGGATCACAACAGATCATGGGGATGGCACAGGAATGGCAGTGTTGCATTCTGTTGTGCATGGGGTCGCCACGAGTCTCAACAGCAGCTAACAACTTTATAAAGCACTGTCTTCTAACAAAGCTAATTTACCTAGCTGATCCTGGGACAAGAGGACTTTATAACACAGTTCTGTAATATCTGAATTTTTATAATGGCCTATGGCTTTTATAATCAGGAAAAAAATAAGGAAGTTTTTTTTTTTAATGGTTGCTGTCAAAGACTTCCGGGAAAACAAGAACTGGGTTTATGAGACACCTAACTTACCCAAAATAAAATCTCTGATTTTCATCAACAATGTAACAACAACAACAAAAAAAAAAAAACCTATTGCTATGGAGTCGATTCCAACTCATAGTAACCTTACAGCGACAATATAGGACAGGATAGAACTGCCCCATAGAGTTTCCAAGGAGCACCTGATGGATTTCAACTGCCAACCTGTTGGTTAGCAGCTGTAGCACTTAACCATTACACCACCAGGGTTTCCAATATAACAATAGATCCCAAAATTAATACCTACCTTCATAACTAGGCTAAGTCATTGTTAGATGGCCATTATTCTAAAGCTACAAACCCAAAAAAAGAAAAGGGAATCAGAGATGATGTAACTGAGAAAAGAACCAACCAAGACCTTTTGACATTCCTGGAAAATAATTCTAATGTATTATTTAAAAAATGGATATAATTTGTTATAAATTGAGATTATCCATTTTTTATCTTGTAAATTAAGCCCTGTGATTATTTCTAAATCATTTTCTCCTCTGCCTTCCTGTCTTCAAAAATCCTGAAAGTTTCTTTGTTGCTTCCCTCTATATCTTTTCATTATAAAGAATATGGTGAATCAGAAGTTAGAGCCAGCCCCCAAACTACAACCACAAAAGATACAAACTGCACACTACACTGAAGGATTTCTGAAGTTAACAGATGCAATTCTCCCCACCCCCACCCCCGTAAAGAAAGTAGACCTCAGGCAAAAAGCAAAAAACATCCCAAAACAGTCACACGAAAAAAGCTGTTTAAAAGCAAAGTCCTCCTAAACTTTTGGTCTAAGAAAAATATTTCCAGAACTGATATGAGGGGAGAAAGAGGAAAAATAATAACAACACAACAATAAATAGTCTTAAGTGCAATTCAGAAAATGAGTGACCTGGCTCCTCTCCTGACAGAGCTCTACTGCAATGTGGATTGGAGACTGAATTAAATAGGCCACACCACAACTCTGCTATTCAGTGATTAAGCCATGGCTTCAGTTTTCCCTTTTCTATTAAAAAAAAACAAACTCATCAATGGTGAGACACCAGACAGAAGACCAGATACTAACAGTTCTAACTTGCTGGACGACACTGGACAAAAATAAAATAATTTCAAGTGGGACTGTAAAAATTAAATACTGTACACTGTAAAACTATAAAGTCATATGTCAATACTAATCATCACCACCTGCCAAAAGTGCTACCACTGATTACCTCTGACTTCTAGCTGTGACATTTTTATTCTGTTTAATTTTTTATTCTGTGACCAATATAAATGAATGCACACTCATGTTTGCCAATTGGGAACAGTTTTGAAATCAAGGGATCCCACACTCACAAATGAGTGAAGCTGTATCAGACCTCACCGCTCAGGCTCTGAGCACCCCATGAAAGCGGTTTAGACTAACTCAGTTCAGCCCAAGCGTACAGTACGCCACAGTTAAAAAAGCCTAGCAAAATTTTTGCCTCACTTACCCAACATATTAATAAACAAAAAAATTACTAACCTGGTTCTCTGAAAAGGAAGCCATGAGAAATTCCATGGATGACAAACATGCATCCTAAGTATAATATTTGAGAAGCTTGCTGGTCTAAACTATACCTGTTTCCATCTTATTTCCTGGAGTCGAACTGAAAACAACTTGAGAACTGGCACATGTTCTCATACTCCACCATGTCAGGACTCTGCCACTCATAGACTCAGCCCAGGGTTCTAAACTAAACTAAAATCAGCCATCACAGAACATCTAGAACATGGATATTTGACCAAAATCTGCCTCAATAACTTTTGAGAACTAAATCTAAAAATCTGACAGTGATAGCCTATGTTCAATCACTGAATCCCATAAGAAGTCACCAGCTTCAGAAAGGCAAGACTTTCCCTCAATGGGCCCTACACCATATCCGGCAGGTACTAAAATATATAATATAAAGCATAGTTTCCCTCCTGTGTATGCACATTCCTGAGAGGTCTCTAAAACCACTTAATAGTAGTAATTCTAATCCAGGCATACCCACCCAACCACTGCCATCAAGTCTGACTCACAGCAACCCTATAGGACAAAAGAGAGCTGCCCCCATAGGGTTTTCAAGGCCATAAATCCTTACAGAGGCAGACTGTCACATCTTTCTCCCACAGAGCGGCTGGTTCTGTCCACCTTTCTGTTAGCACCCGAGCGCTTAACCACTGTGCCTCCAGGGCTCCTTCATCCAGGGAAAGCAGCAAGAATTTAGGGGTCAAGCCAAGCCCAAGTACACCTTCCTCCAGAGCTAGCCAAAAACGAACTTATAAAAGGATATAAAACGAGAAACAGATTTCACATTTCGCCAAAGGAGGCCTTACGAAAACCAAAGCCATTGCCGTCGAGTCGTTTCCGACTCATAGCGACCCTATAGGCCCTAAAAGAGGCGTAGGGGTGAATTTTATTTTTAATCTAGGAAGGAAGGAAAGGCTGAACAGACACTAAGAGAATGTGATTTAAGCACCAAACACCGTGACTCAGGATTTTCTTCTAAAGAGGAGCAGAGCTCCAGTGTCATTAAAGTAAAATCCATTTACTTTCAAATGGTCTCTTCCCACCTGAGGGAGTGAAGTGGCGTTCTCTTCATTCGGAGTCTTTACAGTCTCTCCAAATAAATTTAGCGCGTAATTTTGAACTGCCTTGTGCTGTTCTGTAATTGTTTTTGTGTGTTGGTCTTTTTTCTAACTTCTTACTCGTACTACCTTCAAAAAGAAAACATAACCTAATCTAGAAAATCTCCCTCAGCAGCAACAGGCTTTACCTCTGGCAGTACCTACAGATGCCTGAGCTAAGCCGTCAGGATTTGAGTCTTGCTGCAGCAGCAGCAGAGATGCCTTTATACAACGACCATGAGAGAGTCTGTCCAGAATCAACCAAACTGATAAAAATTAAGTTTAGCTCATACTGACTTCCTGTATGAAACTAGCTCAAACTTTTTATAACCACCTCATCCCTGGGATGGGGTAAGTTTTTTTTCTTTTAGATAAGACATCCTTCTTAAGCATCTGGAATATGCAAATCAAAACCACAAAGAGATACAACTTCACACCCACTAGGACTGCTATAATCAAAAAAAAAGGATATGGAGAAAATGGAACCCTTATACACCGCTGGTGGGAATGTAACTGGTATAACTGCAGTGAAAACAGTCTGGCAATTCCTCAAAAGGTTAAACATAAGAGTTATGACCCAGTAATTCTACTCCTAGGTATATACCCAAGAGAAATGAAAACATACATTCACACAAAAATTTTTATGCAAATGTTCATAGCTGCATTATTCACAATAGCCAAAAAGTGGAAATAGCCCAAATGTCCACCAACTGATAAATGGATAAATACCATGGAGTGTACTTATGCAATGAAATATTATTCAGTGATAAAAGAGAATACTTTAAAAAAATGACATACTGATACATGGAACAACATGGATGAACTTCAAAAATACTATGTAAAAGAAGCCAGTAACAAAAGACCACGTACTATATGATACCATTTATATGAAATGTCCAGTATAAGCAAATCTATAGAGACAGGAAGCAAATTAGTGTTTTACTAGGGCTGGATTTGGGGGAAGGGAGGAAATAGGAGTGACTCCTCATGTGTACAGGGTTTTCTGGAGGATTGATGAATATATTCTAAAGTTGACTGTGGTGATAATTGCAAAACTGAGTAGTACATGTTAAATACGCGGATTGTATGGCAGGTGAATCACATCTTAATAAAGGTGTTTTATACATATATATTTATACGAGGGGAGGGAGGGAAACTACAGCCCTGAGATAACTCTTAAGACTTTAAACCAAAAAATATACCCTAGTCTTCTTAAAAACAAACCATAGTTCAGCTTAACTAGTATTAAATGTCTGCCTTAAGCATTGTGCTCTTTTAAGAACGATCTGTATGGGATCAAACTGACAACAGCAACTGGAAAGATTAGACAGAAACCTTAGGGAACAGTGTGTTTATGTTAATGGAGGAGGGAGGACTCAGAAAAGGAGGGTGAGAATGGTTGCACAACTCAAAGAATGCAATCAATGTCAATGAATTGTACATGTAGAAACGAGTGAATTGGTGTATGTTTTGCTGTGTATATTCTCAACAACAACAAAAAAATTGTATTAAAAAAAACCCTCATCTGGCAATGCCACTGAATTGTACATGTAGAAATTGTTGAATTAGTGTATATCCCACTGTGTATATTCTCAACAACAAAAATTAATTAAAAAAAAAAAAGAGGCTCTTTCAGCATATTTTTAGTGTTCTAAGTAGACCTATACAGGCCATTGCCTAGCTTCTCATTTATCCATGTGTCCCAATACCGTTTCCGGCTCTTTCTCTCGGATTTTCGGCAAGGCCCTCTGCCCAGAGTCTGGAAAAACTGGAGACATGAATGCAAAAATCTAGGATACTTACATTTCACTGCTAGGTGCAGGTCAGTCGATTCCAATAAGAAATAAGTCACAAGCATTCTGGAACCTTAACTCTCAGACAGAGGTAAGCAGAGTAAACTCAGGAATCCCTACCTCATGGCTAAAGCCTTCTCCTTCAGTCACCTGGATGAAGCATCACCTATGCCATCAGAAGAAACAAAAATGAAGATGCCCAGGACACCCACTCCTCAAGTGGTGAGAAAAGACACTGGACCATCACCACCTGCCTCTCCACTCAGGATGGGCCATGGAAAACGTAAATCGGGAGCAATTCTTCCAGATTTGCTCATCTAGCTGACAAGCTCAAGAAGCCAATGACCCGATTCACTTTGCAAATACCATTTCCTAAAGTTAGCTAGATTTGTGTTTCACCCATAGAATACCTCCTCTCCTCCTTCCAACCCAAAGTACTTTATTAACCAGAAAAAAAAAATAATTTTTACACCTTCCTCAGTTCCTTGCACAACAAATAGCTACATGACTTGCCTAAATGCTTGAGTCTTCAAGAAATGATCTGAGTCAAGATCCAACACAGCAAGCTCCAAGTTAACTGTCACAGAGACGACTGAATCTTGACCCTTCTCCACAAAACCAGAACGAACACTGAGCATCTTTGATTTGGTAATTCTGGGTTCACTTTTTAAGGATACAGAATCTACCTGAGACATATAACTTAATTTGCTTAGAGATAACATAAACTCCTCAGTACCTCCCTGGAGGACCTGGGTACAATTCATAATTTCCTACAGTTTCAATTACTATGTCATCATCAGTTTTAGAGAAATAAGGCAAGCTGAAAAGTGAAAATGCACCCTGGAGAGTCTCAGCACAAAGCAATTGTATTCTGTTTTGTTTTATTCAAAGATCCCCTCAGGGTAGTTCAAATTCCCAACCAACCCACCAGAAATGAAATAAAAGGGGGAAAAAAAAATCCTTCAATCAGTTCCTATTCTAATAAAGGCTACCTATTCGATAAATGGTTTTGGCATTCCACTACTGCAACCATATTTAAAAAGACAGAAAATATCCTTCTTTATACATTTCATACAACTCATCTACCCTTCCTTGCTATTGTAATAAGCTTTCACAGAGATATAGTTTAAGCTTGCTGAAAAGGCAGATCATTTTAATTCATTAAAAGAGAATTAACATTTCTGAGGGTCTACTTGGTGAGATACTTTGTATTTACATTCTCTTTTTTATAGATAAGGACCCTGGCAGAGTTACCTAACTTGGCCCCAGACACATAGTCAATAGCAGAGCAGAAATGTTTGACTCTAAAGCCCATGCTCTCAATAACAGTCGCTTTCCAGCTTCACTCCAATGCTTTATGATTTGAAACTCTCCTCTTTATTTTCTAAAACCAAATGTCTATACAATTTAATAGATTCTTCAAAGTGCAGCATTAAAATAATATTGGTTTATTCCATCACCTTAAAGTTTCTTTTATTGGACAGAACAGTGTTATTTTTAATCTTTCTCAACATGTTAATGTTCTCTAAAGGCCCAATGAGGGCAATAAGATGCAATTTGGGGATGTAAGAGGCACACTGGACCAAGAGTTAGGCAATTAACTAGCGGGACCTAGGCCCTACTGTCTTTCCTAGGCCTCATTTTCTTCTCTGAGGTCCGTTACAGCTTCAATACCTTAAACTTAATTCCAACAACAATATCACAAAGTCACACATTTAATACATGTAAAACACAGATAAAATATTAACATCTGTATTACATGAATATGAAGACCTAAAAAAAAGTAAGCTTGAAACAATGAAACTACACTGACAAAGGCCTAGTATTAGTTATTGTTTCATGATTTTTTTCCTCCATTTGCTAGTAGAGGAAGCAGTATTTTTTTGATCTTGTTAAGGAATCAATTTATCACATTTTTTAAGTCCATTTTTGTCATTTTAAATATACACTTGATTTTTTTTTTTTTCATAAGAAACACTGGAATTTTTCTGGTAACAGGAAAAAAAAAAAACCGTCCGTCATCTCTAAAGCAAAGTAAAACTAGTCAACAGGATAATCACTTTTAGGAGAGAAACTTTACAGTGAATACATCATAAGAGAAAAGTGGAAATGAGTTTCCCTCAACAAATCAGGATAACTGTATAACCTCACAGGGTCGATCGTATGAGTCAGAATCAACTGGAAGGCACACAACAAACAACATAACCTCAAAGTATAACCCAACAAACCACCCACATGAAACGTGCTAATGGGACCCCGGACAAAAACTTTTCCAAAACGGGTGCAATTCAACGGCTCCAACGAAAGTGCGATGGAATTCACAGAGCTGTTTTGCCCTTCTGCAATTAGTGCCAAATCTGATCAAGGACCCCATTTTCACTTCCTCATCACTCCTCCTTTGATAGGTTCCTTGAGAAGCATCATAACACAAACCAGGTTCTCCAACTTGCTGGTTTGTGTCGCTTATTTATTAAAAAAATGGCTTTGGCCTCATAAAGGTCATAAGTTACTTTTCATAAAAAGACTGGCCCCAAGATACTGGGCCAAGGATATTCTCACCCTTCCTGGTGCAGCCCAAGCCCAAGCTCACTTTACTATTTCATGTCCCACACAGATCTGTAGATAAGAGCTGCAATCTGTAGGATAAACCCAGGGGCCCAGCCCAGGGCTGGGCTATAACGGTTTCGAGCGACTGTTAGAACAGGCTTCTTGGGAAGAGGCCAAATAAACTCACCAAGTTTTTGTTTTGCTTTTTTTTTTTTAAGTCTGAGTGGAACTTTCACTAGGACGTGGGATGCCTTCTTCCCTCCTTAATGAGTGTTCGAGGACTGGCTTCCCTTTCTTTAATACTAAGTCACTCAGCCTACACCAGACCGAGAACACACAACTCTCTTCTCCTCCTTGTCCCCGACCCCATGCCCCCGGCGCAGTCGGACCGGAGGGGCCGTTCTGACCCCTCGCTGCTCGGAGCCCCTCGTCCCGCTTCCCCTCCTCAGGCCCAATGCCCCCTTCCCGGCGTTCTTCCCGGTTTTAACCCTCGCCCGGCTCCCAGGACAAAGCGGGGGGCTCGCCGGGGCCTCCGGACGCAGCGGGCACGGTGAAGCGACCCCGAGCTCGTCGCTCACTCACCCGACAGCTCGTCCGGCTCCAGCCCGGTCTCGGTGTCCAGCCCGCAGATGACAAAGTAGTCGGCAAAGCGACTGGGCGCCGAGCCCCCTCCGCCGCCGCCGCCGCCGCTCATGGCGCCGGGACCGAGACGGACCGGGCCGTGCGGAACGGCGCGGAGCCCCCGCACCCGGGCGCCCGCCCGCCCTCAGGCCGCCCCTCCCGCCGCCGCCGCTACCGCGGCTCCGGCCGCCGCCCCCGGCCCTGGCCCGGTCCCCGCGGCCGCCGCGGCTGCCGTGACGGGACGGGGGGGCACCGGGCCGCCCCGTGCCGCATCCTGGACGCCGTCCCCCCCGCGCCGCCGCCGCCGCCACCAGCCGAGAGCGCCGCGGCCCGACCGAGTCTGGAGAAGGGCGGAAAGCGCTGAGTGGAGCCCCACCGCGGCCCCGCTCCAGCCGCGCCTGCGCAGGCGCCGTCGAGGAGGGGCGGGCGTCTAGCGGAAAGGATGACGTGATGCTCTTCGGGCCCAGCGGGCCGCAGCTTCCCAGGCGGTCGCCGCAGCGCGGCCCGCGGCTGCCACTCAGCCCGCAGCCGCCACGTCCGGGGCTGCAACTCTTCTGAGAGGACTGAAGAGGTGTGGGAGGAATGAACGTGCCCTGCAAAGCAGAGACCCTGGCCCATGTTCCACTCTCCCCCACTACTACCCCACTACCCGAAACCCCCTTAGCCCGGCCTTGTCACGGGGGTAAGGGTGCAGGATTGAGCTCGGAAGCCCACCACATCCCACCGCCAGGCCATCGGCCTAGACTTAAAATAGCGCCTTCTCCCTGCCCCCATTGCATGGCGTCCGTGCCGGACCCTTAATCCGGTAAAGCAGAGGATGCCCCTCTTTTGGTGGAAGCGGGTCAGCTCGTCCTATATCTATCCTTATTTTACAGATGGGGAAACTGAGTCTCAGAGACAAGCAAGAATTTTCCCAAGGTCACATTGAATCCAATAGACATAGCCTGGACTAGGATACTGGGTCTGCTAACTCCCCCTCTCCCACCATAAGCCAGGCCTTTTCCTGTCACCAGGAGCTCCCCTTTTCTCTGAAGGCACCTCAAGAGGCCTCTGCCACTTGGGGGCTCCCCTTCTGTTTCCACCGAGAATTCTCAGATCCACCCCTGAGCCAGCTGGCCTTCAAGAACAGAGGATGAGGGGGAGGGGAACTTGCCTCTTGATCCCAGTCTTGAGACCCTCCGCTTTTGTTTCCCAATGTCTTTGTTGAAAACTGGAGATCAGAGACCAAGAATGTAATACAGTATAGTGGCTAGTACTGTAGGCTCTAGAAACAGAATGCTCAGATGTGAATCCTGACTCTTTATCACTTACTGAATGACCTTGGGCAAGTTGCTTAATATCTCTGTGCCAGCAGTCATGGTCTTGTAAAGACTAAAGTAAGATAAATGCACATATAGGTAAAGAATTGGAGCCCTGGTGGCACAGTAGTTAGGAGCTATGGCTGCTAACCAAAGGGTGGACAGTTGGAATCCACCAGCCACTCCTTGGAAACCCAGTAGGGCAGTTCTGCTCCATCCTCTAGGTGAAGAATAGTGCCTGGAAAACAGAAGGCAGTCAGTAAATATTAGAGATTATTATTACTATTCCAGCAAGAGTTGTGCTCAAGATTTGCTCAGGCAGTCTGTCCCTAAGGGCCCTAGAAGGCAGCTGGTTTCCCCGAGGGCTGAATCTGGGCTCTCTCCTGAGTTCTCTCCTGAGTACTTTTCTCAAGTATTGGTTCCTTTGGGAAGAGTGGCCTAGAGGTCACAGCCAACGTCACCTGGAGCCATAACACCTGCTCTTCTCTGTATCTAACCTGCCTGAACTGTGGGAGAAGAGTGAAGAGGAGAAGGGAACTTCACAAAGTCCACTCAGGGCAATGCCCCATCCTAGGTGTCCTGTATGCTAGGGACAGAGACAGTAAGGGGACTCAGAGAGCTACATGGTTACAGAGCACAGAATAGGGGTACCTCTCCAGGTTGGAGGATGGTCAGTGGAGGCTTTCAGAAGGAGGTATGATCTGACTGAGTTATGGAGAATGAACAGGAGTTTCTTAGGTAAAAGGGGGAGGGGAAGAAGTTTCAGGCAGAACGTGCAACACCAGGGAGGTGACAGATAAAATGTTACATTTGAGGAACGGCAAGTAATTCACTGTGATGAGAGATTGAGAATTAAAGGGGGATGAAACCAAGGAGGGAAGAGGTGGACAGAGCAGCAAAGGCCTTAAATGTCAGGCTAAGGAATTTACCCTGTAAAGTGTGAGGTGGTGGGGGAAATTAAAGGAATTTTAGCTGAGAGGAAACCCTGGTGGCATAATGGTTAAGAGCTATGGCTGCTAACCAAAAGGTTGGCAGTTCAAATCCATCAGTAAAAAAAAAAATCAGTAGCTCCTTGGAAACCCTGTGAGGCAGTTCTACTCTGTCCTATAGGGTCACTATGAGTCGGAATTGACTCGATCGCAGTGGGTTTGGTTTTTTGGGGTTTTTTAGCTGAGGAATGACAAGATCTGATCCATATTATAGAATGATCACTCTGGGGGTGATGAGGAAGAAGTGACTTGAAAGGGGGATAAATGTCCAGAAACTTTTAATCCAATTCGTCCAGGGTGATCAGCTGCTGCAAGATCTCTACACTAACTAACTAAACTCATAAAGCACAAATTAGAGACAAAAGCATGACTGTATTAATTCATTCGCCCTGGGAAATGTAGCTGCTGGGAGGCCCAGAATATTCAACTGTAAAGTGATCTCCTTCCCAACAGGAAATTCATTTGGCAGAGTGATTGCTTCTTAGAAAGTCAGGTAAAAAACAATGCTGGATGCTTCTAAGTGATAGTGTTTAAATCCCCACTCCCCCTCTTATTGGCTGTGTGGCTGAGACACACCAGGTAACTTCTCCGGAATGAGAATAATCATTTATACCCCTCATAGGATTGCTTTGAATACTCAAAAGTTAATAAAAAATTAATGATAAAAGAAATTTTAAATATCTGAAACATAGTATACTCTTTTTTTAATTGTATTTATTTTGTTGTTGTTAAGAATGGAAACCCTGGTGGCATAGTGGTTAAGTGCTACGGCTGGTAACCACAGGGTTGGCAGTTCAAATCCACCAGGCACTCCTTGGGAACTCTATGGGGCAGTTCTGCTCCATCCTATAGGGTCACTATGAGTTGGAATCGACTCGATGGCACTAGGTTTGGTTTTCGGGTTTTTTGTTAAGAATATACACAGCAAAACATACACCAATTCAACAGTTTCTACGTGTACAATTCAGTGACATTGATTACATTCTTCAAGTTGCACAACCATTCTCACCTTCCTTTTCTGAGTTGTTCCTCCCCCATTAACATAAACTCACTGCCCCATAAGGTTCCTATCTAATCTTTCAAGTTGTTGTCAACTTGATCCCACATAGATAGTTCTGGAATATAATATACTCTTAGTAAATGACAACCTGGGCACCAGTTTCAGCATGAGGGACATGAGAGAGTATGGACATCTAGGGGAAAATAATTCCAGGAAGGGGTGTGAGACAGAAACTTGGCTAAGATGTTCAAGTAGCAACAAAGAGGCTAGAGTGTCTGGAGGGGGTTGGGAGCGAGAGGAGTGGTAGAATATAGATGGTATGGTAGAGTTGGCTTGCTGTCCACCAAAAAATCATACTCCTCCTTCCATAGGGTTATCTCTAGGAAGCATCTTCCTACACACCCCCCTGCACCACCCCCCCACCCCACACACATCCAGAAGTACCCACAAGACTAGTTTTCACCAATGGAATGTGAACAAGGTTGATGTATGTTACTGCTCGGTCAGGGCTTTTAAGAATCAAGTGAGGCTTCTTCCTTCTCTCTTTTTTGCCTTCCACCAGCTAGAAGTAGAGGGTTCTGAGGTTCTAATCAATGGCAAAACAGAATACAAAAGAAGCCTGAGTCTCTGAATCAAGCTCATGGAGGAAAGGCTCCAACTAACCAAGAATACCCACTGGGCTGTTTTGTGAACAAGAAATAAACCTCAGTTGTGTTAAGCTTGCCCTTAAATTCCAGATTTGTATATCCATGGCTCCTTGTCATCTCAATTTGAATGTCTAAGAGGAGTTCAATATTAACAAGTTTAAAAACAAATTTCTGATTTCCCAGAATAACTCTACCCCTTTCACAGTCTTTTCCCATCTCAGTAAATGGCATCTCCATTCTTTCAACTTAGGCCAAAAATCTTTACACACACACACACACACACACACACACACACACGTATATACTCCACATAATATTCATCAGAAAATTCTATTGGTTCTGAACATTTCTAACTTTGAAATCCTTTTAAATTGTCTGGTTCAGAAAGTTCTAAAAGGACATTGAAAAAAGAACAAGAACTACTGAAAGAACATTCTGGTGACATGAAAGCCAGAAAAAAAAAACCCTAAACATATTTTGAAAAATACTTTGTAACTTCTGCATAACTTTTTAACTACCTCTACTTTAGTGAGTGTTGCTAGATAAAGCTATTACGGTATAGGAATAAGGGAAAAACTGTGAAATAAAAAATAACTTCATATTAGATAAAATATAACGATATATTCAGTGCATGTAACAACTCCTTATTTTTAATATAAAGAAAAAGGTATACGATTTATATTAATAAATCAGTTTCTTCGCCTTTGCTTAATACATACACATATATACACGTGTATGGAGCCCTGGTGCGCCGCAATAGTTAAGCATTATGGATGTTAACCAAAAGCTTGGCAGTTGGAAGCCATCAGCCACTCCTTGGAAGCCCTATGGGGCAGTTCTACTTTGTCCTATAGGGTCACTATCAGTTGGAATTTACTCGATGACAATGGGTTTGGATTTTTTGGTTATATATGTGTATAAGGTTCCTGGGTGGCACAAATAGTTTGAACTCAACTACTAACCTAAAGGTTGTCAGTTTGAACCCACCCAGCAGCATTGCAGAAGAAAGGCCTGGCGATCTGCTTCCAGTGGCAGTGACAGCCAAGAATACAGTTTTACTCTGTAACACATGGGGTTACCATGAATCAGAAATGACTCAATGGCCACGGGTTTGGGGTTTTTGTTTGTTTGTTTTGATGTGTATACAGACACACATCCAAAAAAAAAAAATCCTTCAAATTCTCAAGAATCCAGACTTACTGGACTCATTGAGACTGAAGGAATCCTCAAGACTATTGCCCTGAGATACTTTTTAAACTTTGAAGCAAAACTATCCCCCAAAGTCACCTTTTAACGAAATGGCAAATTGGCTCAAAAAAGTAAAGAATGTCACCTTTGACTACTGTGCTCTTTTTAAAAAAAAAAAAAGGACAACAGTTACTCTAAAGCATAGATGAGAAAGTTGGGGAGCTGTAAGACTAAGTTAATGGGAATGGAACAACTAAAACAGAAAAAATGAGAATATTGACACAATTTGAAAAATGTAAACAACGTCACTGAATATTATGCATAAAAATTGTTGACTGGGAACCTGTTTTGCTGTGTATATTTTCACCAAAAATACATAAAACATTTTAATTAAAAAAAAAAAAAAAGATCAGCTGATGAACCCACAGGCATACCCTTTCTCTCCAAAGCTCAATGAAGAATTTACCATGTGCAAGCTGAGATAAATCCCACTGATCATACAGAAAAGTGCGAATGCCACAAATATGGGCTTTCCCAAGACTAGAAACACAAAAACAGTTAGGTATAGAGTGACACACCGATAGCCATCTCTGGCAGCGAGCTCTCTGCACAGTGATCTGTCTCTACAAGTGGAGTCACATACACGTCACTTTCCCATGCCTTACTGTCCTGCCAGCTCCTAACACCTCACTTGTAACCAGCATCAGGCTTCTCACATCTCTCAATAACACAAGCTGCCCAAATCAGTAGAAAATCAGACATCATCCTGTTTTTTTTTTCCATCCATAATTCACAGCAGGAAGGCAGCCCCAACGGAGAGTCAGCATCAGGCAGCAACTGATGCCTCACGGCATGGGGAAGTACGAAGTTGAGCAACAGGAGGAGCAAATTGCAGATAATGCCCCCAAGTGATGCAACTTTCCCTAAAGTAGTGTGTGGGAATCTGTATTTGTATCAGTGTGTGCATGTCTGCCTGAGCTTGTTTACATGTGAGTATGCATTTGTGTAGAGAGTTATCATATATATGTATGTGTTTATAGATGTTAGATATATATTTGTGTATTTGCCTGTAAAGATAATTCTATGTGTGCATTTTGTGTGTGTGTGTGTGTGTGTGTGTGTGTGTGTATCTGAGGAGGCTGAGGCCAGGCAGGGTGGCTGAACCAGGGAAGCAGAGGGACACTGGCTGTCTGATCAAACCCAGGAGAGACTCAGCTGGTACTCCCCTCAGCCCCCCTCTCCTCTTCCCCTGTGTCCCCTTCTAGAATGAGAACCTTTTGAAAGCCTGGAGGAATGGCCTTATATCTGCTACACCCAGCCCTTTCTCTCTGAGTGTGAACACAGTGACCTCACTATTCCCATCAGCCTGAGGCCCAAGAGCTTCCTGGGAAAGGCCCAGTTGTCTAATGAGAGGAAGTGAACGGCCCTTGGATCAGACCCCAAAATGAAGATATATTTAGCAGAGGCTAAGCTCTCAAACGTTTCTGGGGAGTGATGAAATTATTACATATTTTGATTGTAGTGGTGATTACGCAATTATTCATGTTTGTCAAAATTCACAGAACTGTACTGTACACTAAAAAGAGTGAATTTTACTGCATACATGTCATGGATTGAATTATGTCCCCCAAAAATGTGTGTTATCAACTTCCTTAGGCCATGATTCCTGGTATTGTGTGGTCATCCTCCATTTTGTGATTGTAATTTTATGTTGAGAGGATTAGGGTAGGATTGTAACACTACCCTTACTCAGGTCACCTCTCTGACCCAAGGTAAAAGGAATTTCCCTGGCGTGTGGCCAGCACCACCTTTTATCTCTCAAGAGATAAAAGGAAAAGGAAGCAAGCAGAGGGTTGGGGACCTCATACCACCAAGAAAGCAGCACCAGGAGCAGAGCATGTCCTTTGGACACGGGGTCCCTATACCTGAGAAGCTCCTTGACCAGGGGAAGGTTGAGGACAAAGACCTTCCTCCAGAGCCTACAGAGAGAGAAAGCCTTCCCCTGAAGCTGATGCCCTGAATTTGGACTTGTAACCTACTAGACTATGAGAAAATAAATTTCTCTTTGTTAAAGCCATCCACTTGTGATATTTCTGTTATGGCAGCCCTAGATAACCATGACAATATAAATTATACCTTAATAAAAAAGGGTATAAAATTTATAAAATTAATAATCAAATATTTTAAGGTTTTTCCAACTGATGCTAAACAAAAACGTACAGATTCATACTATCAATTTTCTGGGTTGTATCAATCTGCCTTTTGGCATGACAGAGAAAAAATATAAAAATTATTATATAGAGATAAATTAATAATATCTAATTATTGAAACCATTACACTTACTGTAAAAAATTTGACAATTAAAATAATATTACAAGACTTTTAAGATATCAAGAATTGCCTTTAATTAAAATAAACTGATTTTCTAAAGTTCAGGGCATTATGTCTTAGATTGCATTAGGGGAACATATGTCTTATTCATATATAAGGAGATGTTTTGCTTTTAAGAGTACAGTTTAATCTGCTCTATGAAAAAATAAGAGCTGTTATTAGGTCATTAGTAAGCTTGGAGCTGTTATTAGGTCACTAGTAAGCAAGCTTGGAGCTTAAAAATTGTTATTAAAGCAATATATTAACAATATCCGTAATCTTTTGACAAATGTTTATGAAGTTTTTTTTTCTGTAAGTCTGAATAAAAGTTTATGAAATTTTAAGAAGAGGAAGAAGAAAGAAGAAGCTGTCACCTCTTGGGGATTGAGAAAGAGCCCTGGTTCAGGAGCTAAGAGACCCAAGTTAGAATCATAATTCTGCAGTTTACTCAGATCATGTGACCTCAGGCAGGTCCCTTGCCCTCTCAAGTCTTTGACTTACCCACTTTATGAAGAATGGCCTGGCTGGCAGCAATGGTTTTCAATATCTGCACCTTTGGGAACATTTTTATTGCTTTCCCACTCTAGGGACCCCATGATTAGAAATATTTTCACCTCTGAAACAAATAACATTTATAGTCAGTTTCCCCATTTTTTATTAACAAAAGATGCATTAATGTGATTCTCAGGTCTTTCAGTTAGCACAAGGTAGTCAGTTGTTGTTAGGTGCCATTGAGTGGTTCTGACTCATGGCAACCGTATGCACAACAGAACAAAATACTGCCCGGTCCTATGCTGTCCTCGTAATTATTACCATGCATAAGCCCATAGTTGCAGCCACTGTGTTAATCCATCTCGTTGAGAGTCTTCCTCTTTTTCGATGACCCTCTACTTTACCAAGCACAACGTCCTTCTCCAGGGACTGATCCCTCCTGATAACATGTCCAAAGTATGTGAGATGTAGTCTCGCCATCCTTGCTTCTAAGGAACGTTCTGGTTATACTTCTTCCAAGGCAGGTTTGTTCGTTCTTTTGGCAGTCCATGGTATATTCAATATTCTTCACCAGCACTACAATTCAAAGGCATCAGTTCTCTTCGGTGTTCCTTATTTCTTGTTGTCCAGCTTTCGCATGCATATGAGGCGATTGAAAACACCATGGCTCGGGTTAATAAGAGTGGCCACAAAAGAATTAATATAATTCCAGCCAGAAGGAAAAAAAGAAAGGACATTTTGTTGGCCTGTCCCAGCTTCTCCTAGATTAAAATGATTCTCACCCACTGGGCTTTGTGAAATACTGGAACTGGCCCAAAGCCCCCACCACTACAGTCTTCATGCCCTGCCAGGGACAAGGCAATGTAAAGTGGGGAACTACTCCTTCTGATTACAACCTTTCACCTCTGAGACTGAAATTCAGGGTTATGGCTGGGCTATCCCTTGTTTTGCCCCCTTAACTCCTGTCTGTTGTCCACTGACTTTGCTAAGCTCAGGTTGTGAGTTATCAGCATTTGTGCCTCTGCCCCTCAGAGGCCCTGAGGTGACAGGTGGGGGGGACTTACATTTGCACAGATAAAACATTTCCCATGAGACACCATTCACAGTACCAAAAAACCAAACCAAACGGGTTGCCATCCTGTCTTTTCTGATTCTTAGTGACCCTATAGGTCAGAGTAGAATTGCCCCCATAGGGCTTTCTAGGGGCAGCTGGTGGATTCAAATTGCTGACCTTTTGATTAGCAGCCAAGCTCTTAACCACTGTACCACCAGGGCTCCTCTCTATTATTAATTTATATAGTAGTTATTATGACAGTTTTCCAATAGATGGCAGTAAAGTATCTCAGGAAGGGGAATGTTTGTGTCGTTCACACAAAGTCACCATATAAGCTAACAGTGGGGCTGGCACTTTCTCTACATTGCCCAACATGGTCTTGGTAAATAGCAGGACACAGGAAGTAAAACTGGGCCTCACAGAACTGCAAAGTCGACATCAGGGATACTGTCTCATCACATGGCTTCTTTCTGTGCCTCTGCTTCACTCTTCTGCCTCAGTAGACCACCTTCCATTCCTACTCATGTTTGTACATGCTCTATACTGGTTGGCACGCAACATCCATTCCCACCTATTATTTCCAGAGCCAACTTCATGGGCATCCCATATGGACAAAGGGCCTTATACTTAGGAGGGCCCAGTACTTAGTATAATGGTGTAATGCTCTACTGTCACAGTCTTGAAATTCTTAATAATTTTATCTTTGAACTTGTGCTTTGCAAGTGGAGTCCAGCAAGATAGAAGAGCACACATGTGAGCAATAGAGATATGGGCAATATCCATGCCCACAGTTCCTTGCTGCCCCATTCCCATACAGCGTTTAGAATACTCCATGAACAGAGAGAGAGTTTTAGTGGACCTATAAGGTGTGGGAATTCAGCAAGACTCAAAGGTAGTAGAAGGTAAGCATTGTTAGTCTAAAACTGCATAATTAGGAGTGCTGACAATCCTGACAGGCTGTGCTTTCTGTTCAAAGGAGAACTTGCTTGTAAGGAAGAATGATAATGGCATTTCAAGTAATACAAGTGACCAAAGAATTCTATCACATCCTTTCTAATTTTTGTGTTAATTCCCTGTATTAGCCTATCACCACTGAAAATGGCATAGGGAAAAGGGAAAGAGGGCAACCCATAGTTCCTTTTTCTTTCAGTTATTCCTTCCTTCCACGTAAGCAGAGGGTGAGTGTTGGTAGAATGTGGGCATGTCAAGAAGTGAAATTAAAATCAGTTGAAGGTGTAGGTGTAGATACTGATGAAATGTTGTGTCATTGTGTATACATTACAATCAAAAAGAAAAAAAAACAGTTGAGGTACTTTTTGAAGCATTTCCACTATTCCCGTAAGAATGAAGTACATATGCAGGTAAGAATTGCAACAAGAATTGCGTAATTTCGGTAATTCAGCCTACGAGTTAAACGCTCTTACATTTGTGTTTAAAACAGGTATTGCACAGTATAAGATGAATGGTAAAATTTATGCTAATAGTTAAATTTTTTTTTTGTTTACTTAAAACATTAAATAGAAACCACTATGAAAGGAGGGAGACCTTGGAAGAAAGGAAAAATCTTATTTTCTGTGCCTTTAACATCACTTTTTTCCTGCTACTTGAATAAGGGACCTGCATTTTCATTTTGCACTGGGCCCTGCGAATGTAGCTGGCCCTGATTATTCCCTTCTGTACCGAAGAGTGAAAGCTAACAACTCTAAAAACTATAGAGTTCTGGGTATAAATTAGGTTTCACAAATTTTATATGCACTTGCAAGAGGTTTAAACATAGAAGAGACACAGGGGCCATTTTCCCGCTACTTTTGTCTGTTTTCAGCAGGCAGATATTGTTGTAGAGATGCCAGTATCTATCTCCAGCTTTGTAGACAACGTGACAGAGTAGTAGTGGCAGAGCAGACTCCTTCTTCCAGTGCCCAGGAAACAGCAGTGGATGCTGTGGTAGTTTAGATTCTATCCTCCTGAGCCCAGGGTCACAGCCATAGTGGTGAGTTCTTGAACACAATAGTGCCAATTCTGGAGTTTTGTAGGAGTTATTCCTGGAGGGCCAGTTTAAAGTTTGCTCCTCCAAACTTTCCAATGATTTTGTAAACACCTAAAATTCCCTATATTAAGTTCTTTTCTGCTTAAAATACCTGGAACAGCGTTGCTCCAAACCAACTCCAAAATATCGCACGTTATAATGGAATGTTCCTACCGTACCACCATTAATAATGAGGAAACTAACCTAAAACATCTGGTCAATTAAAAAACAAAACACACAGCTTGTTTAAGAATGCACTTATTCATTAAACCTTTCTTGACTTCAAACAAACAAAACCTGGAGTGGTTTGACTACACTGATCCCTGACTGGTACATACCCTATGTCTGTCCCAATTCAGATCTTCGTGTTCACAAAGTGTTTTTCAACAGCACTTTCTTCCAAAGGAGGAAGTTGAAAACCTTCAGCCTCATTTTGCTCAGAAGGCTTTCACCACCAAATGGAAAAACTTGAGGCCTGAAATTGCTGTGCACATATCTGACCACCCCTCCTATCCCTCCAGCTTTACCTCACCCACACTCCCACTACTTGCTCTCACCTCCAGGAGACTTTTCAGTTCCTTTACCCCTTCTTTTCTTCAAGCCTCATTAACGTATTATGGATTGAATTGTGTCCCCCAAAATTATGTTAGAATCCTAACCCCTGTTTCTGCGGACGTAATCTAATGACCTTCATAATGGAATCTAATGTCATGTTAATGAGGCCATGCAAGTGTAGGGTATGTCTTAAACCTAAAAACTTGTAAATTATAAGAACAGGTTAGACAGAGATAAGCATACCTCAGGAAAGACACACACCATGTGAGGATTGCCAAGGAACCAAGGAATGTCAGGGGCTACCTGCAAGGAAGGATTCTACACGGCCTTCTAAATAGCTAAATTACAAACACTGAAAGGTAAATTTTTTTAAATAATTTTTATTGTGCTTTAAGTTTACAAGTCAGTTTCTCACATATAAACTTATATATACCTTACTACATACTCCCATTTACTCTCCCCCAATGAGTCAGCCCGCTCCCTCCTTCCAGTCTCTCCTTTCATGACCGTTTTGCCAGTTTCTAACCCCCTCTACCCTCCAGATGCCAACATAGTCTCAAGTGTCCACCTGATGGAAGTAGCTCACTCCTCATCAGCATCTCTCTCCACCCCATTGTCCAGTCCAATCCATGTCTGAAGAGTTGGCTTTGGGAATAGTTCCTGTCCTGGGCCAACAGGTTTGGGGACCATGACCGCTGGGGTCCTTCTAGTCTCAGTCAGACCATTAAGTCTGGTCTTTTTATGAGAATTTGGGGTCTACGTCCCACTGATCTCCTGCTCCCTCAGGGGTTCTCTGTTGTGCTCCCTGTCAGGGCAGTCATCGGCTGTGGCCGGGCACCACCTAGTTCTTCTGGTCCCAGGATGATATAGTCTCTAGTTCATGAGGCCCTTTCTGTCTCTTGGGCTTATAATTACCTTGTGACCTTGGTGTTCTTCATTCTCCTTTGATCCAGGTGGGTAGAGGCTTGTTGATGCGTCTTAGATGGCCACTTGCTAGCATTTAAGATGAAAGGTAATTTTTTATACAACAGGCAATGTTGGCCCTTTTTATTTTTTTCAAAGAGAATTTTTATATTTACCTTTATTTACAATTTAAAATTTTGCTTTAAGATCCTCAAAAGCCAACCATCTAGGTTAAAATTTTAAAGATCTTTGTTCTTAGAGGCAAATATGTGCATCAAAATTCAAGAGAATAACATAACCAAAAACTTCATGCTATTTGGTTCCTTCGTTTGGAGGTTCAGGGTCATGGTTTCATGGGACATCCCAGTTAGTTGGCCTAATTACATGTTTAGTGTTTCTTTTCTACCTCCTAGTTTGTTGTGTAATGCCTGGAGTCTTAAAAGCTTGCAAGCAACCATCCAAGGCACAACAAATTCTCTATTTGCGTGGAGGAACAAAGGAAGGAGTCGGGAATAGGACATGGAATGTGTGGCTCATTGCCTCCGTGAACAACTGCCTCCTTTGCCAAGAAACCAGAACTGGATGATGCCCAGCTACCATTACTGAATGTTTTGATCGAAGATTCTATAGAAGAATCCTAATCAAAAGGGGGAATATGCAGAACAGAATTTCAAATTCTCATGGACTTGGTTTCCTGCCGCCATGAAGGCTGGGTGAATCCCTGAAAGTACGGGCCTGAAAAAATCTTTAAGACTTAAACCAAAGATACCCCCTTAAGTCTTCTTAAAACCAAACAATAGCTTAACTAGTAAAAAAGGTCTGCCTTGAGCATTATGCTCTTTGAAGAACTATCTATATAGGATCAAACTGGTAACAGCAACTTGATAAAATGGAACCTTAGGGGCAGTGAACTTATGCTAATAAGGAGCAACTCAGAAAAGGAGGGTGAGGATGGTTACACAACTTGAAGAATGTAATCAATGTCACTAAATGGCACATGTAGAAGCTGTTGAATTGGTGTATGTTTTACTGTGTATATTCTTAACAACAAAATAAAAATGAAAAAAAAAAGTCAAGAGAAAATATTTTTATTCATTGAAAGGTTTTTTAATACAAGTACTTCCACGAAGTAAATCCCAAGTACGTTTTACTTTCTCCAGTACAATGTATTCTTACTACATTTTTGTTTGCATTTATTAATAGTATTTTACAGATATTACATTCAAAGTAGTGGAGCTCCAGATAGAGGCTATTAACGAAGAAGGTCAGAGTCTCACTTTCTTAGTGCCTCAGGCTTCCTAGCTAGCTTGCTCACTGCCTCCCACCTCTTCCCCTACACACACATACATACACACTTGCTCTCTTGTAGATATTACTGTATAATTGTCTAAGCTGTGACTGACGCTTGAATTTACATTTGGCTCCAGGCCAAGTCTGTGAATCTGTAAATGCAGGCTACCAGCTGCATTTAGGATACAGCCTGGTGAGGGACTCTTTCTTGACAGTCATTGACGATGAATCTGGAAAGACTGGATACTCTCTTGTGGGAATGTGTGAGGGGAAAGCAGCAAAGTGAAACAATCAACAGTAAGGACAGGGAAAATATTCTGTTAAGAGAGTAGGCATAACATACACACACCAGAGTAAACAGTGAGGTTTCTCCTGAGTCCAAACTCTTATTTTTAAAAGTCTGATAAAAACTGGCTTAATTACATTTTACATGGTAATATTTAGTGAATTTTGTCCAAAAAGGGTATATTTTAGGTTCATTTGTAAAAATAACAAAAGCTGTATTACTCAGTCTCTGGTCAATAAGAAAGGAAGAAAGCCTTGCTAGAAATAATAAATAATTTCACACAAAAGGCCAGGTGACACAAGAATAGTATATTAATCAATATATTTTCTTTGTATTTACAATAAATCCATTTGTTAATACTGTGATAGAAAAAATAACGAATCAATCCACATTATGTTGTAGAAAGAGGCTTTGGGGATGATCATACTTCTCACAATAAAAACATACAAGGATTTCTCCCACAAATAAAGTACTTTTAACATAATAACAAGTTTCAGTGAAGGTAAAACTGACAAGAGAATTTAGACTGGTGATGACCTAGAATTAAGGAAACAAGGGCATGACCACTAAGCCACAAAAAGCTGTTTAGTTTTTTCTAGGACTATACTATCTAAATATATTAGTTACCATGTTAGAAGTTAATCTTACCTTGTGAATTAGAAAAAGTAAAAACACTAAATTGGGAAGCTGCATTCATCAAAAGCAGCCCAACACAAAAAAAGGCAAGAGAAATGAAACGATGCATTCTTTTAGGTATATATCATGCATAAAAAGAATTACATAATATATAACTTAATAACCAAACTAATAAATAAATGAGGTAAATTTTAGTCATTGGACCAAGCAATTTACTATATTGAACCACTTAAGAACTGCATTACCACCAAGTTTGTTTCAAAATATAAAGTACTACCATTAACCTAACACATAAGACTGCTGTTTTTTAGATTCCCTTCTAAGATAATAATGGGGAACTGTATAACAAAATATTATCTGAATATAAATTATCAACATCAAATATAATACACTTATTATATAATCTCCATTTTGTATATGCTAGACAAAAGGATGAAAACAGGCTGGTCAGAATTATAAATTTCAAACTAATCCATGATAAAAATCTGGAACAGAAAGAAAAAATTCACAAAATAGATATAACTTGATATCCTTTTCCATATTCAGTGGTTTACCAAGACACAAGCTCTAAACAAATCTATCACCTCAAAGGTAAAAAGAAGAAAAAAAATGTAAATCTCTTTTAAGCTTTAGTTTTCAAGTTTAGCTCTGAAAGAAGGTTGATCTTAGCCAGAAATACAACACTTTTTTAAGAATCCAGAATCTGTTTTTGTATATTAATTTTAGTTATTATTAAGGGATGAGAGGAAATATTATTAAATTATCAAGTTATGAGTAAGAATGTACGGCTAGTTCATGAAATAAATGAACTAGTTGGATCAAGAATTTCCTACCATGCTGTTGGTAATTATCTGTAGCTCCCTCTTGTATAGTAATTTAGAAGATGCTTACCATCACTACTGACAGCACTTTTTATAGTGTATCAATTTCCATTTCTTACTTTTTTCTCCTTGTCAATTAAATGCATTATTTTAAACGTCCAACAGAAAATTTGATTCCTCGTTTCAACTGCTGAAGAGGTGATTTTAACACATAAGTAGATACTCCTGCTAATCCTGAGATGATGATGATGAAGAGGATGATGATGGTGACGGGAAAACTAAAACTCACATGATTTTTTACTCATACTTCTGCTTTAGTTTTTTGTGGAAAATGGCTGGCAGGATGGAAAGAACAGCCAAAATCATCAGAAAAAATACTGAATACCAGGAAACAGCTTCACCTGCTGTTGTAAGCTGGTATAGTGTTGTTCCCGCATTGATAGCTATAAAAGAGGGAGGTGCAACACCTGAAATAAAAAGTGAAAACACAATAAAAACCATTTGTTTGTAAAAATTAAAATTTTTCTGTGCATAAAACTATAAATACAGCTATTTCCATTGTTAAAAAAAATCATTAAAAAAAAATTAAAGCCCCACAAGTTATTACCATGTAAAGAATTCCTAAGGATAATGAATTAAAAAACTCAAGAAAAGTCTGTAGACCGCCCTTGACGGGGAACACTACAGAGCGTTCCTGACGGAGGAGGAGAAAAGTGCGGCAAAACTCAAACACTAACAAAAAGGCCAGACTTAATGGTCTGAGACTGGAGGAACCCCAGAAGAAATAGCCCCCTGACTCTCTGTTAAGCCAGAACTAAAACCATTCTCAAAGCCAACGCTTCAGACAAAGATTGGACTGGACTATTAGACATAAAATGATACTCATGAAGAGTGTGCATCTTAGTTCAAGTAGATACACAAGACTAAAATGGCAGCTCCTGTCCAGAGGCAAGATGAGAAGGCAGAAAGAGACAGGAGCTGGCTGAATTAAATGGACACAGGAAATCCAGGGAGTAACTAGGGTCACATAACAATGTGTGTTTAAATTTTTGTATGAGAAACTAACTTAAGCTATAAACTTTTACTTAAAGCACAATAAAAAGTGTCTAGAGAATAATTTTACAGTATCATCAAAGCCTTTAAAAAAAGGGAATGTGCTGATTCAGCAATTTCAACTTCAGGAAATAGTGGTATATATGAGCAAATCTGAAGGATGTCCATGAGAGCATTACATAAAAACTCTGGAAACAATCTAAATGCTCAAAAATAAGGTTGACTAAATTGTTTACCCTGATAAGATATGCTTTAAATAAAAATGAAGTGGTACAAGATATACCGACATGGAATGATACCCAAAAAAGAATGCATAAAAGAGCACATACAGAACAATCATATCTCATTAAAAATCAATTACTTTAGCCAAAGCTCAGGTAACTAAATCTCTAGCTATTTCATCTGAAAAGATAAGGATACAGGGACAAAAATTCTGATTCCACAAATATAACATTATTATTAGAAATACAAAATTGTCCATGCTGATATAAATTTTAAGTTTGTCAATGAATCATTTTACAAGTAGCAATAAGTGATTCTGATTATTCATTTCAAAAAGATCTATTTTTCTAAGGATTAACTTAAACTTCATTAGACATTCGATACATGAGAAATCTGCTCATTTTGTTGGTATCTAAACAAATCAACTCAAACTGGAAAGAAAAGCAGAATATTCTTACTAAGAACCACCAGAATTCACAAAATAATTTAATTTTGAAATTAAGTGTTAAGCTCCTTGAAAACAAGAGCCTTGGTTGACCCTAGCTTCCCCCATTCTTTTGGTAATGTCCACAATAAATGTTGATTACAATAAAATAAAAAAATAAGATAAATTCTCTACTGAAAATTAACTTTCAATACTTCAGCACTTGAACAGAAAACAAAGAAAAAATTACTCAAAAAAGGCATCTTGGATTTTCTCTCCACTGAGAGTGAAAAAAAAGGTTAAAAATTCTACTTAATTCTATATGATTAAAATAATATCTAACAGAATATGCTCTTATTTAAAGAGGAAAAAAAAAGCCCTAATTCAACATTTCTGAGCACCTATTTAGGCCAGGCACTGTGCCCAAGAGTTAGTTATCATGGTACTTGCATCTCTGCAAGAAGCATACAATCTAACCTAGCTGTACAATGTTACATAAGTACACAATGAGCTCTAATACAGTGTCCACGACAGGCCTTACCTAGAAAAGTGCCAATAAAAAAAACTTTCAGTGGCACATTTATCACAGGAGAAGTAATATTAATAAACCAATTAGGCAGAAATGGTGTTATCCTCAAAAATATAATGTAGTTAATGAGATGATCTCTATGACGTTCAACCTGTCATTAAAAAAAAAAAGTAAAGAATTAGCATGAAGATTAAGGCCAATCTTGAAAATGAGCTGTTGTTAGGTGCTGTCGAGTCAGTTCCAACTCAGCAACTGTCATGGGTTGAACTGTGTCCCCCAAAAATGTGTGTCAACTTGGCTAGGCCAGGATTCCCAGTACTGTATGGCTGTTCTCCATTTGTGATCTGAGGTAATTCCCTATACGTTAGAAATCCTAAATCCTAACCTCTATGATGTAAATGAGGTAGAAGCAGTTTAATGATGCAGAACACAATCTACAGGATTACAGGGTATCTTGAGTCAATCTCTTTTGAGATATAAAAGAACAAAAAAAAAAAAAACACAGAGGGAGGGGGACCTCATACTACTAAGAAGGAAGCGCCAGGAGTGAAGCATGTCCTCTGGACCTGGGGTCTCCGTGCTGAGAGGCTCCTAGACCAGGGAATTATTGATGGCAAGTACCTTCCCCCAGAATTAACAGTGCCTTCTCCTAGAGCTGGAACTCTAAATTGTTCTTATGTGTTAATGTTACTAAAGATGTTTCTATACCAGCTTAAATAATGACAACTCAACAGTAACATTTTAAACCTGATATGCCAAAATTAAACTTATATGATAATTAGATATATAAGTGGCCAACTTTTTAATGCCTTCAATTTCCTACAATGTACACGGCTAGCACAGCACATCAACAAATCTAGCTTAAAAAAAAAAAGATAATTTTTATTTTGTTATTATATATCACATGAGCAAATTAATTCATTACTGATAAATGAAACTAAATAGGTATTTATGGAAACATTTAGCTGATTAAATATAAGCACTGAATTAGTTTATATTTCTTTGAATAGCTAATAAGTTCACAGAAAATAAAACAGCCATCGCGAACAAAAACGTTTATATAAAATCATTTTAGTATTCAGTGCATATGTGGTATAGTGAGAAGAGAACTAGACCAAAAGTGTAGGGATATGAGATTCTAGATATTGCCGTACAATAATTGCGACTTCGGGCAAAATATTTAATTTCAAAAATAGGATTCCCTTAGCAATACTATGTTTGCTTTAGAATACGTAATTTTGTAACATTAGATATGTATTGCTATAAAATCCTGCTATATAACTGCTTTTTAATTTTTTTGTTCCAAAATGATGTCACATGCTACCTTTTCTACTTATCTATTGTCTTCCCAGAACAGCACCCTGGTGGCACAATGGTTAAGTGCTTGGCTGCTAACCAAAAGGTCAGTGGCTCCAACCCGCCAGCCACTCCTGGGGGTGGCGGGGGGGAGGAGGAAGACCTGGAGATCTGGTGCCATAAAGGCTGTAGCCTAGGACACCCTAAGGGTCAGTCCTACTTTGTCCTATAGGGTCACTATGAGTCAGATTCAACTTGAGGGCACACAACAACAGCAACAGTTAAGTTTGGGCTATAATGTATCACAAAAAGGTAACTTAATTTCACAAAAGGAAAAGTATGTGTAGATTGAAAGGAGATAATACAACTTCATTTTTTCTATTAATGAAAAAGTAATATATTCCTGCATACTGTAAAAAGTATATAAAAACACCTTGACAAATGTGCTCAGGGGGATTAGTTCTATGTTTTTAATTGTTAATATTCTGAGATACAGATACACTGAACAAAGATCTACTAAAGTTCTCAGAAAGAACATTTTTTTGATCTATATATTTTTTGTCATCAAGTCAAGGAGTTAAGTCATGGAAGGAAAAGGCCTCAGTAAAATATTATCTCCACTTACCACATCAAATAAAGGAAATGTGAAGAACAAATTAATACCCTGACTAGGGTACACCAAAAGGCATATTTCACATATGCATTGCAGTGGCTTTAATCATGTCCCCCAAAAATCCATGTACATGTGGAACCTCAGAATGTCACCTTATTTGGAAACACGGTTTTTTACAGGTGTAATTAGTTAAGGAGACCAAATCATCGTGGATTTAGGGCGGGCCCCTAATGTTCTATTAAGAAGAGGAGAGGACACAGACACATATACAAACATAGAGAAGTGAAGGTCACAAGAAGACAGTGGTAGAGATTGGAGTGATACAGCTAAAAGCTAAGGAGCACCAAGGACTAAAGGGAGTCACCAGAAACTAGGAAGAGGCAGGGAAGGGTTCTTCCTTATAGCTTTTAGAGAGAGCACTGGCCCTGCTTTGATTTCAGACATCCAACCTCCAAAACTGTGAGAAGAGGATAAATTTCTGTCATGTTAAGCTACTTAGTTTGTAGCAATTTGTTATAGAAGCCCTTTTTCCTGCCCTGGGTGTCCCATTCAAAAAAACTGCCATTTATCTATGTGTGCCTGAGTTCATTTTCAAACACCTCTCCCAGGGACTTTTGAAAATAAGTATAGGAAGGGACACAGCAACACCAAGTTGTACAGTAGTTGTTATATTTATCACTGCTAGTCTGTAGCAGAGATCCTGGTTGAAGATAACAGCTGTTTCTACTGATGAAATGCATTAAAGGAGTTGGTGTATACTGATAGCATGCTGTATTAGCACAAAAAAGGTGTTCAAATATGTGATTCCTTTACATGGACACTTTGACTACTTTGATTGAACTTAGCAGGACTGAAGAATTACAAGTACAAAAAAATCATATTTGAAATCGTTATTAACATTCTTATTCGTCCAAAAGATAAATTTTATTAAAGGCCTGAGTCTGAGTTAATTTAGGTAGGGGTTATATATTGAGAACCCAGCTAGCCAAAGAGTTAAATGACTAAAAAATACAAGTTTACCTGCTGTGACCATTTCACTGCTTTCTCTGTTAGGTATTTGTATACAACTGGCCTCCCAACTAAATAGGAAAGCATATAGCAGAATGAGGCACCGAGTCCAGAACACTGAAAAGTAACAAGAAGCAAAAAACATTTTGTATTTTTCCATCTTATTCACACAGATATTCACCTAAGGAAATACTCAACTAGTTCACTTCTTTTGTGGGGTGGAAAGGATAGTCTGTATGACATTTCTTATGCAAAGAACAAGAAAGAACCTAGTCCTTTCTCAACCAAATCCTAGCTAAAGAGGTTAGCTAAAACAACTGGCACTTGTGATTAAACTTAGTGATGGAATGACAAATACTTAATGTTGATCTTTAGTCTAAGAATAAAATGATAGGTGCCAGTTTATTCCCAATCACTACGCTTGAAACCATCCCAACCCGTTACCCCAACCCTGAAACTTAATTCATTGTGTCTACAAACAGTCTTAATTGAATTACAAAATAAAAAAAGGAAGAAAAGGCAAAAACAGAACCCATAAATGCAAATAAATCTATGATACCCGGGCTCCAGGGGAAAAAAATTACAACAGCTCCTTACCGGACTTCACAGATATTACTTTACATTAAACTCCACTAAACTAGTGAGTTTATATGCTAACATAGACTAGTGGGCCTAAGATTATCATCATCATCATCATTCTACTTAAAGCTATTTTTTTTCCAGTCTCCCAATTTCATTTTATATACTTACCAAACAAACAAGAAATAAGGCTAGTGGAAAGGGATAAAGAAACCCTGAGAGGATACTGAGAAATATAGAACCTGGAATAGCAAATGTTTGCAAGCTGTTAACTTCTAAGTTAAGGATTAAAACATTAATTAAATGGAATTTTTAAAAGGAAAGACAAATCCAACATTTCAGAAAAAAAGTATTAATACAGAAGGTACCATGTTAATAGGATTATATCCGCATTTCAGTATTAAAATATAAAATTACATACAAACTTTAAAAATATACAAGCTCATTAATTTCTTACCTGTAATGCCTCTTATTCTAACTAGCATTACTATGAATACAATGCTAATAAGAGTGTGTTACTAAAAGAAAAACCAAGACAAATGTCCTACACATGTCAGATAGAGAGGAACTGGGAATGTAGACAAAAAATAAAGGTCTTCATTTATCTCTTAAATAACATGCTTCTGTAATGTGTATGAGTTCTGTTTTGATTTACCCCAAAATTTTTTTTCAAGAAACATGATTTCGCACCAATTGGTCCCAACGAACCTGGAGCAAAAGAAATTGAAAAACACCAAAAATACAAGGAAAATACTAGCCCAAGAAACAATAACGGCCACATAAACCAGAGATTCCATCAGCCTGAGACTAAAAGAACTAGATGGAGCCCAGATACCATCAATGACCACCCTGACAGGGAACACAATAGAGTCCCTGACAGAGCAGAAGAAAAGTGGGGTGCAGAACTCAAATTCTAGTAAAAATACCAGACTTAATGGTCTGAGACTGGAGGAAGCCCAGAAGAAATGGCCCCCGGACACTCTGTTAACCCAGAAGTAAAATGATCCCCGAAGTCAACTCTTCAGACAAAGATTAGACTGGGCCGTAAGACATAAAACGATACTCATGAAGAGTGTGCTTCTTAGTTCAAGTAGGTTCATGAGACTAAACGGACAGCTCCTGTTCAGGAGCAAGATGAGAAGGCAGAAGGGGACACAAGCTGGCTGAATGAACACAGGAAATCCGGGGTAGAAAGGAGGAGTGTGCTGACATATTACAGGCGTAGCAACTAGGGTCACATAACAATATGTGCATAAATTTTTGTATGAGAGACTAACTTGAACTGTAAACTTTCATTTAAAGCATAATTAAAAAAAAAAAACAAGATTTCTATGGAAATCTACATACCGTTAAGTATAATCACTTATTTCTAATTTAACTTTGGAAACTTACCATAATTCACTACTCACGAAAAGGATTAAGAGGTTAAAAAATATAGTAAAAATCACAAATTTATTTTTAAACAGTTTCGCTATTTCTACTTTCCCCTAGTTCCTAGTTTTGGCCTGGACTCCTTAGACTTCTTCACCCCAAACAAGTTGATCTACTTAGAAGTTAATCAGACTGAGTGAATTTGTCTCTCCTTCCTACTTTAAAATTTCTATCTCCACCCGTAAATTCTGACTCTTTTTTCTCCAGTTCCCAATTTATTCATGTTCTTTCATTTCGATCTCCTCCTCCTTCCTCTTGGATTCTTTCATTTCTAACTTTTTGCTCTTTCATGGGATTCCTTCTCTATAAAGCCACTCAAGATGCCTGCAAACTAGAATTAAAACCTAGGCTTTCCTCAACCAGGTATCCTATTCAACAGTTACCCCTCGTCTTCACTTTCTCATTAGAGATTCTCTCCTTGTCCCCTTCCATTCAGCTTACCCACCTCACCACTCTATTGAAACACCCCCCTGACCAAAATTAATGGCTTTTTAACGATCTCTGCATAGGATTAGACATCCTCTCGCATCAAACTCAGGCTCCAGTGAGCTGTACTTTTCTTCTATGTTACAAATAATTTCTTTAGTTTTTTTCCCCTCCTTACCCTCAAAATTGGGCTTTCTCTAACATTGTTAGCCACACACTTCTCCCCCTTTCCTTTGATAAATTCAATGATTTCCATAGCTTCAGACATCAGCCACATATACTGATAGCTCCTAATTCTGTATCTCTGACGCAATCTCTCTAATCAAATACCAGTCTCGAATATTCCATCTGTCTACTGGATGTCTGCACTAAAAAAAGGGAGACAGAGATTTACATTTCAGGGTTCTTTCAAACCTTATTATGTAAATTTTCAAACATATATGAAAAGTAGAAAGACCACTTCAACAATACATAATGAATCTTGTTTTGTCTATATCCCTTACACCCTACACTCCAACTAAATTGGACTACTGATCACTTACTAACCATGCTTGGCTTGCAAGCTGTTGTAGTCTTGCTCTGTCTACAACGATCTACTTCCTATCTCTACCCATCCTTCCCCATTATTCCAGCTGGAAATAGTTGTTCTGCTTCTGAATGCTCAAAGCACTATACCCGTACTTACCATATAATCATTACTTTGAAAAAAAATTTAAAAACTGGTTAAATGAATGAATGTGAGGGTTAAAATAAGGAATTACGTTATAAAAACTAATTTATATAAAAGAGTTTGGAATTAGATATAATTTATGAAGATACTTGTACTGTATTGGAGCCCTGGTGGTGCAGTGGTTAAATGATAAGGCTGCTAACCAAAAAAGGTCAGCAGTTCAAATCCACCAGCTGTTCTTTGGAAACCCTGTGGTACAGTTCTACCCTGTCCTCCAGGGTCACTAGGGGTTGGAATCAACTCTACAGCAATGGATTTTTGGTTTGTACTGTATTGTCCAATATAGCCGCTACTACTGGCTGTTAAGACACTGAAATGTAGCTAGTCTGAATTGGGACATGCTGGGTCAAATCAGGTCTTTGAACCGGTTCGAACAGGTTCTGTCATGGCCTATGAAGGGAAAAAGGAACGGACCTCAATAATTTTTACAACTTGGGTAATCTGAACTGCCAACCTTTTGCTTAGCGGCCTGAACTACTAACAACTGCACCACCAGAGTTCCATATACATATATATATATATATATAGACAGACACATACTTATACATATATATACACATACCAACACACATGTAAGAAAATGCTGCTATTAAATTTTATAGGAGAAAAAATTTTAGTCAAAAAGCTCAACAAAGCAAAAGAAATTTAAGAATTAAAAGGAAACAAGAATATACTCTGAGAGAATTAACAAAATAATCAATTTGATTTTTTAAAATAAAAGCTGTTTTAAAGAGTATGATGATTATTTTTTCAATATGAAGTAAAGTCTTTCATTCACCAAGATTTGCAAAATAAGATAGGACTAGAATAAAAGACAAAAAAAATCAGAAATTAAAGTTAAAGCTATCCCATAGATTGGAAGATCAATCACCAATAGCAGATGCAGTTTGAAAATACGTAAAAAGGACAAAGCTATTTACCTGACTAATTACAAAGTACAGCTTATATTTACTGTAAAGAATGCACACTAAGAATTACAAAAAATATTCATATTCTTTGAACCATTAATTCTTGTCTTAGGAATTTTTCCAAAGGAAACAATTAAATGGAAGAAAAAAATCTTATGAACCAGGAGATTTGTAACATAATATTTATAAAAGCAGAAAAATTAGAGACACATATATCTAAAATTAACAGAAAATATTTAAAAATTATGGCATGGACACTGGTCATTCAAAGTAATTATTTTAAATAGGATAAAGGAAGAAAATGTTTATAAGAAAAATAAGCAGATACAAAAAACTGGTAATAAATATATGGACATAAAATTGAGTTTGAGGAGATAGGATGATAGAATTTTTTCCAATTTAATTTTTCAATGATTTGTTTAATGTTGTTACATATACTGCATTAATAATTCTTAAAAGAAAAAATTATACTCTGTAAAACTGAACAGCAGACCTTTTTAAATCTTTTTCTTGAACAAAACTAGAAAACATTTTTTCAGTTAAAGGATACAAAATATATGTAGCAAAATAAGCTACAAGTACTTGTACATAAAAGGTGTCCTTATATTTGGATAAAACTTTTCCTAGAGCCTTGGCATCATCCATATCTCTGGGAACCTTCATAGTCACTCTTTCTTCTCTAAAGAAATAAAATTAAAGTGAAAAAATTTAAAACAGAATTTTGTCAAGATAATTAATATCAAGTCAAGTTCAAAACACGAAGTTTTATCCAAAATGATTTGATGTCTTGATTGATAATATGTTAACTCTAAATTCACAATTTTTAAGTTCAAAAGTCTATAATTATGTTCTTTATTTAATGTTTTAATGAAGAATTTCATGAAACATCTAAACTACGTATGAAAGTTCAGGACGATTCAAACTAAAGATTAAAAGGATTTATTCCAATATTGGTTTAAATTTTAAATGTAAGCAATGGATCACAGATGTTAGCATATTAAAAACATTTAACATCATTTTGGATAATCTTCATGAGAAATTAAAGTCAACAATCAATTTCAACTAAAATTAAGTAAACATTTTCAATGAATTCAGTTTTTACCTTTTCTGGAATATCCCAATTCAAAGTTTACAAACAAACGAACATTTTTCTCTATCAATTTTCCTTTATTTTTGGTGTCTTGTTTGGAAATGAGCACTTGCTTACAAAAGCTTTAAATAATCATATCCAATCATCTTTGTGTTTACACATATTCTGCCCATATGTTTACGCAATAAAATTTAACTGACCCTGCAAAACAATGATACAACACTACTTTCTTCAGTCCTATAGAACAGGTGGTAAACTAAACCGGCTTTTCTCACTTATACAATTTAAAAACTAAAAAGACTCTATAGAAACGTGTGTATACCTGCATATATATGCACACACACACACACACACACACACACACACGTATACAGAGAGAAATAAACAGAATATCAAAGATTTGTAACAGTGTATTATTATTTATAATTGCTTGGTTACCATTCTTAAAGCAGGTTGGCAGCAAAGACAACCTGAATCTACAGTCTATATCCTTTCCCTCTTTCAATCAACTCTCGATTCCTTACTCCTTGATCAAAACCACAGAGGATCTAAGAAATTCAATCACACTGTTATTGTTAGGCGCCATCAAGTCAGTTCCAACTCCTAAAGACCCTACATACAACAAAGAACAAAATACTGTCCGGTCCTGTGCCATCCTCACAATTGCTATGTTTGAGCCCATTGTTGCAGCCACTGTGTCAACTCATCTCTTTGAGGGTGTTCCTCTTTTTTGCTGACCCTCTACCTTACTGAGTATGATATCCTTCTCCAGGGATCGGTCCCTCCTAATAACATGCCCAAAGTATATTAGAGGAAGTTTCTCCATCCTTGTTTCCAAGAAGCACTCTGGCAGTATTTCTTCTAAGACAGACTTCTCATTCCTCTAGCAGTCCACGGTATATTCAATATTCTTCACCAACAACATAATTTGAAGGCTTCAATAATTCTTCAGTCTTCCTTATTCATTGTCCAGCTTTCGTAAGCATTTGAGACAATTGAAAATAATATGGTTTTTGTCAGGTGCACTTTAGTCCTCAAAGTGACATCTTTGCCTTTTAACACTTTTATCTTTTGCAGCGGATTTTCCCAATGCAATACCTCGTTTGATTTCTTGACTGCTGCTTTGTTGGACATTGATTGTGGGGCCAAGTAAAATGAAATCCTGGACAACTTCAATCTTTTCTCCATTTATCATGACGCTGTTTATTGGTCCAGTTGTGACAAGCTCTTTATTTTCTTGATGTTGAGGTGTAATCCATACTGAAGGCTGTAGTCTTCGATCTTCATCAGTAAGCACTTCGAATCCTCTTCACTTTCAGCAAGTAAGGTTGTGTCATCTGCATTATTGCAGACTGTTAATGACTAATGCATCTTCCACCAATCCTGGTGCCACATTTTTATATAGTCCAGCTTCTCGGATTATTTGTTCAGCATACAGATTGAATAAGTATGGTGAAAGGATACAACACTGATTTATACAACTTAAAAACTAAAAAGACTCGATAGGAATGTGTGTATACATGCATATACGTGCACACATACATACACACAAACATGTATACAGACAGAAACCTTCCCTCATTCTAAACCATGCAGAATCCCCTTGTTCTGTTCAAACAACTGCCTCTTGGTCTATACACAGGTTCCTCATGAGCACAATTAAGTGTTCTGAAATTCCCATTCTTCGCAACATCATCCGTAATTTATCATGATCCATGCAGCTGAATGCCTTTGCATAGTCAATAAAACACAGGTAAACATCTTTCTGGTATTCTCTGCTTTCAGCCAAGATCCATCTGACATGAACAAGGATATCTCTGGTTCCATGTCCTCTTCAGAATCCAACTTGACATTCTAGCAGTGCCCTGTCAATGTACTGCTCCAACCGTTACTGAATTATCTTCACCACAGTTTTACTTGCATGTGATATTGATGATACTGTTCAATAATTTCTGCATTCTACTGGATCATCTTTCTTTGGAATGGACACAAACAGGAATCTCTTTCAGCTGGTTGGCCAGGCAGCTGTCCTCCAAATTTCTTGGCATTGACGAGTGAGCAGTTCCAGCACTGCATCTGTTTGCTGAAATATCTCAATTGGTATTCTGTCAACTCCTGGAGCCTTGTTTTATGCCAATGCCTTCACTACAGCTTCGACTTCTTTGTTCAATGTCATTGGTTCTTGATCGTATGCAACCTCCTGAAATCAATCACACTAATAGTAATAAAGGACCTTTGCTGGAGCAATGGTTAAGTGCTCAGCTGCTAACCAAAACGTTGACAATTTGACCCCACCAGTGGCTCAGAGGGAGAAAAGACCTGACAATCTGTTTCCATAAAGATTACAGCCAAGGAGACCCTATCGGGCAGTTCTACTCTGTCTTATAGAGTAGCTGTGAGTCAGAATTGACTGATGGCACATAACAATAACAATATAACACACTACCCTTCCAAAGAGTATTTAAATCCATGTAAGGAACACTTTAAAATCAAAATAATTAAATTGTAACCATAACATTTTAAGCACAGAAGATGGTGAAGGAAAAGAATTTGGAGGCAACAGGAATTTCCTGATCCCCTGAAATCACATTTCACAGCTATCCATCTGGTTTTCATGTGAGGCTGGTTCTAGTAGGAAGTCTACCTACTATTTTAGTCGTCCCTCATGCAATCTAAGATTACACAGTGGTGGTATTACTGTGAGTTAAAGAGTTGTGGTTATTTCGCTTCTTACCACATGTTCTAGGCCCACAATCTCTTACCTAAAACTTAAAAAATTCTGCAAAGGAATAGATTTTTATAATTTATTTTTCAGCAAAATTGAACCAAACTATGTAAAGTCATTCACAGTCTTTTTTTAAATTATACTTAGTGTTACTATGCAGGTTTGCTGCAAAAATATTAATGTATTTGATAATAGGCTGCTGCCCCAGACCCTGCTAGAAGTATTACATAATTTATAAAGTATATTCCATGTAGAAAAATTCTAAATTCTGGAACACATTTCACTCCAAGGTTTTTGCTAAGGAACTGTGGACCTGTACTAGATATACAATCTTTTACAAGGTCAATTTGAATGCGAAAAGTACCTATTCAGACCATATCACTCAGAAAAACAGGGAAGGAAAAAAGAGCTGGGAGACAGGAATGTGGTGAGGAAGGAAACTGATTGAAGCCACTGATTGAAGCCCGCTAAAACTGACCAGAAGGAAAAGTAGGAAGGCAGAAAACAAAGAGAAAAGGAATGAAATTAGTAAACTGTTTTTCAAACTATAGGTCAGTATCTATTACTGAACTGTAAAATAAGTTTACTTCCTCACTACCAGCATTAAAAAATGAAATGAAATAAATAGAATAGTTTAGAAAGTATCAGAAGATACTGCCTAAAATAAGAGTAAGAAATGCTTCATTTAATGCTGAGTTTTGTACATATACATGCATGCAAAAGAGAGAGAAAAACAAAGAAAGAGAGAGAAAAGGAACATGCGTGTAGAGTCACAATATAAAAATGCACTGTGGTTATACAAAAAAAAATTTTTTGAAAGCCATTAGAAAGATGAAACTTTAAGAGAACAAGGAGTGCTACAAAAACCTTGCAGAGAAAATCAAGAAGCATATTGAGAAAGAAGTACTTAATTAACAATGTTGAAATGGAGTTGCTACAAGCCATGAGAGCTGATACACAATCACTGTGACAGTTCTGTTGCTAAATTTCAGTTTTAAGTTTTAATCCATTTTCATCTCTGTAACTGTCTAGGAATTTTCAGTTTGTCTTTCAATATACTTACTCACTAAGCTGGGGAAAATTTTTATATACCAAAAACATAACAAAAGCTGCCAATAAGAAGATGGACACCAATATAAGGAGTGACATTCTTGCTGACCCAGCTTCTTCCCGGGCTTTCTCTGAAAGAAAAAAAAAGAAAACAAAACACAAAGTTTAAAAAACTATAATTAAGATAAATATAAAGACAGTATTTCAAGCCAGCAAATAATTTCCTTAAATACTTTCTTCCCAGAAAACAGTTCACACCTTTGCCCAAAACACTTTGTGACATTAAATTTTTACCACATAAAGTATTTGACATAGGCATATTACTTCTGGGGGACATACTCATTTTATAAGCATGAAAAAAACAACAGAAGTTACAGCACTGATCTGTTGATAAACCAAAGGAAAAAAAGGCATTTTTTTTCCTTTTTATGCTCTAGATGCTATCACTGACTTTTAATTTTATATATCTCTATATTGGGAGAATACAGACAGAATGGCCTCTTAGGAAGATTAAGTAATTTGTCCATTACTTTAACTGTCAAAAGAACACAAAGATTTACTAATGCAACTAGTGAATGCTATACTTTCTCCTTACCCTCAAGGATTTTGACACATAATGTTGAACCTCAAATTTCTGGGTGGTTTGGTGACTCCAAGAATGGGAGTTTGTTTGCATCCCCTCACAAAGCAATCTCAGTGTTGCCTTTAAAATTACATGCCAGATAGTAAAAGTAGGGAATGAGATCCAGAAAGTAGCAAGCAGAAAAATGAGTAAGCACTGTTTTATCATGAAGCGTCAGTGGAGCAAGCCAGGATCCCTTGTTAACACAACGCTCACTCGGGAGCAGGCAGGAGGTGGTGGCTCAATTTTTATTGTCTACGTTTTATACCATATATATACTGACAACACTCAGGGGATTAAAAAAATATAATTCAGAATTTATTATTTTTAGTTCCCTGAGAATGGATTCACCATTATGCTCCTCCTCTAACTACTACACATATAACTTTCATATGTGCTTTTTTTTTTAATAAAATTTTGCTGTGCTTTAGGCAAAAGTTTACACAGCAAATTAGGTTCCCCTTTAACAATTTTTATACAAATTGTTCAGTGCCATTGGTTACAATTTTTATAAATATGTCAGCATTCTTATATTTCCATTCTATTCTGTTTCCATTGATCTAGGTTCCCTTCCCCATCTTGCCTTCTCGTCTTCATACATGCTTTTATAAAATATCCTAAACAAAAGTTTAGGACTGTCTGTACTCTGTTCATTAATTTAACAAATCTTTCTTCATTAAAATTTATTTTAAAAAGTGTTAGGTTTCATTAATTGCCCTACCTATATGCCCCCTCTCTGGGAACTAACACACTCCCTTTGTCACGCAAAAGGGCTAATTTCAATGGCAGCCGTATTCTTACCGAGAGATTCCAACACTCCACCCTCCCAAATACAGAGACTGAGTGGCCCAAAGTCAGACACCTGACCCAAGCAAAAACAATTCATTACTGGCTGACCAGATTTTCTCTTGAAAACTTAAAACTAAGAGAAAGAGATACTGTCGTCAAGGGGTAGTGGGCCTTGAGGCCGAAAAGTCAAACAGTAGAGGCCAGAGTCAATAATATGGCAAGCCAAAGACATGTATCAGAAAGTGGAAGAGTGGAGTTTGGAAGAGACACCCAGAGAAGCAGAAATGCGAGATAAAGCAAATCTACTTGTTGACTTCTAACTTAGTACTTCCCTTGAAGCCTGGTAATATTTCTTCCTTCTCATGGATGCCTATGAGATCGTCTCTTGTATTCTTAAAATAATCTCTTTTTTTTTTTATTAACTTTTATTGAGCTTCAAGTGAACGTTTACAAATCAAGTCAGACTGTCACATATAAGTTTACATACATCTTACTCCATACTACAATCTCTCTTTTTATTTGTGCTTTTTAAAACTGATCTCTGTTCATTTCAACCAAAAAGCCTTGACTAAAAGATAAACTTCATTTTATCCCTTGTCTCATTTTACCATTTTTATTTGTTACAACTGAATTAGTAAGGTTTTGCTAAATTCTATGCTAAACATGAAGTGACAGAAACCGTCTAGCTCCTTGCTACGCAAAAGTGTGTTCTATTGTGCTGTAAACTTTCACCTAAAGCACAATAAGATTATTAAAACAAAAAAAGTGTGTTCTATAAACTAGATGAATCAAGATCATCATGAAGCATGTCAGAAATTCAGAGAAGTTAAAAAGGTGGGCTGGGGCAAGTTAATTTTATAACTTTTAACTGGTTACTCCTTTCTTTTTAGGATGTGTGAATATGATTATGAAGAGACCTCATGATATGCATTGAAAATGTCATGGACATTTAGGCATTTGTTATATATGATTCTGCAGACACATTTTCTGAATGTAAGACATGAATTAGGCTGGGCCAATCAGGTTATTCTTATCCTTTGAGAACTGTGATTGGTTTAGGGATGAGAATTTGATCTGAGCCAGTCTAATCAGAGTGAATATCAAGACTTTTATTGACAATGCTAGGACAAAGATTCTAGAAATTAAGAAAGAAGCATGTAGCTTATTTTGAACCTTCAAGAGAAACCAACCTGATAAAGCTAACATCAAATAAGCAAATAAACATATCATGAAAATCTGACCCTTGATGACATCACCGAGGCACTGGTTACAGCCTGAGACATTAAATTCTACTTCCTCTCTTGACTTCTTAGTTACATGAACCAATAAACTCCTTTCAGCAAGGGTTTCAATTGAGTTTTCTATTGATTATAAGCAAAAGAATCCAGGTACATTTTACAGTGAAACCTGTGAGAGCTGAGACTGCCTTGTTTTTCTAGGTGTCACAAGTTTTCTGTCTTTGACAAGGTGCAGTCTTCTCACAACTTCTCCATTGCTGTTAGTGGAAAATATTTGAATTTTCCTTCTTTGGTAGGTTCCTGCCTTACAGAGGTTCTGGCTTTTGCAGGTTTTAATATATGTAAGTTGAGACTGGCATCAAGAAAGCATATTAATTCCTTAGTTGGTGTCCAGTTGCCAATTTTAATCTTAAATTCCAGTTATCAGTAATCAGAGCTTCCTTCCTCTAAGCCAGTACCTTGTTCATAGCACATGCTCAATGAGTATTTGTTGAATCAAATTAGCAAAGCAAGATCTAAGACTGATTTATCATCAAAGTTTGAACAATATTGTCTTCTGAAAGCAGTAAAACCCAACTCCTAGACAGTATTTTCAAATTTTTTACTGCACTCCACAATAAGCAATTTACTTCTAACATCATGATCTGATACATACAAAATCTGTATTACTGAAAAATTATTTTTCAAGAAACAATATTTACGTTTTAATGCATGCAAAGCACTGATATTTTCTCTTTCTTTTTTTTAATGCTTATCATTGCCTACCAAATTGATTTCACACCCTCACGTGGGTATTGACCTACATATTGAAAAATACAGTCACAGAAGTTCTCTTAAATCAAAATGGGGAAATGCTGTGACTTGCTAGGAAGTAGATCCAAAAAAAACCAAACCCAGTGCCATCGAGTCGATTCCGACTCATAGCGACCCTGTAGGGCACAGTAGAACAGCCCCACAGAGTTTCCAAGGAGCGCCTGGCGGATTCAAACTGCTGACCCTTTGATCAGCAGCCGTAGCACTTAACCACTACGCCACCAGGGTTTTCAGGAAGTAGGTCAGCCAGGGCAAACAGCACAACCGAAACCCGCTGCCGTCAAGTCGACTCGGACTCATAGAACCCCTACAGGACAGAGTAGAACTGCCCCATGGGGTTTCAAAGGCTGTATGCTTTACAGAAGTAAACTGCCACATCTTTCTCCCTCGGAGCGGCGAGTAGATTCAAACCTTTCTGGTTAGCAGCCAAGAGCCTAACCACTTTGCAACCATAGCTCCTTCCAGGAGAAGGTCCAAAAACAAGCAAACAAACAAAAACCAGTGCCGTCAAGTCGATTCCGACTCATAGCGACCCTACAGGACAGCGCAGAACTGCCCCATGGAGTTTCCAAAGAGCGCCTGGTGGATTCGAACTGCTGACCCTTTGGTTCCCCAGGGTTTCCAGGAAAAGGTCCAGGCACCCTCAAATACAGATTAGGCCAAGAGACTGTTAACTGGCTCTACCTCTTTGCCTATCTCTCACCCCGCCTCATAATGAATTACTAGATTTTCACTACGACTGTGTTGCTCACAAGTCTTCTAAGCGGTCCCCAGTCTATAAGGCTCAGATTTTAGAGAACAGAGTCATAGCAAGGAGTCCACTAAATGCACCAAGCACAGCATGTAGAATATAGAATATTTCAAACACACACAACAACTAAATAGTTGTGTAAATAAAAGGTATACAGACATGTCAGTTAATAAAATGCAAATCTTCTTGAAGTGTCATGAAATTTACAAGAACTTATTCTGTATTTCTCAACCAAGGATTACTAAAATTCTTTTCTTCAAAACCTTTCCTTTTTTTGAATACCAAGCTATGAACTGCAATTACAAAAACTGTTTTTCATAACCTGGAAAATCAGTTGCTAAGTAGTTATTAAGAGCTATGGGGACACAGTGGTTTAGAGCTCGGCTGCGATCTGAAAGGCTGGCAGTTCAAACTCGCCTTCCGCTCCAGGGGAGAAAGGTGTGGTGACCTGCTTCTGCAAACATTACATAAAAAAAAAAATTGGAAATCCTATGAGGGGTCAACTCTGTACTACAGAGGGTGGCTATGAGTCAAAATGGACTTCATGGCAACAGGTTTAGTCTTTCTGGTTTTAAGTAGTTACTAATACTATCACATCAACAGCTTTCTGACTCCTGCAAGTGGCTCAAATCCTATCACGCAATGGGTCAACAAAATCTTTCGTATATAAAGAGAATTCCTAACATTAATTAGAGATACACACATACAAACAGAAAGGAGAGAAAAAGAAAAAACTGGGATTTTTAATTAATAAACAAGAAGGATCAGACCTTCTTTTGTAAAGCATTTAACACCCTCTAAAAAAAAATTTTTATTATTATTATTTTTTTAATAATCTGACACCATTCCAAACATGGCTAACCTTATCTCCTACAACCACCCAACAGAAACTCTTCACTCTAGACAAGATAATCTCTTTACCGACACACTTAAAAGGTTCTCACTAACCTTCAAACCCACTCTCTTTCCCCTGTCCGGAATCTCCTTCCTTCCTCTCTACTTATCCAAACCCTACTTCTCCATGAAGGCATCCAGTTCACATCCTTCCCATTTTCTACAGAAGTATAGTTTGCCGGAGACATTTTGACAGCATCATAAAAAGAATTACCACGTTGAATGTGTTGTTCTAATGATAAAATAAGATAAACAATTATAAAAGCATTTTAGAAAGCTTCAAAATTTTACGTTCTGTACAGCTTTAGGTAAAAAACAGTAACAAAAAAACTTATCTCAAACCAAGTGACAATCTTCATGGACGCCCTAGGTGGAAAACACTTTTTTAAGATCTCCAGACCTCGAATTCTTGTCAGTCTCAGTAGCAGCATCTTCAAAATATTATTTCTTTAACTTAGAGTGGATTTACTCTTTGACAACAATTCATTTCTAGGCTTTTGAAGTATTTGCCTCTATTGCCTATACACCAAAATAACCAAACCCGATGCCATCAAGTCCATTCCGACTCATAGCAACCCTATAGGACAAAGTAGTACAGCAATGCCCCATACGGTTTCCAAGCAGCGCGTGGTGGATTCGAACTGCTGACCTTTTGGTTAGCAGCCGTAGCTCTTAACCACTATGCTACTAGGGTTTCCCTATTTTCTATAAGTTGGGAAAATCCCCGAATATATAAAACTTAAAGAGCCAAATTAGACTGCTCAAGACACTTTAAAAACTTTGGTCACTTAAACGCATTTAAAAAGCTTAATAATTTCAACTGCTGAAAAGAAATGAACACGAATCCATGCCAAGATGGAATCAAAATATTTAGTTTCTAGGTGTACTTTTTCTTAAAACAATAAAGCCCTAAGGAATGCCAGGATGGTGTACTGGAAAACAGCTTTAGAATAAGACCTTAGCTATAATAATAATTGCTAACATTTACTTAGCCTCCGATTAAAATAAGCCAAGCATTAGACTAAATCTTTTACATAAATTATTTTGTTTAACCCATCCACCCACCTATTAAGTAAATACTATTATTACTAATGTCAGTTCAAAGTTCAGACACTGAGCTTTTGAAAGTAAGTCCAAGATCACAAGTTAAGTAGTAGGGCCCGGACTCACACGCAGTTGTTCCTGCCACCAAAGACCCCGCTCTTTGCTACTTTACTATCAACTTCACAACCTCTCTGGGCGTCAACAAACTACTGTCATTCCTTCTTTCAAATAAACTCAATCTAACAAGCATTTACGAACCTTATAATGGGTAGCAGCCGGCCTCTTCTCTCCCCACAAACCCCCGGGACAGTCTAAGGACCTTTCCGCTCCGGGGCCCCACCTGGAACACTGGTGCCGCTGGGACAGCCCCAGTTCTGGTTCCCCGGTCCACTCACCTTTCAAGTGGTCTCCGCTGCTCGGCGCCGCAGGAGCCCTAGTTCGCGCTGCCTGGTCCCCTACTGGGGTCGTGGGGAGTGCCTCCGTCTGCGACCGTTCCGCGATGCTGCCTTTCGCCATGGCTGCTGCCGGGAAGGGGGAGGAAACGGAGTGATGCCGCAGCCCCTCAACAACTCCGCCGCAGGCTCTTTACAACACACAACCGCGACAGCCTAAGCCACTTCCGGCGCGACCTCTTCACCTGAGACGACCTCAGCCCCACGAACACTGGGCCGTTCCCCGGAGATCCGCAGCGCCCACTCGGCCTAGGCTCCGCCCCGCGCCGCCCCCGAGCCTCGCGCGCTCGCGCCGATCCAGTAATCGCAAGACAAGTCAAGGTCCCGGCCCGCCCATCCATAGCCCCACCCCCTCCACCCGCAGGAGGCATGCGCAGTCGCGGTTTCGAAGTCATGGGGCTGCGGCTGGCGGACACAGGTTCTTAATGCGCAGGTTTAACTATCCGGAAGTACGATCTCAGAGACTTAAATCTTTTGTCCGGGCCACCGGAAGTGCCTGCGAGTGATTAGTTGGCGTTTTGCGATTGACGTTATTTCTGTCCGCTTTCTTATACACCAATTCCACCTACAGTTGTTTTAAGACTGGAGGGGCTAGGAAATGCTTGGTTTGAAGATGATGGAAGAGGTAAAGCCTGAGCCAGATGTACCTGAATTTCAGAACACTAAGTATCGGGGAGGGGCTATAACCTTTGAATGTAACTCACAGTGGAAGAAATGAGACTAAAATCCGGGTTTTCTTAATTCAATGTAAATGCTTTCCCTTGTCATCATCCTGCCGCTCCTAACTAATTAACCCAGGTCAGCTCATTACAGTTACCTTTTCTTTGTGCTGAGCCCATATGTGCCTTTTTGACAGTTACATTTCCCATTCCTACCTTTCAGAGCAGCGTTCAAATTGCTCTCTCTGGTGAGTGTATTGGCAATCCGTTTTGAAAGTAACTTGTGAGCAACACTTTAAATTATCCTGGAATCTAGATTTCTGGGTTCCATGGAGGTAGGATGACCCATCCAGGCCATTGCCTGGAGATGTTATTTTAAACCTTTAGCCATGAGAAAACTGGTTTCTAAGAGACTTTTAAGTCACACAATGGTCTAGATAAATTAGTAGAGACCATTTTGACCTAAGCATTGTGCTCTTTTGAAGAACTGTATTTGTATTCAGTTTCGAGAAACTCCGAGGTTGGACTTGAACTGAAAAACCTGAACCTGTTGTGTTCGGGTCCATTCCAACTTGTAGGGAACCTATAGGACGGGGTAGTACTTCCCCATAGGGTTCCCAAGGAATGGCTGGGGGATTAGAACTGCCGACCTTTATGGTTAGCAGCCTAGCTCTTAACCACTGCACCACCAGGGCTCCAAAGGCTGTACTTCAGGGTGAATTGTTATATAAACACTTCTGTGCGTGTTTCCATGGCAGTGTCGATGAGATCGGGTATAAGGATTTTTGGAGATTTTTTTTCTTCTTGTGAACATTTTTTATTCACTAGTTGAAATGTTCGAATCGACGGCACTGGGTGCTGGGTAGTTAAAATGTTACCCAAATTTACAAATTGTGTATTAGATAAGCTTCAATTTCTGTCACTGGCTTAATATGCTTTTGTTTTAACACTTAGCGATGTGTGTAAAAGTATCCCGATTGTTCCTATCTAGTAATTTCATTTCTAGGAAACTATTCCAAGGAAATAAATATATACAAGGAGTTGTTCCTAACAGTATTATTTGTTAATAAAATGGTGAAAGTGTGAAAGCAATCTAAAACTCCAACAATTAGGAAAAATTGTTATGTAAATTATGGTAGATCCATTTGTGTGGGCGTTCCAAAAGTGAGGTGCTTGACTCATTTGAGAATGATCACCCCAGGTCTGAGCCCACTCTGTTTTGCTTATTTCCCCTGCAACCATCAGACCCTTAGACAGACTTAAGTACATAACAAAAGAAACATTATTCTCTGTGATTAAACTAAAGATATGGAAAGAATGACCCTAAGGAAGGGTCTTGGCACAAGACAATTATCAATAATGACCTCAGCAGCCCTCAGGAAATGTTCTGAGATAAATTGCTTCATGACCACCTTGTAAATCACCCACTTAAAACCCAAAAGAAACCTGTTACTATCAAGTTGATTCTGACTCCTAGTGACCCTATAGGACAGAGTAGAACTGCCCCCATAGGGTTTCCAAAGAGTGGCTGGTGGTTTTAAACTGCCGACCTTTGGTTAGCAGCCCTAGCTCTTACCACTGCACGAGGAGGGCTCTAAAACCCCCATGGTTTCCTAAACTAACCAATCCAAATAGCCCACGTTTGGTTTTCCAACCAATCACTGTAAACGACCCCCTTCTAGGTGTGCCACTTCCTGCTTCCCTCATCTTGCAACTTCCAATCAGAATGTTGTACCTTAAGTCCTTGACTTTACCTCAGAAAATAATGCATCGGTAACTCCACCACTTTGGAGTGTTTGGTTTCACTTTCTGAGATCAGATATGTTCTTGGTTCAAACTGTTTTGAACTTTCAATGAATCGCTTTGTTTTTAACAGAGTAAGCAATCTTACTCATTGACATATTCAATGGAACTGTTTTATGTACGCATCCTTTGCCTATTTCTATTAAGGCCTGCATTGACCACTCTTAAGACGTAGCTTTTTATTCTGCAGCGTCCTGCTTATTTCCTTCATAAAGTTTTTATTAAAAGCAGTAGTTATTTGGATGATTTGCTTTCTTGTTTATTGTCTGTCTCCACCTCTAGAATGTAAGCTTTAATAAGGCCCCAGGGACCTAGTCATTTTGTTAACCATATGTATCCCTAGCAGCTGACACAATGCCAACATCTAAGTGAGTATTAAGTAAATATGTTGAATAAATTTTCAACCACAGTAAATTATATTTATGAAGAACTAAATGTGGGCAATCTTTGTGCAAAAATAAATTCCAAGAGGTACCTATCAAGCAAAAATGTTTTAGAAGAAAAAATACTTCCCTCAATGCCCGCGAACATGGCAGCGGCTGTGATTGCGGCACCGGGCAGAGCTCTGCGATGGGCGGGCACTGAGCAGCTGCTGTGAGGAGGATCCCAGGAGCTATTCTGGCTGCAAATTGGAGCAGGCACCCCTAGCCTGGAATGCAACTTAAGCCTCTCTCACAATTGGGGCACAGTCATCATAAAGCACTGGCGGAAGGTGCCACTGGCCAGGGTAGACAGGAAGTCACACCTGCACTGGCAACACCACATCAACAGTCTGGTGGAGGACACAAAACACTTGCCCCAAAACAACCTGAAGCCAACCCTCACAGTCTGTGGAGGAACTTGGAGTCCGGAGTGATCTGGTCTCAGTAAAGAAATCTGTGGGCGGTAATCAGCTCCTTCCTCAGGGACTGGCTGTGTATGCATCCGTGAAAACAAGAAGCTGTTTGAAGAGGAGAACTTGCTGAGACAAGAAGGAAAATTAGAGAAGATCCAGACAAAGGCAGGTGTGGTGACAGTGAAATTTCTGAGAAGCTGTCACCTGGAAGGGAGGATGAAGAACAATGTCAAATAGGAGCTAAACCCTGAAATAGTTGCCCACCACTTCTTCAAGAACCTTGATGTTATGGTAGCTCCCCATACGATAAAGTGACCAGAAGAGCCCATCACACAGTGGGGCGAGCACTGGTTTGAGGTGACGGTAAATAGGCTTGACATTGTGAGGGTGCCTATGGCTGTGCCGAACTTTGAGAAGCCCAAGACCAAAAGATGTAAGTACTGGTCAGTTCAGCAGGCTGCTGAGGAAATGGCCTCCAAAAGCTCCCAGAGACTCTGACCTACCCTCCCTCCAAGGCAGCCAGATGCCTTCAAGACTCAGATACTCTGGAAAGCAGAATCAGAGGAGCAGTGGAACAAAGATAGGCCAGCACCCTGATCTTGCTCCCAGCTCTGACCAAATGTGAATTTTAGCGCACATATGGGGACATCAGGCTAAACTGCACATATATGTTGAATTCTCTGTATTTGCCATCTCCATCTAGTGCTGTCTTCACATTCTTTTTTATTGTGGCAGTCCTCAAGAAATAACAAGCTGTAAGTTTGATAAGCTGGACATTAATAAACTGAAGCAGTTCAGAGCCCATCTAGCCTTTTCCTCCATTTGAGCTCATTAAAACAGAGTTAGCCATTGTCTCTAGTGCTTGGCTCATTCTCATCACCCAAACCAAACACTTGTTTCTCATACAGAAATAAAGAAGTTGTGTTCTTTGGAAAAACGAAAAAAGGTAGAGAAGGTCCTCTTTAGCAAGGCACAAAACTAATGAGAAAACTAAGAACAACTCAGCAGAAGAAGAAATTGAAATAGCCAATAAATTAAGAAATGATGAATTTCATTTATAGTTAAATGTAAATTAATGCAAAAATGAAATATTTTTCATCTATTAACAAGAAATAAAAAAGCTGACAATATCATAGTATAGGCAAGAGTGCAGAAAAGGGCATTGTGCAAACTTTCAGCTAAACTTAAGCTATAACTTAAGAACTGACTTTTGGGTCAAATTGTGACTGCTTCTTACTGGTTGTGAAAACCTTGAGCCAATTAAAAAACTTTCCAGTGCCTTATTCTCTCTCCACAAAATAGGAGTAATAATAGAACCTACTTCATAGGGTAGTTTAAAAAAGTTAACACACATAAGGATTAAAAGAGTTACTATGCATAAGAGATTTCTTAACAATGTTCGTAACAGCATTATGTATAATAAAATGGTGACAACTAAAAATCGTAGTTGTTAGGTGTTGTTGAGTCATAGCAACCACAAGTAGAACAAAACCCATAGCGACCCCATGTATAACAGAACGAAATGTTGCCTGTGTCATCTCACAATCATTGCTATGCTATGTTTAAGCCCACTGTGCAGCCACTGTGTCAGTCCATCTTGTTGACAGCCTTCCTCTTTTTCGCTGACCCTCTACCAAGCATGATGTCTTTCTCCAGGAATTGGTCCCTCCTAAAAATATGTCCGAAGTATGTGAGATGAAGTCTTGTCATCCTCGCTTCTAAGGAGCATTCTGGCTGTACTTCTTCCTTGTTCTTCTGGTAGTCCATGCTATCTTCAGTATTCTTTGCCAGCACCATAATTCAAATGCATCAATTCTTCAGTCTTCCTTAACTGTTAATCCTAGGTAATGATTAATAAATGTGACTGAAACGTCCTTCAATAGGACACTTCTTATAGATCTGTCTCCCAGAGAAATACTGAAGTGTGTGTACAAAAATTGTTTGTACATAGCAAAAACTGGAAATAAGTTAAATGTCTATCAATAGGGAAATGTTTAAATAAACTGATAATCTACATAATGATATATTTCACAATGTTAAAAATAAAATAGCTGTCATGTAAATATCTTCAAGATTTACCATTAAGTGCAAAAGGTAAGTTGTAGAACAATAAACATTATGATATCGGTTATGTTAAAAATATTTTTTGTTTATGTGTGCATGTATAAATATTTAAATCCATAGAAAAAGGGCAAGCAATATGCTCATTAAACTGATAACTGGTTAGCTCAAGAAAGGAGATGAGATTATAGAGCAGGATGATGGAAGGATTTACTTTGTATATTTGCATATTTATTCAGTGAAAATATATCCATGCTTACTGGTGTGGCGCAAAAGATTAAGCACTCAACTCTTAGGTTAGTGGTTTCAACCCACCCAGATGCACCTTGGAGACAGGCTTGGCAATTTGCTTCTGAAGACACTAGGGAGCAGTTATATTTTGCGTACACGGGGTCACCATGAGTCAGAATTGATGGCAACAAACAACATGGGTGTAATTAAAACAAATTCAATAATACAGAATTTTACAGTTACAACTATTAAAAAAAAGCCAAAAATAAAACTTGTCAATGGAAACAAATTCTGGAACTATTGGAGTTGAGACTTTGGGGAATTTAAACTATTATTTACTTTCTACTTCTGAACATTTTCCAACTTTACCGGAAAGAACAACATTGTTGCAAGATTGAGCCTTTCTTTTACAATGAAAAATAATCTACAAAAAAAAAAAAACTGCAGATTAATGGAACTTCATATAAAATGCATTTAAGATCCTACATTATCTCTTTATTCAGTCATTATCTTGTTACTCATTCAATCAATCAAATACTGGATAAGGAATATTGGTAATACAATACAGGAAAATACAGTATAGAACCCTGACCTCAATCTTCAGTCTAGACCAGGTGCTTAATGCAATACAGTGTGGTAACAGAGATTGAGAGGTGCATAGATTACAACAGCAGAAGAGAGGGGTATCTAAATTAGAATGGGGCCATAATTAAGACCTCCTTGAAGCATGATTCTTAAACTCAGTTTTAAAAGATGAGTAGGAATTAACACTGGAAAGGGATTAAAATCAGCTTTTGCAAAGGGTTGAATTTACTGCTTCTCTTTAAAAAGAGTTACAAAGAGTAAGATAATGGAGAGAAATGAGTAGACAAGGGCCTTATCACAAAGTGCTAAGAAGTTTAATCCTCAAAGATACCTGGAGCCATTGAAGAACTTTTAACTGAGGAAGGGCATATTAAGATTTGCTTTTATAAAGCTTATTTTTGATTGCCCTGTGGCAGAAAATTAGAGGAGTGCCACGATAGCAGACTAGCAGCAGGAAGAGAAGTTAGGAAATTATAATGATGCTGGCTTAACCCAGGGTAATGAACTGGAAACAGAGAAGGCAACAGATACAAGAAAAATTATTTTTTAACTTTCATTATTATACGAGTAAATACTCATTCCAGAAAAATTATCAGACAGAAAAACATTAAAATAGTATCTAATATAACTCATTCATAGATAACCATGATATTTGAGATTTATCCTAGAATATTAGGAATGTTAAGGAGGTAGAATCTAGAGTACCTGATGGTGTTGTTAGCTGCTGTTGAATCAGCCTGAGTCATAGCCACTCCATGCACAACAGAACTAAATGCTGCCCAGTCCTGCACCATCCCCATGATTGGTTGCAGATTGGACGGACTATTGTGATCCATAGGGATTTCATTGGCTGGCTTTTTGAAGTAGATTAACAGGCCTTTCTTCCTAGTCCATCTTAGTCTGGAGGCTCCACTGAAATCACAAAAGCCTCCGCTAACAGAAGGGTGTGGCTGTGCATGAGGTTCATTGTTCAGGAATCAAACCAGGCCTCCCTTATGGAAAGTGAGAATTCTACCCCTGAACCACCAATGCCTCCCTCTAGACGACTTAGTGTCCTAGTAAAACAGAGATATTTGGTGACAGGGAAGGGACTAGGTGTCTGGAGAATTTCTAGCTTAGGCAGTAGAGGGGAATATCTGTGTATTTGACTAAAATACTATGGGAAATGGATTTGAATTAGAGGAAAGGATGCTGAATCTTGTTTTGAATATTCTTTATCTACACTTCATCACATCCTGACCTCTACCACCTTTTCTCAGCTGAAACTATTCTTATGGTCACCAGTGAGCTCCTTTTTATCTAATATAGCAGTTTTTAGTGATTTGCTACCTCTCTGCATTGCTTTAATACATTAACTGCTCCCTCCATCATGGTTTCCATGACAATTCTCTGACTACAGATTTATCATAGCCAAAAAGAATACAAAGAGATTCATAGGACAAAGTCCCGACATGAACCTTCCCATATTCCTCCTGTCTTAGTTATCTAGTGCTGCTAGAACAGAAATACCACAAGTGGATGGCTTTAACAAAGAAATTTATTGTCTCACAATCTAGGAGGCTAAAAGTCCAAATTCAGGGTGCCTGCTCTAGGAAAAGTCTTTCTCTGTCGGTTCTGGGAGAAGATCCTTATCATCAATCTTCCTCAGTCGAGGAGCTTCTCATTGCAGGGACCCTGGATCCAAAGGACACGCTATTCTCCTGGCTTTTGTTTCTTGGTGATATGAGGCCCCCCTGTCTTTCTGCTTACATCTTTCTTTTATATCTCATAAGAGATTGACCTAAAACACAATCTAATCTTGTGGATTGAATCCTGCCTCATTAAACAACTGCCTTTAATCCTGCATCATTAATATTAGGGTTTATAATATATAGGAAAATCATACCAGATGACAGAATGGTGGACAATCACACAATACTGGGAACTATGGCCTAGCCAAGTTGCCACCCATTTTGGGGGGACACAATTCCATAATATTTCATCCTTTGACCCCCCAAAATTCATATCCTTGCTACATGTAAAACACACCCTGTAATGTCATAGCAAAAGTCTTCATTCAACTCCAAGTCCAAAATCCAAAAATTCCTTTTCATCTGTGAAATCTAGAATACAGGTCATCTGCTTTCAAAGTACAATGGAGGAACAGGCACAAGGTAGACATTTCCATTACAAATGGGAGAAACTGGAAGGAAAGAAGGGATAATTGGCATCAAGCAAGTCAGCAGGACACATTACATTAGCCCTCAAGGCTCGAAAATAATCCTCTGTTCTCTGAGAACATTTAGACAATGGCCCTGCCCTCCACACTCTAGGTATTGGTCATACTCTTCAGATTCTGAGTGGAGGCCCCTCGGCTGTGGGCTTTAGCTCTGCCTTCCAGGCCCACTGGAAGGGCAACTCTGCTCCTTTGGCTTTGGGCAGCTCCATTCTCCAAGTCCATCTGAGTGGCCACTCCACCATTTGTGACAGAGGCAGCTCTACTCCTTTTGTTTCTTGTGTCTTCATTTTCTCCTTCCTGGTTCCTTGACTTCTTGGACCCTTGGGCCTTGCTGCCAGTGTGTGCCCAGCTTGGGCAAGTGTTCTAAAGCTTTGTAGCTCTATCAGTAAGTGTCTGCAGGCACCCCACTATCCAAGTAAACTTTGGCTGGAAGGCACTCAGTTCTCTTGATCCTTGAGTCAGCAAGCCTACCTCCACCAATAAGTGCTTGGACCCCCACTCGGCCCGGAAGTCTGCTGCGCAAAAGCGCTCAGCTCCCTCTGTGGTTTGGCTCCAGCGCTATCTTATGCTGATCTCCTAGTTCTGCTGCTGCAGTTTCCTGGCTGCTGCCATTTCTTTGCTGCTGCTTCTCACCATCTGCACTGTCTCCAATGTAATAGCTCTCCTCACTTGCTTCTGATTCCTCACCAGAATTATATGGTCACCAGTGGCATCCATAATTCCACCAACAGTCTCTTCAAGGCAATCTAAGCTTTTTACTATTAGGCACTTTAAAACTCAGCCTCTATCCATTCACAGTTTCAAAACAGCTTCTACGTTTTAGGTATCTGTCAGAGCAGCACTCTACTCAGTACCAAATTGTGTCTTAGTTATCTAGTGCTGCTATAACAAAAGTACTATAAGTGGATGGCTTTAACAAGGAGAAATTTATTCTCTCATAATCTAGGATGCTAGAAGTCCAAATTCAGGGTGCCAGCTCCAGGGGGAGGCTTTCTCTGTCAGTTCTGGGGGAAGGCCCTTGTCATTAATCTTCCCCAGTCAAGGAGCTTCTCAGTGCAGGGACTCTGGGTCCAAAGGACATGCTATTCTCCCAGCTCTTTTCTGTTGGTGGTGTAAGATCCCCCGTCTCTCTGCTTACTACTCTTTTACATCTCCTAAGATTGACTTAAGATACAACCTAATCTTGTAGATCGAGTCCTGCCTCATTAATATAACTGCCTCTAATCCTGCCTCATTAACATCATAGAGGTAAGATTTACAACACATAGGAAAATCATGTCAGATGACAAAATGGTAGACAATCACACAGTACTGGGAATTATGGCCTAGCCAAGGTGACACACATTTTTGGGGGACACAATTCAATTCATAACACCTCCCAAGAGCAGCTATTCTCACCAACTAGGAAGCTCTCCAAGCCTTGGTGTTCAAAGCTATTATGGGCCCGTCCTGCATAATAGACTAAATAATGCTCCCTGAGGCTAACTGAAGGAGCCCTGGTGGCTCAGTGGTTAAGTGCTTGGCTGCTAATCAAAAGGTTGGTAGTTTGAACCTACCAGCTGCTCCATGGGACAAAGATGCAACAGTCTTGTTTCCAGAAAGATTACAGCCTTGGAAACCTTACAGAACAGTTCTACTCTGTCGTATAAGGTAGCTATGAGTCAGAATTGACTCAATGGCCATAGGTTTGATTTTGGTTAGTTTGAGGCCAGTTGATATTGGCCTACCAGGTGAGTCTTTTCTGGTCTAGCCAGCACTCACTTGCTAGCACAAATTCTCAGGTGTGGCCTAGAAGTCCCAGGCACCCCAATTATTCCAAGGATTATTTCTCTAGAGCCAAGGACAAAAGCCACTTTCACCTAAGGTAAAACTAGATCCTCTACCCCACAGAATCCCAGGAGAAAAGAGAGAAAGGGACAGAAAGACTATCCCTTATTAAAAAATGTTCCAAATTTAACAAAAAAAAACATTAATTTACACATCCAAACATTGATTTACACATCAGTGAACTCCAAGCGGGAAAAACTCAAAGAGATCCACACCTAAGCACCTCATAATTAAACCTGACGCCCAAAGACAAAGAGCGAATCATGAAAGCAGCAAGAGAGAGGCGACTCATCATGTAACAGGTGTTAACAATAAGATTAAAAGCTGATTACTCATCAGAAATTATGAAGATCAGAAGGCAGTGGAATGACAGTCAAAACGTTGAAAGAAAAAAACTATTGACTAAGAATTTTATACCTAGAAAAAGCATCATTCAAAAATGAAGGAAAAATTAAGACACTCCCTCATTAAAAAAAACAAAAAACAGAACACGTCACTAGCAGATCTGCTCTACTAGGATTAATAAAGTGAATCATTAAGGGTGAAATAACAGGACCCTAGAGAGTAACTCAAATCCATAGGAAGAAATGTAGAGCACCAGTAAAAGTAATTACATAGGTAAATACAAAAAAAAAAAAAAGAGTATAAATTTATTTTTGTACCTTTTTTTTCCTCCTATGTGAGTTAAAAGGCAAGTGGATAAAGCAATCATTACAAATCTGTGTTGGTGGATATACGTTGTATAAAAATGTAATTTGTATGATAATAATTGCACAAAAGAGAGCAGAGGAATGGAGCTATGTAGGCACAAAGTTTTCATATACTATTCAAATTAAGTTGGTATCAATTCAAACTGGATTGTAATAAACCAAGATGTTAATTGTAATCCCTAAGGCAAACAATAAAAATAATTAAATGGTAATTAAAAAATCAAGAGAATTAAAATGGTACGCTAGAAAATATCTATTTAACACAAAAGAAGGAGATAATGGAAGAATGGAAAAGAAGACACACTGAGAACAAATTGCAAAATGGCAGACTTAAATCCTGCCTAATTAGTGACTAAAGAAATATTGATGAATTAAACACTCCCATTAAAAAGGAGAATGTTGTGAATTGAATTGTGTCCCCCCCCAAAATATATGTTGGAATTATAACCTCTATACCTGTGGATGTAATGCAATTACATTCCATAATGCAATCTAATATAATCAGTCAATCAGTTGAGGTCATACCAGTGTACAGTGGACGCTAAGCCTCCTCATGTCTAAGTTATGTAAAAAGCAACATAGACACGCATAGTTACTGGAGAAGAGAGATACATGTGAGGATCACCAAGGAACCAAGGAATGCCTGGGGCTACTAACAAGGAAGGAATCAAAAAAGCTGAGACACTGATTTGGACTTTTAATCTCTAGAACTGTGAGAAAATAAATTTCTGTTTTTTAAAGGCACCTACTTTTGGTATTTGTGTTACAGCAGCACTAAAACCCAAACCAAACCTGTTGCTGTCAAAGTCAATTCTGACTCATACTAACCCTATAGGACAGAGTAGAACTGCCCCACAGGGTTTTGAAGGACCAGCTGCTAAGTTTGAACTGCTAACCTTTTGGTTAGCAGCCATAGCTCTTAACTACTATGCACCATGTAACAGTATTCAAAAGACAGCTGGAGTGACTATACTAATATCAGATGAAATAGACTTCAGACAAAAATTGTTACTAGAGACAAAACATTTTATAATCATAAGAAGATGTCTTAATTGTCTACTGCTGCTATAACACAAATATCACAAGTGGATACCTTTAACGAAGAGACATTTATTCTCTCATGGGCTAGGAGGCTAGAAGTCCGAATTCAGGGCACCAGCTCCAGTGGAAGGCTTTCTTTCTCTGTCAATTCTGGGGGAAGGTCCTTGTTATCAGTCTTCCCCTGGTCTAGGAGCCTCTCAGCACAGGGACCCCAGGTCCAAAGGATACGCTCCGCTCCCAACACTTCTTTCTTGTTGGCATGAGGTCCCTCTTTGCTCGATTCTCTCTTTTATATCTCAGAAGAGATTGACTCAAAATACAATCTCATCCTGTTCAGTCCTGCCTCATTAACATAACTTCCTCTAATCCTGCCGCATTAACATCATAGAGGTTAGGATTTACAACACATAGAATCAACCACACGATACTGGGAATCATGGCCTACCCAAGTTGATACACATTTTTGGGGAACACAATTCAGTTCGTAACAGATGGTCATCTGTCAAGAAGATATAATACTTTTTTTTTTTTAATAATTTTTATTGAGCTTTAAGTGAACGTTTACAAATCAAGTCAGTCTGTCATATATAAGCTTATATACACCTTACTCCATACTCCCACTTACTCTCCCCCTAATGAGTCAGCCCTTCCAGTCTCTCCTTTCGTGACAATTTTGCCAGTTTCTAACCCTCTCTACCCTCCTATCTCCCCTCCAGACAGGAGATGCCAACACAGTCTCAAGTGTCCACCTGATACAAGTAGCTCACTCCTCATCAGCATCTCTCTCCTACCCATTGTCCAGTCCCTTCCATGTCTGATGAGTAGTCTTCGGGGATGGTTCCTGTCCTGGGCCAACAGAAGGTTTGGGGACCAGGACCGCTGGGATTCCTCTAGTCTCAGTCAGACCATTAAGTCTGGTCTTTTTATGAGAATTTGGGTATCAAGAAGATATAACACTTTAAAAAATCTTCTATATGAGATCGAATGGTCGGCATTTTCTCTAATGCAAAGATGAGAATGTAATGGGAGGCAGGGAAACTAGGTTAATGGAAACAGAACAACCAGAATGGAAATAATGAGAATGTAGACACATTGTGAAAAATGTAACCATCGTCTCTGAAAAATTTGTATTAAAAAAAATAATTAAATGGGAATCTAAATTTGCTGTGTAAAATTTTGCCAAAAATACAATATATAAAAAAAAGATATAGCAACTATAAACATGTATGCACCTAACAAGGAACCCTGGTGATTTAATGATTAAGCACTCAGCTGCTAAATGAAAGGTCAGTAGTTCAAACCCACCAGCTACTCTGCAGGAGAAAGATGTGGCAGTCTGCTTCCATAAAGATTATAGCCTTGGAAATCTTATGGGGCAGTTCCACTCTGTCTTATGGGGTGGCTATGAGTTGGAAATGACTCAACAGCAATGTTTTTTTTTTTTTTTTAATGCACTTAACAACAGAGTTCCAAAATACACGAAGTAAAAAGTGACAGCAAGAATTGAAGAGAGAAATAGATAATTTAACAGTTACAGTTTAGAAACTCACTTTCAATAATAGAATAGATGCGACTAAAGCATTTGACAATACTCATCATTTACTGATGATAAAATCCTTCGAAAAATGAAGTTTAATGTGATAATGGGCATCTACAAAAAACCTAAAACCAACACCTTACTTAATGGCTAAAGATTAAATGCTTTTCCCTTGAGATCAGGAATAATTACAAAGATGTCATCTCTTACCACTTCCATTTATTGTTGCATTGTAGGTCCTAGTTAGTTCAATAGGCAATAAAAGAAATAAATAAAAATTGGAAAGAAAGACATTAAACTGCCTTTGTTCACAGATGATCTTGACTGTGTATGCAGAAAATCCTGAGGTATCTATCAAAAAAAAAAAAAAAACCTGTCAGGACAAGTAAGTGAATTTAGCAGTCACAGGGTGTAAAAACGGCGTGGGGCCAGTGTCTGACCTCGCCCAAACCCACAAGGGGGAAGGAGAATCAAGATCAACTACACAAGGCTGACTGCCATGAGGCAGAAGCCAGATAAGCCTCCTCTCTCTGCCATCTTTACTAATTCTGACATCAACCATCCCTCACACAGCACCCTCTACTTCTCTGCTGGTTCGATAGTTCATTGCAATGACCACACAGAATTCAAAGACCATACTCATGACTATGGGGTTTATTATAAGAGAAGTAACCATTACAGTTCAGGCTCAAAAACACTCAAGATACAGCTCTTTCATCAGGACAGCCTCTCCCCAGCTGTGCTCACAGGCACACCTTTCCCTGGCCCCCAGCCTCTGCCCAAAGGCAGTCAGCTTTCTCTCTCTGTGGGAAGGAAAGTCTACCGCAGTTTCCTGTTGCCCAGTCTCTGCTTCCGGGTCACTCCTGCTGCTATTTTCTTCCTTGGTAGTAGTGGGCTCCTCCTCCCTGCTCTGGAATTGGTTCTCTTTTAAGGCAAACCTGACCAATCCCTTTGGCGGGCTACTATTACACTATCACCTGGGTGGGAGTTACAGGACCATGGCTTGAAAGGCCATACGCAAAAGTGATTAATCATACCACCCAGGGACACAAGATCAATATGTAAAAATGAATTGTATTTCTGTATACTAAGAATGAATACTTTCAAAGAGAAGCTTAAAAAACTGTAACATTTTGTCATGAATTGAATTATGTCCTCCCAAAAATGTGTATATCAAATTGCTTAGGCCATGATCCCCAGTATTGTGTGGTTGTCCTCCATTTTGTGATTGTAATTTTATGTTGAGAGGGTTAGGGTGGGATTGTAACACCACCCTTACTCAGATCACCCACCTCCCTGATCCAAGGTTAAGGGAGATTCCCTGGTGTGTGGTCTGTACCACCTTTTATCTCTCGAGGAAATAAAAGGAAAGGGAAGCAAGCAGAGAGTTGGGGATCTCATATCACTAAGAAAGCAGCACCAGGAGCAGAACAAGTCCTTTGGATGCGGGGTCCCTGCACCTGAGAAGTTCCTCGACCATGGGAAGATTGAGAACAAGGACTTTTCTCCAGAGCCAACAGAGAGAGAAAGCCTTCCTCCGGAGCCGATGCCCTGAATTTGGGCTTCGTAACCCACTAGACTGTGAGAAAATAAATTTCTCTTTGTTAAAGCCATCCACTTGTGGTACGTCTGTTATAGCAGCACCAGACGCCTAAGACAATTTTCAATAATATACATATTAAAAACAAAACAAAACTAGTTGTTATATCAATTCTGACTCATGGTAACCCCATGTATGTCAGAGAACTGTCCTCTATAGGGTTTTCAGTGGCTGGTTTTTATAAAATAGATCTCCAGGTCTTTGTTCCAAGCCACCTCTGGGTGGACAAGAACATCCAAACTTTCAGTTATATTTAGGGTACATTTAATGAAATACATGCAAGACTTGTACACTGAAAACTACAAATTATTGCTGAAAGATATTAAAGAAGACCTAAATGAATGAAGTGACATACCATTTCATGGATTGGAAGACTCATTAGTATAAGGGTCAGTTCCTTCTAAATTGATCTATGTTGTTGTTGTTGTTAGGTGCTATAGAGCAAGTTCCCACTCATAGTGACCCTATGTACAACAGAAGGAAACACTGCCCAGTGCTGTGCCATCCTTACAATTGTTATTATGCTTGAGCCCATTGTTGCAGCCACTGTGTCAATTCATCTCACTGAGGACCTTCCTCTTTTCCACTGGCCCTGTACTTTACCAAGCATAATGTCCTTCTCCAGGGACTGATACTTCCTGGCAACATATCCAAAGCATGTAAGACACAGTCTCGCCATTCTTGCTTCTAAGGAGCATTGTGGTTGTACTTCTTGCAAGACAGATTTGTTCTTTCTTTTGGCAGTCCATAGCATTTTCAATATTCTTTGCCAACACCACAATTCGATGTCATCAATTCTTCTTCTTAGATCTTCCTTATTCAATGTCCAGCTTTCACATGCATATGATGCGATTGAAAATACCATGGCTTGGGTCAGACACGCCTTAGTCTTCAAGGTGACATCTTTGCTCTTCAACACTTTAAAGAGGTCCTTTGCAGCAGATTTGCCCAATGCAATGCATCCTTTGATTTCTTGACTGCTGCTTCCATGGCTGTTGATTGTGGATTCAAAGAAATGAAAAAATTGACAACTTCAATCTTCTCTCCATTTATCATGATGTCGCTTATTGGTCCAGTTGTGAGAATTTTTGTTTTCTTTATGTTGAGGTGTAATCCATACTGAAGGCTGTGGTCTTTGCTCTTCATTAGTAAGTGCTTCAAGTCCTCTTGGCTTTCAGCAAGCAAGATTCTGTCATCTGCACATCTCGAATTGTTAATGAGTTTTCCTCCAATTCTGGTGCCCCGTTCTTCTTTATATAATCCAGCTTCTTGGGTTATTTGCTCAGCATACAGACTGAATAAGTATGGTGAAAGGATAAAAAACTGACACACACCTTTCCTGACTTTGAACCACTCAGTATCCCCTTGTTCTGTCTGAACAATTGCCTCTTGATCTATGTAAAAGTTCCTCATGAGCACAATTAAGTGTTCTGGAATTCCTGTTCTTCGTAATGTTATCCATAATTTGTTATGCTCCACAGAGTCAAATGCCTTTGCATAGTCAATAAAACACAGGTAAACATCCTTCTGGTATTCTCTGCTTTCAGCCAGGATCCAGCTGACATCAGCAATATCCCTGGTTCCACGTCCTCTTCTGAATCCAGCCTGAATTTCTGGCAGTTCCCTGTCGATATACTGCTGCAGCCGCTTTTGAATGATCTTCAGCAAAATTTTGCTTGCATGTGATATTAATGATATTCGATAATTTCCACATTTGGTTGGATCACCTTTCTTGGGAATAGGCATAAATCAGCTTAATAATTTCTATTTTAAAAAGTCAGCTGTGATTTTGATTGGGATTATATGGAATACATAAATTGATCTATGGATTCCACATAATCCCAATCAAAATCACAGCTGACTTTTTATAATATAAATTCTCAAGCTGATTTTCAAATTTATATGGAAATGTAAAAGTTCTAGAACAGCAAAAATAATCTTGAAACTGAAGAACAAAGGTGGATGACTTATACTACTTGATTTCAAGACATTATAAAGCTACTGTAATCATGACAATATGGTATTGCCATAAAGATAGACAATTAGACTAATGAAATGATAGAGTCCAGAAAGAGACCCATGTTTATTCACTCAGTTGATTTTTGACAAAGCAGTTCAATGGAAAAAGCCTTTTCAACAAATGATGCTGGAGCAACTAGTTAACCAAAAAGAAGAAAATGAATCTCAACCCTACCTCACACCATTCACAAAAATTAATTTTAAATGAATCATAATGCTAAATGTAATAGCTAAAACAATGAAGCTCCTAGAAAACATACAGAAAAGTATTTTTGCAAGCTTTGGGTAGATAAGGTTCAGAAAGCACTAACCATCAGTGAAGAAAATAATAAACTGGACTAAATCAAAATTTTAAATGTATGTTTATCAGAAGACTGAATAGCCCTCACGAGAACTGCTTTTGACGTCTGTAATTCTACCAACACTCTCTTCAAGGCAACCTATGCTTTTTCTATTAGGCACCTTAAAACTTTTTCAGCCTCTACCTATTACTTAATTCCAAAACCACCTCCACATTTTAGGTATCTGTTAGAGCAATACCCCACTCTTCTGGTACCACATTTTGTCTTAATTATCCAGTGCTGCTATAACAGAAACACCACAAATGGGTTGTTGTTGTTGTTAGATGCCGTCGAGTCAGTTCCAACTCATAGCGACCCGATGCAAAATAGAACGAAACGCTGCCCGGTCCTGAGCCATCCTTACAATCGTTGTCATGCTTGAGCTCACTGTTGTAGCCACTGTGTCAATCCACCTCGTTGAGGGTCTTCCTCTTTTCCCTTGACCCTGTACTCTGCCAAGCATGATGTCCTTCTCCAGGGATTAATCCCTCCTGACATGTCCAAAGTACGTAAGATGCAGTCTCGCCATCCTTGCCTCTAAGGATCACTCTCGCTGTACTTCTTCTAAGACAGATTTGTTCGTTCTTTTGGCAGTCCATGGTATATTCCATACTCTTCGCCAACACCACAGTTCAAAGGCGTCAATTCTTCTTCGGTCTTCCTTATTCACTGTCCAGCTTTCACATGCATTTGATGTGACTGAAAATACCATGGCTTGGGTCAGGTGCACCTTAGTCTTCAAGGTGACATCTTTGCTCTTCAACACTTTGAAGAGGTCCTTTGCAGCAGATTTACCCAATACAATGTGTAGTTTGATTTCTTGACTGCTGCTTCCATGGCTGTTGATTGTGGATCCAAGTAAAATGAAAACCTTGACAACTTCAAGCTTTTCTCCATTTATCATGGTGTTGCTTGTTGGTCCAGTTGTGAGGATTTTTGTTTTCTTTATGTTGAGGTGTAATCCATACTGAAGGCTGTGGTCTCTGATCTTCATTTGTAAGGGCTTCAAGTCCTCTTGGCTTTCAGCAAGCAAGGTTGTGTCATCTGCATAACACAGGTTGTTAATGAGTCTTCCTCCATTCCTGATGGCCTGTTCTTCTTCATATAGTCCAGCTTCTCGGATTATTTGCTCAGCATACAGATTGAATAGGTATGGTGAAAGAATATAACCCTGATGCACACCTTTCCTGACTTTAAACCAATCAGTATCCCCTTGTTCTGTCCAAGGAACTGCCTCTTGATCTATGTAAAGGTTCCTCATGAGCACAATTAAGTGTTCTGGAATTCCCATTCTTCGCAATGTTATCCATAATTTGTTATGCTCTACACAGTCGAATGCCTTTGCATAGTCAGTAAAACACAGGTAAACATCCTTCTGGTATTCTCTGCTTTCAGCCAGGATCCAGCTGACATCAGCAATGATATCCCTGGTTCCACGTCCACTTCTGAAACCAGCTTGAATTTCTGGCAGTTCCCTGTCGATATACTGCTGCAGCCATTTTTTAACGATCTTCAGCAAAATTTTGCTTGTGTGTGATATTAAGGATATTGTTCTATAATTTCCACATTTGGTTGGATCACCTTTCTTGGGAATAGGCATAAATATGGATCTCTTCCAGTCAGTTGGCCAGGAAGCTGTCTTCCATATTTCTTGGCACAGACGAGTGAGCACCTCCAGCGCTGCATCTGTTTGTTGAAACGCCTCCATTGATATTCCATCAATTCCTAGAGCCTTGTTTTTCCGCCAATGCCTTCAGAGCAGCTTGGACTTCTTCCTTCAGTACCATCAGTTCCTGATCATATGCCACCTCTTGAAATGGTTGAACATTGACTAATTCTTTTTGATATATTGACTCCATGTATTCCCTCCATCTTCTTTTGATGCTTCCTTCATTGTTTAATATTTTCCCCATAGAATCCTTCACTATTGCAACTCGAGGCTTAAATTTTTTCTTCAGTTCTTTCAACTTGAGAAACTCCAAGCGTATTCTTCCTTTTAGTTTTCCATCTCCAGGTCTTTGCATTTTTTTAAGTTTTTTAATACTTTACTTTGTCAGTTTGTCATACTGTGGGGGCTTGCGTGTTGCTGTGATGCTGGAAGCTATGCCACCGATATTCACATACCAGCAGGGTCACCCATAGAGGACAAGTTTCAGCTGAGCTTCCAGACTAAGACAGACTAGGAAGAAGGACCCACAAATGGGTAGCTTTAACAAATAGAAACTTATTTTCTTACAGTTTAGGAGACTATAAGTCCAAATTCAGGTTGCCGGCTCTCAGTGGTTTTCTTTCTCTGTCAGCTCTGGAGAAAGGTCCTTGTCTCTATGAGACTCTATTCCTGGCCAGTTTTCATGGGGCTTCTCTTCGTGGGGCTGTGCTTCTGGAAGGAATGCTTGTTTAATGTCTTTTATATCTCAAAAGAGATAGACTCGAGACATACCCTATGCTGATTCTATCTCATTAACACAGCAAAGACAACCCATTTCCAAATGGGATTATGACCACAGGCATAGAGGATAGGCTTTACAACACATATTTTGGGGGGACACAATTCAACCCATAGGAAGTGGATACTCTGAAAAGGAGGAAATGGGCATCAGGGGAACAGGGAGATTTTACTTTTTTAATTTTGTATTGTATGCATGAATAATATATTCAAACAATAGTAATAAATTTGTGAGCAGAATTGTAGAAATGAAAATAATAAAGTATAAACTATTTATACTGTATAAAGTTTTTACAATAAACTTATATTACCTTCATAATTAGAATAAAAGAATAAAGGCAAAGAAGATATTTAAATATTTGTAATGTTAGTGTAATACAATTTTTTTAAGTTTTTTTATTTAATAACATCTCAACTCCAGCCTCTTGTTTGACTAGAGGAATCCGGTGAAAATGAAATTGTCTCCTTGGCTGTGACTAGGAACTGGGATCACTAAGCTTTGCATCCTTAGGATACATCGTTAAGAGACATCAGTCTTAACTGGGAAGGGAAACAGTTTAGAAACAGAAAAAGAAGAGCAGTTTCTGAGGAAGCCAAGGAAGGAAGATGCTGTCCTAAAAATAGATTGGAATGTGGTGGCCAGATTCAGGAATTCAGAACTAATTTTTATGTCCCAGTGTTCAGGCAGCTGTCAGACAAGGTAGGCTACAAGCCAGTGGGATCAGATCCCTGGAAACCAGATGGTGAAATTGGAAAGAAGAAGGGGGTTTGGATGCAGAGCAGGCAGGGCCGGCACCTTCAAATACTGGCACTGAAGTGAGTAATGTCCCCAAAGCTGTGTGGCAAAAGGCCTGGGCTCCAGCCAAGGCACCCTGCCAGACCAAATTCTCTGGACTGACACTACTGCTGTGCCAACAGAAGCAAGCAGCTCTGAATGCCTTTTCATTTGGGCTGGGTGAAGAGAGTGCTGGATAAAAGTCCAAATGGTTCAAGATCTTGAGGCTTGGCCCTCTTGCCCATTCCTCCCCAGGGCTGCTGTTTACCCAGGCCAGTAAAGAATCCTGGGCTCTGAAGAGTCAATGTATCTGTATAAATTAGAACGTAATAACTTCTTTTTTATAGAATAGTTTAGTTAAAAAATATATTTTTATATTGTACATATCATCAATTATCATTATATTACATGGCATATATGTGGATCATAAAAAACTATGGATAATATGGCAAAGAATGGGCATTCCAGAACACTTAATTGTGCTTATGAGGAACCTGTATTAGACCAAGAGGCAGTCATTTAAACAGAACAAAGGGATACTCCGTGGTTTAAAGTCAGGAAAGATGTGCATCAGAGTTGTATCCTTTCACCATACTTATTCGACCTGTATGCTGAGCAAATCATTCAAGAAGCTGGACTATACGAAGAAGAACAGGGCATCAGGATTGGAGGAAGACTCATTAACAATCCACGATATGCAGATGACACAACCTTGCTTGCTGAAAGCCAAGAGGACTTGAAGCACGTACTAATGAAGACCAAAGACCATAGCCTTCAGTATGGCTTACACCTCAACATAAAGAAAACAAAAATTCTCACAACTGGACCAATAAGGCACATCATGATAAACAGAGAAAATATTGAATTTGTAAAGGATTTCACTTTACCTGGATCTATGACCAACACCCACAGAAGCAGCAGCCAAGAAATCAAGCAACACGTTGTATTGGGTAAATCTGATCCAAAAGATCTCTTTAAAGTTTTTAAAAGCAAAGAATAAAGGCAAAGAAGATATTTAAATATTTGTAATGTTAGTGTAATACAATTTTTTTAAGTGTTTTTATTTAATAACATCTCAACTCCAGCCTCTTCTTTGACTTAGAGGAATCTGGCGAAAATGAAATTGTCTCCTTGGCTGTGCCTAGGAACTGGGATCACTAAGCTTTGCATCCTTAGGATGCGTCGTTAAGAGACATCAGTCTTAACTGGGAAGGGAAACAGTTTAGAAACAGAAAAAGAAGAGCAGTTTCTGAGGAAGCCAAGGAAGGAAGATGCTGTCCTAAAAATAGATTGGAATGTGGTGGCCAGATTCAGGAATTCAGAACTAATTTTTATGTCCCAGTGTTCAGGCAGCTGTCAGACAAGGTAGGCTACAAGCCAGTGGGATCAGATCCCTGGAAACCAGATGGTGAAATTGGAAAGAAGAAGGGCTAAGGTGCGCATGACCCAAGCCAGGGTGTTGTCAATCACCTCATATAGAAGTGAAAGCTGGACAATGAATAAAAAAGACTGAAGAACAATTGATGCCTTTGAATTATGCTGTTGGTGAAGAATATTGAATGTACCATGGACTGCCAAAAGAATGAATGAATCCATCTTGGAAGAAGTACAGCCAGAAAACACCTTAGAAGCAACGATGGCAAGACTTTGTCTCACATACTTTGGACATGTTATTAGGAGGGACTAGTTCATGGAGAAGGATATCACGCTTGGTGTTATATATTGAATTTCATCCCCCAAAAAATACATGTCGACTTGGCTAGTCCATGATTCCCAGTATTGTGTGATTGACAATCATTTTGTAATTTGATGTGATTTTCCTATGTGTATTTGATGTGATTTTCCTATGTGTTGTAAATCCTACCTCTAAGATGTTAATGAGGTGGGATTAGCAGCAGTTGTGTGAATGAGGCAGGACTCAGTCTACAAGATTAGGTTGTCTCTTAAGCCAATCTTTTTTGAGATATAAAAGAGGGAAATGAGCAGAGAGACACGGGGACTTCATACAACCAAGAAAGAAGCACTGGGAGCATAGTATGTCATTTGGACCCACGGTTCCTGTGCTGCGAAGCTCTTTGACCAGGGAAAGATTGATGACAAGAACCTTCCCCCAGAGCCGACAGAGACAGAAAGTCTTCCCCTGGAGGTAGTGCCCTGAACTCAGACTTCTAGCCTTCTAGACTGTGAAAGAATAAACTTCTGTCCGTTAAAGTCACGCACTTGTGGTATTTCTGCTGTAGGAGCACTAGATGATTAAGACACTTGGTAGCATAGAGGGTCAGGTAAAGACAGGAAGACCCTCAACGAAATGGACTGACACCGTGGCTGCAACAATGTGCTCAAGCATAACACAATCATGATGATGGCGCAGGACAGGGTCGTGTTTTGTTCTGTTGTACATAGGGTCGCTATGAGTCGGAACCAGCTCTACCCGCACCTAACAACAACATGTATGGATTTATTTGTTTTGTCTTCCCAATTGAAATGCAAATTCTCTGAGGAAAGGGACTTTGTTTCATTGACTGCTGCCTCCTCAAAACTCAAAGGAGTGCCTGGCACAAACGACAGCTTAAAAGAATTTCACTGAGTTACAAATGCATACATACACACAAACACACACACACACAGGTATTCCCGACACACACACACAACACATTCTAGTTATAATGAACCGCATTTACAACTGTCTTTTTTTTTTTTTTTGTACATCTTATCATTAGCAATATGTACTGTATACAATGATGCAGCTTGTAATTTGCTGATGTTAAAATTCTCAGCTGGAGTTTTTTCTAAACTAAATCAGGGGCTTTAGTTGCTTGAATACATAGACCTAAAAGCTGATCACTTTGCTAAAGTTGACAGGCAGATTCGGGAACCAGTGAGATGTTACCAAGAAATATCCGAAGAACACCAAAGAGACAAGGTAAGTATGAGCCCAAGAGTCAGAATGGGCCACATAAATCAGAAACTACATCAGCCTGAGACCAGAAGAACTAGATGGTGCCCAGCTACAACTGATGACTGCCATGACAGGAGCACAACAGAGAATCCCTGAGGGAGCAGGAGAGCAGTGGGATGCAGACCCCAAATTCTCGTAAAAAGACCCGACTTAATGGTCTGACTGAGACTGAAGGGACCTCAGAGATCATGGTCCCCAGACCTTCTGTTAGCCCAAGACAGGAACCATTCCTGAAGCCAACTCTTCAGACAGGGATTGGACTGGACTATAAGACAGAAAATGACACTGGTGAGGAGTGGGCTTCTTAGATCAAGTAGACACATGAGACTATCTGGGCAGCTCCTGTCTGGAGGGGAGATGTGAAGGCCGAGTGGGACAGAAGCTGGCTGAATGGACACGGAAACACCGAGTAGAGAGAAGGAATGTGCTGTCTCATTAGGGGGAGAGCAACTATGAGTATATAGCAAGATGTATACAAGGTTTTGTATGAGAGACTGATTTGATTTGTAAACTTTCACTTAAAGCACAATAAAAATATAAAAAGAAAAAAAAATACAATTCGTTAGTCCCCCCCTCCCAAAAAAAAGAAAGAAAAATCTGAAGAAAAAAGAAAAGGACCATACAGATAACGCTCACTAATTTTCTGACTAGAAACACCATCCCCATTTCCAGGAATAATCCAGACGATTCAGAACCTTTCACAAGTGGAGTTATTACCACAACTCACAAAATGCCAGCATTATCCAACTCTTCTTCATTGTTGGGAGAAGATTTTTATGATTTATTAATTTTTTTTATATATGAAGTATTAAAATATATTTATAAGTTTATATGTTAAGTTTTCAACCCCCAAAGACAAATAAAGATCAGATTTATAAAGATTCTGATAATAAAAGGTAATAATAATGAAAGCTTAAAAAAAAACATATTTGACTTACGTCAGAAGGGACTTATGGATGGAGTCGTTGGAACAGAACACTGCCGTAAGTTGGGGACTATATATATATATGATCCCTGGTGGTGCGGTGGTTAAAAGCTTGGCTGCTAACCAAAAGGTGGGCGGTTTGAATCCACCAGCAACTCCTTGGAAATCCTATGGGTCAGTTCGACTCTGTCCTGTAGGGTTGCTATGAATCAGAAACGACTCAACAGCAATGGGTTTTGTTTTATATATATATATGTATGTATGTAGTTATTGTTGCTGTTGTTGGGTGTTTTCAAGTCAGTTCTAACTCATAGCAACCCTATGTACAACAGAATGAAACACTGCCCAGTCCTGCGGCATCCTCACAATCATTGCTATGTTTGAGCCCATCATTGCAGTCACTGTGTCAGTCTATCTCTTTGACGGCTTTCCTTTCTTACGCTGGCTCTCTATTTTACCAAGCATGATGTCCTTCTGCAGGGGCTGCTCCCTACTGATAACGTGTCCAAAGTACATGAGAGGAAGTCTAGCCCTCTTCCCTTCCATTATACATATATATAATTTTATATACATAATTATATATACGATTATATATGCATAAAATTATATGTATGTATATATTTTTGCCAAAAAAAATTGTACAAAAAGGTCAAAAAAATAAAATTTAAGAGTCCCTGTCCATATCTCCATCTAGTTCTACTCCCCCAAGATAACCATTAGCACTTCTGTGTGTGCAATATTAATCTCAGAACAATCTGTCCTATTTCCATATATCTTAAGCAGAGCACAGTGCGAGGCATAGAAGTACTTGATGAAAACTAGTTGGAAATTCCTTGAATGAGTTGTAAGCAGTCTTGGGGTCAGGGTGGGGCAGCAAAAAAAAAAAAAAGGAAGGTAGGCAGATATAGACAATTTTCCTGAACAAATGAGGGTAAGTTCATCTATGCATCTCAAGTACCTAGGAGAGTGCCTCAATAAATAATATCTACTAAATGAGTCAACCACCTAATGTGGAAAGGAGATAGAAATTATGGCCAAAAGCAGAAGTCCCAGACCAGTAGGAGGATCACATATAAGAAGGGATGATACTGTGTGCTCTACAGCTTCTTTATGATAATATCACAGAGTTCCCATTGAGTTGATTCTCACGCATTGCGACCCTGTATGATGGAACGGGAACTACCCCACGGGCTTTTCTAGGTGTAATCTTTACAGAAGCAGATCACCAGGTCTTTCTTCTCCCATGGAGCTGCTGGTGAGTTCGAACCCACAACCTCTCTGTTAGCATGCAAGCCCTTAAGCGTTGTGCCACCAGGGCCCCTCATTAATATCGTAAAAAAAAAAGTGAGTACAAAATTCAGTCCACAAATTAGAAATGTCATGAGTGTGCTTTTGTTTTTGTTTTACCTGAACTTAATTTCAAGCTACTCTTCTGCCCCCATCCCTGAGATTTTTTTGTTTTATATTGTTTATTATGGAAAATTTCAAACATATGCAAAATTAGGAAGAATATCATATTGAACTGCCACATACCCATGTTGCTGAGATTTCTGTCTACTTTCCTGAGGCTTCTCTAGTGTTAAGGTAAGAGGGTATGCATCTGGTCCTAGGTCATCCTCATCACTAACATGGCCATCCACTGAGACACCTACATCCCCATCTTGAGCTTTTGTGGCCCATCTAGGCAAGTCCCTGCTGTGAACACAAGGCCTCCTCAGGTCTAGCTAACTCTGTCAGCTGCCTTCGAACACCTCTCTGCACACAGGAAACTTTCAGCTATGTCTATACCACTCTTGGAACAAAGTAAATTTGGAGGGCCGACTATGACCTTTCTGACTATGTGTCTCATACATTCATTTTTTACTGTACTGCTCCTGCACCACGCCGGGCATGTGGGAAATCTGGGATTTACTGGGCAATGCGTTTCTGTATAGAGTTACTATCATTCCATCCCTCATTGCCCCACCCCACACATTCTATCAGCTTTCTTCATACCTTCTTAATTTTCTCTACCTCTTTACCAGTCCAGGCACATTTTATTTAGCCTCAGAGGTGGAAAAATTGGCTGTGACATATCATATATCATCCCAAATACATTACTTTTGACATAATTTATTACCCTGAGTCCTACAGGCTTTTGAAGCTCAAACACACAGCTTATCGCAACTTAAAAGCTTCAAAACTCAAAAGTCAAGAATTTTAGTCTTTTGTACTCTGTATATCATTTCTTCCTTGAGATGATAAATGCTGTGTATTGAATGAGGGTGAAACTGCGAAAGATATCACAAAATGCAGAGTGTAGATGGGGAAACTTCAGTAAATGTCTCATATATTCTGCTACAGTAACTACCATTTATGAAATAATTACGATGTTGCTAGGTACCACACACAACACTAAATATATTGCCTTACAATAACAAAAAGATGGAGAAAGCCTAGATGCCCATCAACAGATGAATGAATAAACAAACTGGTACATACACACAATGGAATGCAATGCAATGATAGAGAACAATGATGACTCTGCGAAGCATCTCACAACCTGGATCAATCTGGAGGGCATTATGCTGAGTGAAATAAGTCATTCACAAAAGGACAAAACATTTTATGAGACCACTACTATAAAAACTTATACTACATGAAAAGGTTAACACACAAAAAGACATAATCTTTGATGGTTACGAGGGAGGGGAGGGGTAGAAGGGAAAAACACTAACTTTGGTAAAGAGTAGGACAGCACGCAATACTGGGGAAGCCAGCACAACTTGTCCAAGGCGAGTTCATGGAAGCTCCATAGACACATCCAAACTCCCTGAGGGACTGAATTCCTGGGCTGAGGGCTTTGGGGACCATGGTCTCAGGGAATATCTACCTCAATCAGCATAACATATCTTATAAAGAAAATGTTCTGCATCTACTTTAGTGAGAGGCGTCTGGGGTCTTAAAGCTTGTGAGTGGCCATCTAAGATACTCTCACCCCATCTGGAGCAAGGGAGGATGAAGAAAACCAAAGACACAAGGGAAAGATTAGTCCAAAGGACTAATGGACCACAATAATCACAGTCTCCACCAGACTGAGTCCAGCACAACTAGATGGTGTCCGGCTACCACCACTGACTGCACTGACAGGGATCACAACAGAGGGTCCTGGACAGAGCTGGAGAAAAATGTAGAACAAAATTCTAACTCACACACACACACAAAAGACCAGTCTTACTGGTCTGACAAAGGCTGGAGAAACCCTGAGAGTATGGCTCCTGGAGATCCTTATAGGTTAGTAATGAAGTCACTCCTGAGATTCACTTTTCAGCCAAAGATTGGACAGGCCCATAAAACAAAATAAGACTAAACAGGCACACCAGCCCAGGAGCAAGGATGAGAAGGCAGAAGGGGACAGGAAAGCTGGTAATGGGGAGCCCAAGGTCGAGAAGGGGAGAGTGTTGACATATTGTGGGTTTGGCAGCCACTGTCACAAAACAATATGTGTATTAATTGGTTAATGAGAAACTAGTTTGCTCTGTAAACCTTCATCTCAAGTACAAAAAAAAAAATTAAATCATGTGACCTTAGGGGGCAGTGAGTTTGTGTTAATGAGGGGGACTTACACAGAAAAGGAGGGTGAGAATGATTCTACAACTCGAAGAATGTAATCAGTGTCCTTAAATTGTACATGCTGAAAGTGTTGAACTTGTGTATGTTTTGCTGTGTATATTCTCAACAACGACAACGATGAAATAAATGCAATTTAGGAAAAAAAAAAGAAAATTTATTGAGGAATGCCCTTGGGATCAATATCTATGAAAGAAAAGGGAGGTGAAGGAAGGAGGATTGGGCCAAAGGAGAAAGTTGGCATGCAATGTATCTCAATGAAGGCCTCAGCTAACCCTCATAGAGTGCTCTGACGCTGAGTGGCCCTTCAGAGACATTCTGAATTGGGGTCGTGGGGCAGGGGAGACAGGCCTTTACACTCAGCATGGATCAGCCATTTTACATAGGCTGTTCCAAAAAGGGGGTGTCACCTTTGATGAAGCAGTTTCTTCCACTGACACAATTCCAGAAGAAGACTGTGGGGCGGTCTGCAGACACCACTACCAGCAACTGGGGAAAAAAGTCCTTCACTCCCAAAGAGGGAACTGGGTGCTATATCACTGTGATGCATACGTGGGAACTGAAATTCAAATTACCCAAGGTCACAAAGCCAGAACGTGACAAAGCCATTTTAACTAGAACCTTCTGACTTCCAAGTCTGCAGTCTTAATCACTAATCTACACAAACTTCTTCAGAGTTACTGTGCACATCTTAGCCATATCTCCTGTCTGCTGTCACAGACATCAACTTTGCTGCTTGGTCTCAGGATTGTGTCCCTGCCCCACCCCTGGATTTTACATAGACTGCTGACTCTTCGGCTCCTTTCCAGGAATTGAATTCTCCAGCCCCCCACACTACTTCTGGTTTCCTTGAATAAGATTCCCTGGAGTCCCTGTGTGGTGCAAAGAGTTAATGCACTTGGCTGCCATCCAAAAGGTTGGAAGTTCAAGTCTACCCAAAGGAGTTTCAGAAGGCTTAGAGATCTACTTCTGAAAAATCAGGCATTGAAAACCCTATGGAGCTCACATAAAAAGACCAGACTTAATGGTCTGACTGAGACTAGAGGAACCCCAGAAGACATGGCCCCCAGAATCTCTGTTAACCCAGAACTAAAACCATTCTCAAAGCCAACTCTTCAGAAAAAAGATTAGACTGGACTGTTAAACAAAATAATACTCATGAAGGGTGTGCTTCTTAGTTCAAGTAGGTAGAATAACCCCTGTCCAGAGGCAGGATGAAAAGACAGAAAGGATAGGAGCTGGATGAATGGACACAGGAAATTCGGGGTGAAAAGGGGGAGTGTGCTGTTACATCATAGGCATTGCAACTGGGGTCACATAATAATATGTGTATAAATTTTGTATGAGAAATTAACTTGAGCTGTAAACTTTCACCTAAAGCAAAAACAAAACACAACAAACAAAAAAACCCTATGGAGCACAGTTCTACTCTGACTCAAACAGGATCCTACAGTAACTGGTGGTTGTAATGCCTCTATTAAATTGGCCCAGGACTTTCCTTCTATGGTATCCCGAACCAGGTCAGAACCCCCATCCCAAAGAACTCTTTATGCCTCTTGGCTGCTGGCAAGAAAAGATGAGAAGATCGTTTCACCAGGCCACAGACAGACACAAATCTCATGCACAGCACTTCCATGTGGAACAATGCTGCCTAGTTAAAATCTCTGAGTGATAGTAATCTGTCAACATCTTTTTCTGAGGGCGGCTCAGGGGATTTGTCTGAGTGCCCGCTTCTCTGTGGAAAAGGCAGTCAAAGCTGGAAGGACTCAGTCACACTGACAATACAATACTGAAGCATTAAGCTGGGATGTGGCAATTTACAGCTGTCACACCGCATTCCCTAAGTGAAATCACATTTTATGCCCAATTTCCAAAGACATATGATTATGTCTTCCAAAGACATAATCATATTAAAACTATTTTTATTATTGCTTGCGCATAGTTAAAATTTTACCACAGATGTAAGAAAGTCTACTATGGGATCTTTGTTGAGAAACAAATACAGAGAGCAAACCTGCTGTTTTCTACCTCAGGAAAACATTCAATTATAAAGTGATGCACTTTGCATAGAAGAGTGTCTTAGGGTGGGTTCCTTGCTAATTAATAACTTCATTGAATTAACAAATCTACATCAAATTTCCTAGAACTCACTTTCATAATAGAAAAACTTAGCAGGCCTGGTACACTTTTAGGCTCCAATTCACCTTTGCTTTTTTCTTGATCCAAAGCATTAAAAGTTGCCAAATAATAACTGGATATCCATCTGCAAAAAAATGAAACAGGACCCATACCTCACACCATGCACAAAAACTAACTCCTAATGGATCAAAGACCTAAACATAAAGACTAAAACGATAAAGATCATGGGAGAAAAAATAGGGACAACGTTAGGGGCCCTAATACAAGGCATAAATAGAATACAAAACATTACTAAAAATGACAAAGAGAAACCAGATAACCGGGAGCTCCTAAAAATCAAACACCTATACTCATCTAAAGACTTCACCAAAAGAGTAAAAAGACCACCTATAGACTGGGAAAAAATTTTCAGCTATGACATCTCCGACCAGTGCCTGATCTCTAAAATCTATATAATTCTGCTAAAACTCAACCACAAAAAGACAAACAACCCAATTAAAAATTGGGCAAAGAATATGAATACGCACTTCACTAAAGAAGATGTTCAGGCAGCTAACAGATACATGAGGAAAAGTTCACGATCATTAGCCATTAGAGAAATGCAAATTAAAACTACGATGAGATTCCATCTCACTCCAACAAGGCTCACGTTAACCCAAAACATACAAAATAATAAATATTGGAAAGGCTGTGGAGAGATTGGAACACTTCTACACTGCTGGTGAGAATGTAAAGTGGTACAACCACTTTGGAAATCTATATGGCATTTCCTCAAAAAGCTAGAAATAGAACTAACATACAGCCCAGAAATCCCACTCCTCGGAATATATCCTAGAGAAATAAGAGCCTTTACATGAACAAATATATGCACACCCATGTTTATTGCAGCACTGTTTACAATAGCAAAAAGGTGGAAGCAACCAAGGTGCCCATTAACGGATGAATGAATAAATAAATTATGGTATATTCACGCAATGGAATACTACGCATCGATAAAGAACAGTGAGGAATCTGTGAAACATTTCATAACATGGAAGAACCTGGAGGGCATTATGCTGAGTGAAATTAGTCAGATGCAAAAGGACAAATAAGACCACTACTATAAGATCTTGAGAAATAGTTTAAACTGAGAACACATTCTTTTGTGGTTACGAGAGGGCGGAGGGAGGGAGGGTGGGAGAGGGTTATTTACTGATTAAATAGTAGATAAGAAGGACTTTAGGTGAAAGGAAGGACACACTCAATACAGGGGAGGTCAGCACAACTGGACTGGACCAAAAGCAAAGAAGTTTCCTGAATAAACTGAATGCTTTGAAGGTCAGCGGAGCAAGGGTGGGGGTCTGGGGACTATGGCTTCAGGGGACATCTAAGTCAATTGGCAAAATAAATTCTATTAAGAAAACATTCTGCATCCCACTTTGAAATGTGGCGTCTGGGGTCTTAAATGCTAACAAGCGGCCATCTAAGATGCATCAATTGGTCTCAACCCACCTAGATCAAAGGAGAATGAAGAACACCAAGAACACAAGGTAATTACAAGCCCAAGAGACAGAAAGGGCTACATGAACTAGAGACTACATCATCCTGAGACCAGAAGAACTAGATGGTGCGTGGCCACAACCAATGACTGCCCTGACAGGGAGCACAACAGAGAACCCCCGAGGGAGCAGGAGAACAATGGGATGCAGAACCCAAATTCTCATAAAAAGACCAGACTTAATGGTCTGACTAAGACTAGAAGAATCCCAGCAGTCATGGTCCCCAAACCTTCTGTTGGCCCAGGACAGGAACCATTCCCAAAGCCAATTCATCAGACATGGGTTAGACTGGACTATGGGTTGGAGAGAAATGCTGATGAGGAGTGAGCTACTTCCATCAGGTGGACACTTGAGGCTATGTTGGCATCGCCTGTATGGAGGGTAGATGGGAGGGTAGAGGGGGTTAGAAACTGGCAAAACAGTCATGAAAGGAGAGACTGGAAGGAGGGAGCGGGCTGACTCATTGGGGGAGAGTAAGTGGGAGCATGTAGTAAGGTGTATGTAAGTTTATACGTGAGAGACTGACTTGATTTGTAAACTTTCACTTAAAGCACAATAAAAATTACTTTAAAAAAAGTTGCCAAGTAATTACTCAGACCCTTTCACCTGCTATTCCCTTGGTTTGAGAGGCTCTTACCCCAGATTTTTGAGTGGCTGCCTCCTTATCATTCAGATTTTAGTCAAATGTTGGGCCTTCCTATCCTGCTGAACACTCCCTCCCTCCCATCACTCTGTATCACGACGCCTAAAAAAAATTTTTCCCCACACCACACTACCTGAAATAATATGATTTATTTGTTCACCATCTGTCTTCCTCGGGAAAATGGAGAGTTAAATTTTTTTGAAAAATGAGACGAGGTCTATTCAGTGTCAGGTACAGGGTCTGGCAGATAGTTGGTACTTAAAATATAGTTGTTATATTTGTTATTTCAGTAAACTCTTTCACATACCCCCCAAAAAAGCAAACACCAAAATCTTGTCTGATTGGATTTCTGAAGGGGCAGAGCTGCTTTTGCTGCTGCAGTAGTTTTTAATTAGCAAACTGATGAAAAGTCCTTCTTAATGTTTCAACTCCTCTCTCAGAGACCTTTAGGTGGCAGGACTTCAAATAAGCTAACTTACTGCCTCCCAATATTTTTCAGCCCGGCTTTCAAGGCCCTTCACAGTGTGTCCACCATTCACTTATCCATTCTCTTCTTCCCCCTTTAATCCCCTGGTCCCCTCAGCCATAACCCACACTCAGCCACTACTACTTGCCATTTCCCAAACATGTCATGACGCTTGATGGCTACTGACCTTCATGCATGCTGTGTGTTCCTCCCTGGGATGCCTTTTCCTGTCCCCTTTATCTTCCTGGTAAAGCGCCCTCATTCATTCATTTGAGGCAAACTCAACTGTCATCATTCTGAAAAACTTTCCCTGAACCCCCTGCAGAGGCTGTTCCGTCCTTGGCTATATTTTCACAGAACTTTGTGACAGCCACTTCTAGAACGTATTTCAATGTACTAAAATTATCCATTTAATTCTTTCCTCCCACTAAACTGTGGGCTTTTTGAGGTCAACCTGTGACTTACTTCCTCATCCCCAGCACTTTGCACAAGGCCACCACACGCTGAGTGTTTAGCAAATCCCTACCAGCTGAACACATGAGTGAAAGGAACACAAAGGGGATTTGAAGTGAGGAAGAACCACATTTTCAATATTTGGGGGCATATCTATCAGGGAAGTAATATTTCTTGGGCTTCTGAAGTAAATCTCACTAGAGGGATATGATGATGTATGTTCCTAAAATAGAGAGGTCTGGGAAAAAAATCAATAATTCTGAAAGGCCTGACAAAAAGATACGCTTGCAGTCAGCCAGCCGCGAAGCTTGCAGGCCTTAGACAGCAGCTCCTGGGCGAAGCTAAAAAAATGTTTTTCCCTCATACCACACCGTCTGAGATTATATTACTTATTTGATCATTGTCTGTCTCCCTCAGTAGGACTTAAGTGTCATGAAAACAAAGACTTTGTCTATCTGGTTACCAGAGTATTCTAGCACCTTGACCAGTGCCTGACACACAGCAGGCTTTTTATACGTATTTACTTATAATTGCATAGGTGGATAGCGGGATGGCAGATTAGTCAATAAAAGCAAGGGCTTTGGAACAATGGTTTTTTAAAGGATCTAAAAAGAGGAGTTTAATTTTCAGTGTATTATCTCTTTGAAAAAGAAAAATCAATTGGGAATTGCGCTTAGCACGCCCATTACCAACCTCTAGTTCTGCCCTTTGCCCTGGGCTTTTGCACCTGGTATGACTATACCACACATACTGTGCTAGTTTCACCACTGGTATCTGAGATCAAAAGGAAATAAAAAGACATTAGCAAATCTTACAGCAACCATAACACCTGTTTTCCTCAATAGCTCTTTGAAGAGTCATCCTAAAACCATTGTTACTCAATGCCACAGAAAAATTAGTAATGAAACAGTTCACTTCCATCAAGTAAAGTAAAAAGAGGCTGTAAACTCATAGAGAAGACAAAAAATAATTTTTATTGTGCTTTAAGTGAAAGTTTACAAATCAAGTCGGTCTCTCACACAAAAACCCACGTACACCTTGCTACACACTCCCAATTACTCTCTCCCTAATGAGACAGCCTGATCTCTCCCTCCACTCTCTCTTTTCGTGTCCATTTTGCCAGCTTCTAACCCCCTCCACCCTCTCATCTCCCCTCCAGGCAGGAGATGCCAACATACTCTCAAGTGTCCACCTGATCCAAGAAGCTCACTCCTCACCAGCATCCCTCTCCAACCCATTGTCCAGTCCAATCCATGTCTGAAGAGTTGGCTATGGGAATGGTTCCTGTCCTGGGCCAACAGAAGGCCTGGGGGCCATGACCACCGGGGTCCTTCCAGTCTCAGTCAGACCATTAAGTCTGGTCTTATGAGAATTTAGGGTCTGCATCGCACTGCTCTCCTACTCCCTCAGGGGTTCTCTGTTGTGTTCCCTGTAAGGGCAGTCATCGGTTGTAGCCGGGCACCATCTAGTTCTTCTGGTCACAGGATGATGTAGTCGCTGGTTCACATGGCCCTTTCTGTCTTTTGGGCTTGTAATTATCTTGTGTCCTTGGTGTTCTTCATTCTCCTTTGATCCAGGTGGGTTGAGACCAATTGACGCATCTTAGATGGCCAATTGCTAGCGTTTAAGACCCCAGATGGCACTCTTCAAAGTGGGATGCAGAATGTTTTCTTAATAGATTTTATTATGCCAATTGACTCAGATGTCCCCTGAAACCATGGTCCCCAGACCTCTGCCCCTGCTACACTGGCCTTCGAAGCATTCAGTTTATTCAGAAAACTTCTTTGCTTTCGGTTTAGTCTAATTGTGCTGACCTTCCCTGTACTGTATGCTGTCTTTCCCTTCACCTAAAGTAGTTCTTAACTACTGTCTAATTAGTGAATACCCCTCTCCCACCCTCCCTCCCTCCCTCCTCTTGTAACCACAAAAGAATATTTTCTTCTCAGTTTAAACTATTTCTCAAGTTCTTATAATAGTGGTCTTATACAATATTTGTCCTTTTGCAACTGACTAATTTCACTCAGCATAATGCCTTCCAGGTTCTTCCATGTTATGCAATGTTTCACAGATTCCTCACTGTTCTTTATTGATGCGTAGTATTCCATTGTGTGAATATACCGTAATTTATTTATCCATTCATCCGTTGATGGGCACCTTGGTTACTTCCATGTTTTTGCTATTGTAAACAGTGCTGCAATAAACATGGGTGTGCATATATCTGTTCATGTAAAGGCTCTTATTACTCTAGGATATATTCCAAGGAGTGGGATTGCTGTATTGCATGGTAGTTCTATTTCTAGCTTTTTAAGGAACCACCAAATCAATTTCCAAAGTGGTTGTACCATTTGACATTCCCACCAGCAGTGTAGAAGTGTCCCAATCTCTCCACAGCCTCTCCAACATTTATTATTTTGTGTGTTTTGGATTAATGCCAGCCTTGTTGGAGTGAGATGAAATCTCATTGCAGTTTTGATCTGCATTTCTCTAATGGCTAATGATCGCGAACATTTCCTCATATATCTGTTAGCTACCAGAACGTCTTCTTTAGTGAAGTGTCTATTCATATCTTTTGCTCATTTTTTAATTGGGTTATTTGTTTTTTGCAGTTGAGTTTTTGCAGTATTATGTAGATTTTAGAGATCAGACGCTGATCAGAAATGTCATACCTAAAAACTTTTTCCCAGTCTGTAGGTAGTCTTTTTACTCTTTTGGTGAAATCTTTGGATGAGCATAAGTGTTTGAATTTTAGGAGCTCCCAGTTATCTAGTTTTTCTTCTACATTTTTTATAATGTTTTCTATACTGTTTATGACATGTATTAGGACTCCTAACGTTGTCCCTATTTTTTCTTCCATGATCTTTATCATTTTAGATTTTATATTCAGGTCTTTGATCCATTTTGAGTAAGTTTTTGTGCATGGAGTGAGGTATGGGTCTTGTTTCATTTTTTTGCAGATGGATACCCAGGTATACCAGCACCATTTGTTAAAAAGACTGTCTTTCCCCCATTTAACTGTTTTGGGGCCTTTGTCAAATACCAGCTGCTCATATGTGGATGGATTTATGTCTGGGTTCTCAATTCTCTTCCATTAGTCCATGTATCTGTTGTTGTACCAGTATCAGGCTGTTTTGACTACTGTGGCGGTATAATATAGGTTCTAAAATCAGGTAAAGTAAGGCCTCCTACTTTGTTCTTTTTCAGTAATGCCTTATTTATCCGGGGCCTCTTTCCCTTCCGTGAGAAATTAGTGATTTGTTTCTCCATCTGATTACAGAATGTCATTGGGATTTAGATCGGAATTGCATTAAATGTATAGATCACTTTTGGTAGAATAGACATTTTTATAATGTTAAGTCTTCCAATCAATGAGCAAGGTATGTTCTTCCACTTATGTAAGTCTCTTTTGGTTTCTTGCAGAAGTGTACTGTAGTTTTCTTTGTATAAGTCTTTTACATCTCTGGTAAGATTTATTCCTAAGTATTGTGTCTTCTTGGGGGCTACTGTAAATGGCACTGATTTGGTGATTTCCTCTTCGATGTTCTTTTTCTTGGTGTAGAGGAATCCAACTGATTTTTGTATGTTTATCTTGTATCCCGATACTCTGCTGAACTCTTCTATTAGTTTCAGCAGTTTTCTGGAGTATTCCTTAGGGTTTTCTGTGTATAAGATCATGGCATCTGCAAATAGAGATACTTTTACTTCTTCCTTGCCAATCTGGATGCCGTTTATTTCTTTATCTAGCCTAATTGCTCTGGCTAGGACTTCCAGCACAATGTTGAATAAGAGTGCTGATAAAGGGCATCCTTGTCTGGCTCCCGATCTCAATGGGAATGTTTTCAAGCTGTCTCCATTTCGGGTGATGTTGGCTGTTGGCTTTGTATAAATGCCGTTTATTATGCTGAGAAATTCTCCTTCTATTCCTATTTTGCTGAGAGTTTTTATCATGAATGAGTGTTGAACTTTCTCAAATGCCTTTTCTGCATCAATTGATAAAATCATGTGATTCTTGTCTTTTGTTTTATTTATGTGGTGGATTACATTATTTGTTTTTCTAATGTTGAACCATCCCTGCATACCTGGTATGAATCCCACTTGGTCATGGTGAGTGATTTTTTGGATATGTTGTTGAATTCTATTGGCTAGAATTTTGTTGAGGATTTTTGGATCTATGTTCATAGGTCTATAATTTTCTTTTCTTGTGGTGTCTTTACCTGGTTTTGGTATCAGGGATATGGTGGCTTCATAGAATGAGTTTGGTAGTATTCTGTCTTTTTCTTTGCTCTGAAATACCTTTAGTAGTAGTGGTGTTAACTCTTCTCTGAAAGTTTGGTAGAACTCTGCAGTGAAGCCATCCGGACCAGGGCTTTTTTTGTTGGGAGTTTTTTGATTACCTTTTCAATCTCTTCTTTTGTTATGGGTCTATTTAGTTGTTCTACCTCTGTTTGTGTTAGTTTAGGTAGGTAGTGTGTTTCTAGGAATTCGTCCATTTCTTCTAGGTTTTCAAATTTGTTTGAGTATAGTTTTTCATAGTAATCTGACATGATTCTTTTTATTTCAGTTGGGTCTGTTGTAATATCGCCCATCTCATTTCTTATTTGGGTTATTTGCTTCCTCTCCTGTTTTTCTTTTGTCTGTTTGGCCAGTGGTTTCTCAATTTTGTTGATTTTTTAGAAAAACAGCTTTTGGTCTTGTTAATTCTTTCAATTGTTTTTCTGTTTTCTAGTTCATTTAGTTCAGCTCTAATTTTTATTATTTGTTTTCTTCTGGTGCCTGTGGGTTTCTTTGTTGCTCTCTTTCTGTTTGTTCAAGTTGTAGGGATAATTCTTTGATTTTGGCCCTTTCTTCTTTTTGGGTGTGTGCACTTATTGATATAAACTGGCCTCTGAGCACCGCTTTTGCTGTGTCCCAAAAGTTCTGATAGGAAGTGTTTTCATTCTCACTGGATTCTATGAATTTCTTTATTTCATCCTTAATGTCTTCTATAATCCAGTCTTCTTTGAGAAGGGTATTGTTCAGTTTCCAAGTGTTTGATTTCTTTTCCCTGCTTTTCCTGTTATTGATTTCCACTTTTATGGCCTTATGGTCAGAAAAGATGCTTTGTAATATTTCAATGTTTTGGATTCTGGTAAGGCTTGCTTTATGACCTAATACGTGATCTATTCTAGAGAATGTTCCATGTGCACTAGAAAAGAAAGTATAGATGGTTGCTGTTGGGTGGAGTATTCTGTATATGCCTACGAGGTCACGTTGGTTGATTGTGGCATTTAGATCTTCCATGTCTTTATTGAGCTTCTTTCTGGATGTCCTGTGCTTCACTGAAAGTGGTGTGTTGAAGTCTCCTACTATTATTGTGGAGCTGTCTATCTCACTTTTCAATGCTGATAGTTTGTTTTATGTATCTTGCAGTCCTGTCATTGGGTGCATAAATATTTAATACAGTTATACCTTCTTGGTGTATTGTCCCTTTAATCATTATATAGTGTCCTTCCTTATCCTTTATGATGGATTTAACCTTAAAGTCTATTTTGTCAGAAATTAATATTGCCACTCCTGCCCTTTTTTGATTATTGTTTGCTTGATATATTTTCTTCCATCCTTTGAGTGTTAGTGTGTTTGTGTCTCTAAGTCTAAGGTGTGTCTCTTGTAGGCAGCATATAGACAGATCTTGTTTTTTTATCCATTCTGCCACTCTCTGTCTCTTTACTGGTGCATTTAGTCCATTTACATTCAGGGTAATTATGGATAGGTATGAATTTAGTGCTATCATTTTGATGTCTTTTTTTTGTATGATGACAGCTTCTTTTTCCCGCTTGATTTTATGTGCTGAGTAGATTTTCTATATATATTGTCCTTTCCTCATATTTGTTGTTGTTGATTTTGTTTCTGCTGAGTCTGTATTTTTCCCTTATATTTTATTTTGATGAGTAGGATAGTTTGTCTCCTTTGTGGCTACCTTATTATTTACCCTTATTTTTCTAAATTTATAACTTTTATTTCTTTGTATCGCTGTATCTTCCTCTCCATATGGAAGGTGTATGAATACATTTCTTAGTCCCTCTTTATTATTTTAATGTTGTCTTCTTTTATATAATGACATCGCTGTTACCCTGTGTTGGGCTTTTTTTTTTTTTTTTTGGATTTCCCTGTCTGGGTTGACTTCTGGTTGCCCTGCCCAGTGTTCTTCTAGTCTTAGCTTCGATACCTGATATTATTGATTTTCTAACCAAAGAACTCCCTTTAGTATTTCTTGTAGTTTTGGTTTGGTTTTTACGAATTCCCTCAACTTGTGTTTTTCTGGAAATGTCATAATTTCACCTTCATATTTCAGAGACAGTTTTGATGGATGTATGATTCTTGGCAGGCAATTTTTTTCCTTCAATTTTTTAAAATATGTCATCCCATTGCCTTTTTACCTGCATGGTTTCTGCCGAGTAGTCCAAGCTTATTCTTACTGGCTCTCTTGTAGGTGACTTTTCTTTTATCCCTCGCTGCTCTTATAATTGTCCCCATCGTTGGTTTTGGCAAGCTTGATTATAATATGCCTTGGTGACTTTCTTTTAAGATCTACCTTATGTGGAATTCGATGAGCATCTTGGATAGATATCTTCTTATCTTTCATAATATCAGGGAAGTTTTCTGTCAACATATCCTCAACAATTTTCTCTGTATTTTCTGTTATCCCTCCCTGTTCTGGTACTCCAGTCACTCGTAGGTTATTCTCTTGATAGAGTCCCACATGATTCTTAGGGTTTCTTCATTTTTTTTAATTCTTTTATCTGATTTTTCTTCAAATATATTAGTGCCAAGTGATTTATCTTCAAGTTCAGAAATTCTAGCTTCTACTTGCTCAATTCTGCTCCTCTGACTTTCTATTGAGTTATCTAATTCTGTAATTTTATTGTTAATCTTCTGAATTTCTGATTGTTGTCTGTCTATAGATTTTTCCAGCTTATTAAACTTTTCATTATGTTCCTGAATAATCTTTCTGAGTTCTTCAGTTGCTTTATCTGTGTGTTCCTTGGCTTGTTCTGTGTGTTGCCTCATTTCCTTCCTGATGTCTTGAAGGGTTCTGTATATTAAACTTCTGTATTCTGCATCTGGTAATTCCAGGAATGCACTTTTATCTAAAAGATCCCTGGATTCTTTGTTTTGAGAGCCTGCTGAGGTGATCATGGCCTGTTTCTTTATGTGACTTGATATTGACTGTTGTCTCCGAGCCATCTATAAGTTATTGTATTAGTTTATGCTTACTTACTCTGTCGTAGCTGCTTGCTTTGTTTTGTTTTGGTATACCCCTATGGGTTGCTTGAGTGAGCTAGCTTGATTATTTTCACCTTTGGAGTTCTGGTGTCCTGTCCCCAGCTGGCTAGAGCTGTTATCAGGTATATCAGTCTAGGAGTCCGTTCAGTTGTCTTGTATGAATTCAGCTCAGGTTTCCAGGTAGCTGATATCAAGTGTGTGGTACAGGCTCTGTCCTACAGTCTTAGAGGGGCAGAAGTGATTGGCGTATATACCCATATCCGATTGCAGCAGGGGGTCATGCTCTGAACAAGGCAGGGGGCTGAGAACCGACCCCCAAGCGTCTCTGAGGAAAACGTGTCTCTGTTCCCTAGAGCATGCTGGCAGGTGGGCTCTGCAGAGGGACCATGGGCACCCAAAGATTTTGTTGTAAGGACTGGGAGGTACCAGTTATCCCTGGGCCCCTGTCGCGGGTGGCTGGGCTACCCAAGTGGAGCCACCAGTCCTTAGGTCCCTGTTGTGGGTAGGTGAGGATCTTGTTTAATAGGCAAAGCAAAGTCAAAGATCAAACAGCCACCTCTCCACCTCACTCCAAATGGTTGGAGTTTGCCAACAAGGGCCTATTCTCCTGAAATAGGCTCACACAGGTCCACACAGCAGGGAAAGGTGCTCAAGGTCCACGGACGGTTTATGCCTGGACAGGAGCCGCTTCTGTCCTGAGCTCCCCCGGTTAATGGAGCTAGCAAATTATCTTTTCCCCCCACTTGGAAATTTTTTCCTTCCTCAAGGCCGGGAGGACAGCTCCAGGTGCTCATCAGGGTCTATCTCAGGCCTAGGGATTCAGCCGCTGAAGCTGAGTCGGGGGTGGGGGGGCAGTAAAATATACATATGTACTTAGTTTTTGCCGAGAGCGCCCTTCTGCTCAGGTTCCGGAGGTGTGAGTGGGCTGTGTGGCTGGCTGCTTCTCCCTGAGGAAACTGTGGCCAAATGCTAGGACCAGCCTGCCACCGCCACCGCAGCTGCTCCAGGAATAGTGCCTGAGGGCTCCCCATGATTCAGGTCCAGCAACTCCTCTCTGCTTCTGAAGGGTCTCTTCCTTCCCCTGCCCCTCAGTTCGTTGTCTAAGCTTGCCTTTGATGCTCAGGGCTCCCAGCTTGCCACAAATATACTCATTTCACTTGTTTTTTCGGGTCTTTGTTGTAAACAGAGCTCGAGGGAAGCGTCTGTCTATTCGCCATCTTGGCTCCGCCTCCCAAGAAGACAATTTTTTTTTAATTTATTTATTGTCCTTTAGGTGAAAGTTTACAAATCAAGTCAGACTCTCATATAAAAAGCCATATATGCCCTGCCGTGCACTCCCAGCTGCTCTCCCCTGAATGAGACAGCACATTCCTCCTCTCCATCCTGTATTCCTCGTGTCCATTCAACCAGCTCCTGTTCCCTCTTCCTTCTCATCTTGCCACCAGCCAAGAGTCGCTCAAATAGTCTCATGTGTCTACTTAAGCCGTGAAGTTCACTCCTCACCAGCATCATTGTCCATCTTATAGTCCAGGCCATTCCCTTACTGTAGAGTTGGTTTTGGGAATGGTTCCAATCTTGGGCTATCAAAGGGTGCAGGAACCATGACTGTCAGGGTTCCTCCAGTCTCAGTGAGACCATTAAGCCTGGTCTTTTTATGAGAATTTAAGATCTGCATCCCACTGCTATCTTGCTCCATCCGGGATTCTCTGTTGTGTTCCCTGTCAGGGCAGTGATTGGTGGTATCTGGGCACCATCTAGTTATGACGGAGCCTCTAGTTTATGTGGCCCTTTCTGTCCCTTGGGCACATATTTACCTTGTGTCTTTGGTGTTCTTTATTCTCCTTTGCTCTAGGTGGGTTGAGACCAATTTATGCATCTTAGACAGCTGCTTGGTAGTGTTTAAGACCCCAGATGCCTCTCACCAAAGTGGAATGCAGAACATTTTCTTAATACATTTTGTTATGCCAATTGATGTAGATGTCCCCTGAAACCATGGTTGCTAGACCCCCGTCCCTGCTATTCTGGCCTTCCAAGCGTTTGATTGTATTCAGGAAACTGCTTTTGGTTAGTCCTGTTGTATTGATTATCCCCATGTTATGTGTTGCCTGCCCTTCCCTTCATATAAACAAAATTTTTTCTACTATCTAGTTACTGAACATCCCTCTCCCTCCCTCCCCGCCCTCATAACCATCAAAGAATATTTTCTTCTGTGTTTAAACTTTATCTGGAGTTTTAAAATAGTGGTCTTATCCAATATTTGTCCTTTTGCAATTGAGTAATTTTACTCAGCACAATGCCTTCCAAATTCCTCCATGTTATGAAACAAAACGTTTCTCAGATTCATCATTATTCTTAATTGTTGGGTAGTATTCCATTGTGTGAATATACCAAAATTTATTTATCCATTCATCCATTGATGGGTACCTTGGATGCTTCCATCTTTTTGCTATTGTAAACAGTGCTGCAGTGAACATGGGTGTGCATGTATCTGTTCACGTGAAGGCTCTTATTTCATTAGGGTACAGTACAAGGAGTGAAATTGCTGGGTCGTATGGTAGTTCTATTTCTAGCTTTTTAAGGAAGCGCCAAATTGATTTCCAAAGTGGTTGTAGCATTTTACATTCGCACCAGCAATGTATAAGTGTTCCAGTCTCTCCACTACCTCTCCAACATTTATTATTTTGTGATTTTTGGATTAATGCCAACCTTATGGAATCTCATTGTAGGTTTGATTTGCATTTCTCTAATGGCTAATGATCTTGAGCATTTCCACATGTATCTGTCAGCAGCCTGAATGTCTTCTTTGGTGAAGTGACTGTTCATATCCTTTGCCCATTTTTTAACTGGGCTATTTATCTTTTTGTTGTTGAGTTTTTGCAGTACCATGTAGATTTTAGAGATCAGATGCTGATCGGAAATGTTATAGCTAAAAACTTTTTCCCAATCTGTAGGTAATCTTTTTACTCTTTTGGTGAAGTCTTTGGATGAGCATAGGTGTTTGACTTTTAGGAGTTCCCAGCTATCTAATTTCTCTTCTGGTGTTTGTACATTTCTAGTAATGTTTCATATACTGTTTATGCCATGTATTAGGGCTCCTAGCATTGTCCCTATTTTTTCTTCCATGATCTTTATCATTTTAGATTTTATATTTAGGTCTTTGATCCATTTTGAGTTCGTTTTTGTGCATGGTGTGAGGTATGGGTCTTGTTTCATTTTTTTGCAGATGGATATCCAGTAATGCCAGCACCATTTGTTAAAGAGACTGTCTTTTCCCCATTTAACAGACTTTGGGCCTTTGTCAAATATCAGCTGGTCTTACGTGACTGGATTTATGTCTGGATTCTGAAATCTGTTCCATTGGTCCATGTATCGGTATAATATGTTCTAAAATCAGGTAGTGTGAGGCCTCCCACTTTGTTCTTCTTTTTCAGTAATGCTTAACTCATCCGGAGCCTCTTTCCATTCCATATGAAGTTGGTGATTTGTTTCTCCACCTCATTAAAAAAATGTCACTGGTATTTGGATCGGGATTGCATTGTATCTATAGATTGCTTTGGGCAGAATAGACATTTTTACAATGTTGAGTCTTCCTATCCACAAGCAAGATATGTTTTTCCACTTATGTAGGTCTCCTTTGGTTTCTTGCAGTAGTGTCTTATAGTTTTCTTTGTATAGGTCTTTTACATCTCTAGTTAGATTTATTCTGAAGTATTTTATCTTTCTAGGGGCTATTGTAAATGGTATTGATTTGGTGATTTCCTCTTCGATGTTCTCTTTGTTGGTGTAGAGGGATCCAACTGATTTATGTATGTTTACCTTGTGTCCTGATACTCTGCTAAACTCTATTGTTAGTTTCAGTAGTTTTCTTGAGATTCTTTAGGTGTTTCTGAGTATAACATCATGTCATCTGCAAACAGAGATACTTTTACTTCTTCTTTGCCAATTTGGATGCCCTTTATTGAGAAGACAAATTTTAAAAGTACAGAAAAATTGCCAGTGGCTTTAGTAACAATGAAATCGTTCTTCTTCTTGGTCTCTGTAGTGAAAAAATTGCAAAAATATTTTGGTAAAAATTAAGATACTTCATCATCCTTATACACTTGGGCAAATCTGCTGCAAAAGTCCTCCTTAAAGTGTTAAAAAGCAAAGATATCATTTTGAGGACTAAGGTGTGCCTGACCCAAGCCATAGTATTTTCAATCACCTCATATGCGTGTGAAATCTGGACAATGAATAAGGAAGACTGAAGAATTGAAACCTTTGAATTATGGTGCTGGTGAAGAATATTCAATATGCCATGGCTTGCCAGAACCAACAAATCTGCGTTGGAAGAAGTATAGCCAGAATGCTCCTTGGAAGCAAGGATGGCAAGATGTTGTCTCACACACTTTGGACATGTTATCAGGAAGGGTCAGTCCTTGGAGAAGGACATTAGGCTTGGTAAAGTAGAGGGTCAGTGAAAAAGAGGAAGGCCTTCAATGAGGTGGACTGACACAGTGGTTGCAACAATGGGCTCAAGCATAAGAATTGTGAGTACGGCACAGGACCGGGCAGTGTTTTGTTCCGTTGTGCACAGGGTTGCTATAAGTCAGAACCAACTCACCGGCACGTAACAATAAGAATGTACATGTGGTGAGTTGATACCAAGTAATTTTCATCAGAAAAAGGTAATATTAGCCATCACAGCTTTATTCAAAATGTCCAAGAAATGATTTTGTTAGTATTGCATCTCTTAAATCTGACTAAATTTTCTGGTCAGTGTGAAAATTAGTTTGTAGTGAACTCTGCCCTCGGAAATTAAAAAAAAAAAAAAAAATTGCTTATATTCTTAAATGTTTATCATGACTTTGAAACTCCCATTTAAAACTCTTTAGAATAATACTTCAGAAAGAATATGCACAATTCCTCAAATCCTTTTTTCGAAATGGTATTAAAAAAATGCTTATTTAAGGACCCAGATTAATGAGCTGCAGCAAAGCTAATAAGGATATAGTTGGAGAAAATTAGGAATTTATTTTGCCAGTCGTATCTAAGCAAATTAAATTCCTAATTTTCTTAAAAAAAAAAAATTTTTTTTTTTTTTTTTTTGTAGCAAAGTTCACGTGTGTTTTAAGTACCTGGAGCAGAAAGAAAATTAAAAAGCAGGGCTTGAACAGGATAAGGGGAGCGAGTCATCTAAGGTCAACCCTGAGAATAGGTGCCTCCTAACTTTCAAGCCCTAGGTGCCTCACTTGCCTCACTCTAGTCCCAGTGTTCCTAAAAAGGCCTACTGCTCTGGCACTGTCATTCTAAGAGCAACCTTGTTCATTTTAGAAAATGTAGTTTAAAGAATTATCATGTATAGGAAAGTATTACCCTATAGATTACTTATTAACTATGTGGGAGATAAAGTATCTTTATAATGGAATACACATTTTCTTTAAAAAAAAAAAAAATACTGCCACATATGAACAATAAACCGAGAGCAAAGATAAACTTCTAGAGCTTATTCCACTGAAGGAAAGACTAACCCACTCAGTCAAGCACCATAGATAGCTTCAGGCATATGAACCTCTTGAGCAAAAGATCTGATTGGGAATTAGCAAGCTCCTTATGGCATTTTTTTTTTTTTATGGCATTTAATCTTTTTCATCCAGTTATTTCTACACTTTTCCTCCTCTGAATAATCTTTCACCATTTGCTCTTCAGGGAACATGTGGATTGCATTGTCTTTTGAGATCTGGTTGAGATGTGTTGCAAGTCCTTTGTTTAGTAAGAGCAGGATTTCCTATTGTCAGAAAAGTATTTTACTATAAATAGTTATTACCTCCTAGAGGTGGAATGCACCAAACTTTTACTCAAGTTAAATATTTCTGAATTGTTGAAAAATTTTATAATGAGTATGAATTCAGACTGCTGTTGTAATAAAAAAAAAATTTCTTTCAAACATTAAATGCAAAAAACAAACAAAAGCAACATCACAGTAAAAAAAGGTGTTCTACCTATGAAGGTTTCCAAGGGGATAGGATTTTCCCTATCTTCTAATGCATTTTCCCCTCTAATGATGAAATTTTGTGCTTTTCTAGCAATTTTTATCTCTTAACTGAGTTATTATGATAGCCTCTGATCTCTGCCTTCAGTCTTGTCCTTCTCAAGTCATTCCCCCCACTGTTACCAGAGTGATCTTCCTAAACCATAGATCATGTCACATCCCTGCTGCAAATTATTTGAGGCTCCTCAGCCCCTGCAGGCTCTAAGCCTCCATGAACTAATCTTACCTACCCTGTTTCTCTAGTCCCATTGCTCTCCAACTCCCACTTTGATCTCTAAGTTTCAACAATGCCAAACTGAGTATTAACTTTCAGTATCTCAAGACCCAGTCTGAACCATCTAGATGACTAGATGAGGATGTAAGACAGGGCTAGAGCCATACAGCCATTTTTCTCAGCCTCAAGACAGCCCCTCACTCAGCCCATTTCCTAGAGTTCTTTCTTTTCCTCCTCAGAACTTCCTTAAAGAGAAATAGCCAGCGGCTACCCGGAATGGGCTGAAACAGGTCCTGTCCTCCATTCTGGCATTCCAGATGACCTTTAGCTCATTAACTGCTTCATGCATGGTAAATTCTCCGCTCCTGGGTAGAGGGCTAACACACTAATAAATAAAAATGACTAAGTTCCTTCTGCTCAGGGGAATCAAACCCAGGCCTAAGAAAATGCTTACTCATTCTAAAACACTCTGTGCCTGCACACCCCCCATTTTGTATTCTGAGATTGATCCTGCCTATATAACCCAGCCTCAGCAAGCTGCCTGTGAGGCAGTCTTGGATGGGAAGCAGCCCTGTCTCCTTGATTGGCCAACCAATAAAGCTGCCTTTCGTTCTCCTCAACTCTGTCTCTGTCTCTTTGGCCCTGTTGGAGTGATGCCAAGCAGAACCCGAAATTCCCAGCAATAGATGAACAAAGACTTATCCAAAAAGCTTAACCTTGCTGGGGCTGGATTCAGGCGTGTTCCTGTCAGTAAGATTAAGGTCATAGGCTTGAGGCACAAGGGTCAGCCCTAAGGTGGGTGGAATGTTAACACTTTGCTGATTGTGAATGTCTCTTCATTTCTGTTTTAACAGCAGGAGAATCACCAGTGCATCTCTACATCCCCCTAATGTTGGTGTTAGCCGTGATTCTAGGGGCTTTACAGGACTCTCCAGTGGCTGCTTTGATGTCTGCTAAATGGATCACCTGGTATTTCTAACCTGGAAGCAGCCTCAAAAAGTGTCAAGTAGGTCAGTGGTTCCTGTGGCTGAGCTTTGCTGGGCCTCCTGAGTTCCTGTTGTTACTGAAGTATCAGGAAGTGAGAGGAAGTGGGGAAGGGGACTTAAGGAGGGAGAAAGGCTACACTAGAGTAGTTCTGTGCCCCAAAAGACTATTCTGCCAAACACCACATTGTTCCTGGTCTGCTTTTATTGTGTAATGACTGGAAACACACCAAGCTTTCACTCCTCTTGGTTACACACAGCTTAATGAATTGGTATGTTATAAGAACACAAAATGTGTGTGCTTGTGATTACAAATGGAGCAGATACAGGAATAGGTGGGTCAAGACCCGGAAAGGAATACACCAAAATAAGTAATGTTAGGGTAGGTAGTGGGATTATGGGTGTTGGACTGGAAAAAAATCACAAAGTTTAATAAAGCAAAAAGAGTTTTATTCGGCATATATTAAAAAAGATAAAAGTGGGAAGCAGACTAACATGTTGCTAGAGTCCAAGAAAATATTACAGAATAAGCAAGAATGGGGAAAGGGACAATCATGCTACCACAGACATGTTTGTCCTAGTCCAAGGAAATTATAGAATACACAAAAGTGGGAAAATGGACAAGCATGCTGCCACAGCCATGTCTGCCTGAGTCCAAGAAGGTTATAGAGTCGTCAGTATATATTAACATTGCAAATGGACAAAACCACTGAAAGCTTCAGCTTTTCACAGGTTGACTAGAAACTGTGATCCTACATTTTGAATTGTCTTTGTTAAGGATCACTGGTACAGGTTTCAGTTACAGTAAGTCAGGAGGGTCTTCATTGGCCCAACAAATTTCTATGCACTAAATCCTAATAGAAAAGATAAGAGTGGAAAGTATTCTGTGTTCTGGCTTATGTGAAAGTTTCCCTAAAAGATATTTTCCAAGATTATTTATTGTCTTTATCTCAGAGCCCAGTTAATGTGTCCTTGTGAGTCTTTGTGAGTCCTCGGGAGCCCAGCTCCAGCTGGGTCACATTCTCTGTGCTCAAAGACAGGGAATAATGACTCCAATACTATTTCTTAAATCATGGGTGACTTTGTCTTTTAAATTTTTAATTAATTTGTTTTAAAAATCTTTGTTAAGAGAAGAGCGGGAAAGGGAGAATGCTGCGCTCTTGAGACCTGAGTTTCTAGAGCTAGTGTAATGGAATGTATATATCCTAGAATAACCCATCCTGGTCCATTAGTTACCATACACTCACAGCATTAGAAAGTCATACAAAGTCTCTTCAAGATACCTTAAAAACAGTCTAGTCCAGCTCTTCCTTTTATAAAAGAGAAACCTGAGGCCCAGAGAGATCAAGTGGTTTTCCATATTAGCACCGTTAATTTGTGGTACAGTTGAAAGGAGAACTCAGGCTTCTAACCTTTTTTCCCAAAGGAAGGAACAATTTTATTCTTTTTTACTGTTGCCTTTCAAACTTACTCTGTCAACTCTCTTCCTAGCCCCTTAACCTACCGTCTTTGCTGTCTTCCAGCCAGTCTCTCACCTAGCTCATAGTGAGATAAGACATCAGTTTCTCTACCCCACAGCTTCAGGAGACCTGGGTCAGATTGTCCCAAGAACTCTCTTACCACACTCAGCTCTAGCTGCCAGCAGCTGCTGCCATGGGGCATTTCCTCCATCAGTGAGTACCCACTTTGAGACGTTCACCCCGCCTCCTGGCAGGTCCTCACTCTACTATCCCTGGACCACAGAGTGAGAAAACCACCACACTCTGACAGTTCTCTTCAAAGAAATTCTCACTTTTCAGACTTCCTCTCTTTTTTTTTTTTTTCTCAGGCCAAAGTGGGTGACAGGCAACAGGTCAGAACTAGAATTGATTTGTGGGCCACCCTTTCTACAAGTACTGCGGAGATGGTCTGACACTTCTTATAAAATGGGGGTACTTGCTAGCTATTGTTCTAAGCTTGGGGCCTCATCCGAAAACTGAGAAACAGGGAAATTTCATTTAATGTCTTGTTACAATAGCATCTATTTTTTCCCCAGTTCTCATTTTTTCTTAATACATTCCAGCTGAAAAAAATTTTAATTTATTTTTTAACTAGGTTATACATTCCAATGAGACAGCACATGCCTCTTACGTTTTTTAGTTCCTTAGACCCTACCGTAGGACCAGCCTATCTCCTTCCTTCTGCTTAGCTGGCTCAGTCCTGTTCTGGTCCTTGGACATAATCCTGCCCAGAGGCAGAAGAATTTATGGCACTTACAGTCCCCCACCCTGGGGTTTCCTATCGAGGCTGTTTCTAGCCTGATCTCATATCCCAGTTCTGTCAGAACTTCAGTCTCACTCCTGAAACTCAGCCATGGAACACTATACATGGATTTCAGCCTAAGGCTTTCCATCCAATCCCAATACCTGTCCAGTGTTCTGATCCCCCTTGCAACTGGGGCCTGCCTTGCTCTTCTCAATTCTTCACTCCTTGGGACTGGAACACCTCTGAACTTTCGTCAACTACCTGGGGTCCCATTACGTGCTGACCAGACTTATCTGTCGCTCTGAAATCCTGAGTGTCTCCTGTCTCAGGATTCTGTGTCTCCCATTAAGACTACATGCTATTTTCTGTTTGGCCCCAGAAGCCAACTGCTTTCCTATGCTACTGCTTGCTATTTGTCAATGTGTCCTCCCACTGGCAGATTTGGCCTGCCCAATGCTACTGCAACCAATGCTATGTCCCCCTTGTGGTACTAGATGCTAGCATCTTCCTCTAGGTCTGCCCCAGGCCACCACAGGACTCAAGCCAGGCATGGACCATTTCCTATGAGTATAATGTTTTATCATTACTCTGAAGAAGATTACAACCCTTGAGACCAAACCAAGAAAATCACAGCCCTCCGTAGTAAGCCCTCTGAGGACAGTACTCCTCAGCAACAGATCATGGTGTCATTTGCAGTATCTAGTCAGGCACAGTCAACCTGGATCAGAGACTGTGGAGTCCTGAGTCCCCATTCAGTGAAAGTGTATGTAACGGACTTTCATTTTGCTTCCCAGCATCTTTTCCTCTTTCTTCTGGTCTAATACCATAATTTTTTGTTCCCCCTTCTCAATCCATAGAGCTTTTGTTGGGTTTTCCCAAACTCCAGCTTTAGTTCTGACCAATAAGAGCAATACAATCCCCCTTGGACACAGAGATTGTTTCAGGGATGTGCTACCTGTGGCCATCTTAGTTACCACATGAGAGCCTGCCTGGGAATGAAGTCAACTCAGAGGAAAGCAAAACTGAAAGAAGAAGCAAACTCGTTGGAACACTGATCTGCGGCAAAAGCCAGCAGTCCATCGGTGCACTCCTCGGTTCATTAACCAATATATTTACTTTTATTATGTAAATGGGTATGAGTTACATTTCTATTACAGTACTTGCAACTGAGAGTTCTGATTAATATAGCTGGCAAGAGAGACTGACTGGTATTTCCTTCTGTTTTACCAGCTGGGTAAGGCTCTAGGGAAGAAATACATCACTGAAAAGCAAGTAAAAATGTGCTCAAAATATATTCTTTCATCTATTCAGCTATTACTTAGGAGAGGTAGCATAAGGCAATGAAAATAACACAAGTTTCAGAACCTATGAGAGCCCTGTTTAAATCTTGATTCTGATCACTTCTGGCTATGTATACTGGGCATGTTACTTAATATCTAAGTCTCTGTTTCTTCTTTTGTAAAATAAGGATAATACTACATACCTCCCAGGGTTATTATAAGAAATGATGTCTGACACTGAAAGGCTTTAAGTAAGTGATAGCTATTGAACACCTGGACCTGTAAAGATAATTGCTTCGGTCTGTTGTCGATGGATTAAAAAAAAAAAAGGGGCAGTGTGAGCATCATATGACTGGTAGAGTCCTTGGTAACTGAGAGGAAGGAGGTAATTTTCTCTGGGGTAATCATGAAAGGTTTCGTGGAAGTGGAATCTGTGCCTTAAAAGATCAATTGAATTTTTGATAAGCAGAGCTTGGGAGAAAGAGCATTCCAGAAGAAAAAAAGGAATGAGAAAATGCATGGCTGCATTCTGTAGGGGTTACAGAGCATATCGACATCACTGGAGCATACAATCCAGACAGGAGAACAGAAGCAGTTAAAGCTGGACAAGGTAACTGATGCCAGACCTGGGTGGTGGATGTGCTGAGGAATGTAACTTCTATCTCAGGCAACAGGGAACCTTCTGGAATCCCTGGATGGTGCAAATGGTTAATGCGATCGGCTGCTAACCAAAAGTTTGGAAGTCTGAGTCCACCCAGAGGCACCTTGGAAGAAAGGCCTGGTGTTCTACTTCTGAAAAATCCACCATTGAAAACTCTGTGGAGCATAGTTCTACTCTGATACATGGAATTGCCATGCAGGAAAACCAACCTGATGACAACAAGAAGGGAACCTCTGAAGGTTTTTGAAGTGTCCATATGGGATGAAAGCTATAATTGATCAGAAAAGCACCTGGATTCTCTTTCAAACTGCACTCATCCACCAACTGTCCCTAGAATCCCTGCCTTAGTGAACCACTGTAACTGAGGAAAGTGTGTCATAAGCCTCAGGTGTGTACTGGAACATGAAAAACGGTTGACCAACATCAACCCAGAGGCAGAAAGACCATTTCACAGACTATTGTGTGTGGTCAAAAGGGCACTTGGATCAATAAAGCTGTTAAAAAACGGTTGTAGGCACCTGGATTCATGCCTCCCTTGGACTCCTAAAATCATTTCCTCCTACCTGCTTTCCAAAACTGCCTCCAGTCCTTCTCAATTTCAACCTATTTTATATTTCACGACCAGATTAATCTTCTCATTCTGATTCTGTCATCCCAACTCCTAAACTCTTAATGACAACACATCAACTACAAAACAGACTGAGTCTTTGACTTCCCATACAACGTTCCTTCTGGATCAGGCTGCAGTCACCTTTCACAACTTGCTTCCTGCTACTTGTCATCAGGTATCTCTTGGTCCAGCCAAGCTGAACTACTCATCTCTTGCTTTCCCATCTCCATGCCTTTATCCTGCTGCTCATTCTGCCTGGAATGCCACTCCACATTCCCCTTCTCATCTGTCCTAATCTTTTCTATCCTTCGAGGCATTCAGAGACCCTTCTTGATCATCTCTCTCTCCCACCCCGTCATTGATAATGTCTCTCCATTCTGAACTCCCATAGAACTTTACCTGTACCCCTCTTCATGGAAACACCATTTTTTAAAACACTGTGATTGTTTATTAGAAAAGCCAAATTTAAAACACAAAGCAGTATAATGAATACAATAACATACATATATATTCCCACCACCTACAATCACCAACTTTTAACCTTGTGTCATATTTGCTTCTATATTTTTTAAAGAAGCAGAACTTTACAGGTAAAATTAAATTCCCTTTTAACCAAAAACCCTCCCACTCAGTCCCATTTCCCTTCTCAATGTCCAGTGACAACTGCCACCATGAGCTGATGTGTATCCTTCCACTCTATTCCCTATAACTTTATATGGATATATGTATCCATAACCAATGCGTCATGGTGTTGTGTGTTTTTAAAGTTACATTAATGGTGCAATGATGTATACATCATTTTGCATCTGGCTTTTATCACTCAAAATTGTTTTTGAGACCAATTAAGGTTGCCATCTGAATATACCACATTTTACTTATCCATTCTCCTTTGATGGAAATTTAGGTTGCTTCCACCTTTTTGCCATTACAAACAACACTGCAGAGGATATCCTTATACTTATTTCTTTGTACACAAGTGAGAGTTTCTTTGGGTTAAACAGCCAGAAGTGTAATCAGTAAGTCACAGAGTACGTACACTTTTCAACATACTATTGCTAAGTGCATGACTTATTTTCGTCTACTAAACTATGACCTCCAATGTGTGTGATCAACATCTCGTTAATTTCTACATCCAGCCAAGTGCCTAATACAGTTGCTTAAAATGTAGATGCATAAAAAAAGACTTGTTGAGTAAATGAAAAAAATCAATCAACCAAGAGAAAGAATATAATTTTTATAAATATGGTGTGATAAGCTTTGGAGGTACTGGAACTCAGCTCTGGCGACCTTACCTATTTGGAACATAGCCTACCAACTAAGCAGAAACAGGAACAACCTCTGAGCAGACAAAACAGTTTAAAAAAAAAAAACCAATATACTAAAGCACTGATTACCTTAGGAGATCCCTTCTAAACTTCTACTTGGAGTCTACATGATATTTTAACTCTTTATTATAAAAATAAGACATATTTATTGTCAAAAACCAGGAGAATACAAAAAAGTACTTAAAGTTTAAACAATAAAGTAAAAGAGGTGTTAATGTATAAATGACTTGAATATCTCTTTTGTAAATACCAACCAGTGTGATTTGCACCAATCTATCTAAAGCTTTTTTGATGTCCTACTAAAGATCAAACTATCTAAAAATGTTAATAAATAAGTCACCATTTGTTGTAGACCAGAGACACACCATTCAGATTCTTCTTTAAGAAACTACTGCCCAGCTGCCAAGGAGCGTGGTCAGCTGACACCTCTGGCTGTTAGGCTCTTCAGGGTCAACCTCAGATCACTTTCTAGCTAAAATCACTTTCTTTGGAGGCGGTCGGGCCAATGACTATGCAAGGTGGTGGTACAAATGCCTGGCCATTTCTTACCAACACAGGACCTTTTGGACACACAATCTTTTTTCCAGAGCTCCCTGAAGAGCTGGCAAAACTTTTGTCAGGTCTGCATCATTTCTGAGAGCTCCACCTGCCCAATCCTGCTTCCTCCCCTTTCTTTCCATCGATGTTACTCCCCAATAAATTCTTTGCACTAAATCCAACTCCACATCTGCTTCATAGAGAACCCAACTGGAACATTCTTAACTCCACAATCCTTAATTCCAAGAGATAACACCATAAATATTGTGAAATTCCTTTCCCGTCTATTTGCCATGAACACACACACTTTTGTATTCTGGATGTATTTTCACTCATTTTAAAATTAGCGTTTTACTATGAAATTAAATAATTCTAAAGAGGTTATTTTTTAAATTGTTATACGAATATCCATCACAGTTTTTTAAATTATTGCCATATTGTTAGACATTTACATTGTTGCCAGTTTCTTGTTTTTGCTTCTAAACAAATAATACTGCAATGACTATGGCATATGAATATTTGCTCACGACTATAACTGATAACATGCATAGAAATAAAATTACGGGGACAATGGGTTTCTAGACCTACTTTTATCCAAATTAAAACTGTACAAAATTTAAAAAATTATCAATAACACTAAGGAAGTTATAGTGAAAAACATTTGTCTTCTGCCTCACTCTTCTTCATAGTTCAAAGACAACTATCTTCTACATTTTTTCACTATTGCTTCTGGTGTTTGCCTCCATATATCAAAATAATATGTTCATGCTGTTATTTCCTGATGTATGTGCATTAAACATGATCTATTGCCTTCCTGTTGTGGTAGATGAGGATGGAGCACTCTTACACATGCACCACATACCCACCACAACTTCTTCCCCATCCTCCCAAGTAGTCACATCATAATTTTGGTTTATATCAATCATCAATGTTTATATTATGATTAATATGCACCCACAGATGGGTCAAGAAGTGTACTATGATTCCTTTCTTGTAAAACTCTAGAAAGCACATTTTACTCCATCTACATAAACCCTGGACACCAACACTGGGTAATTGCTATGTTAAAAACACATCTTCTTTTCTGATTTAAAAAGTAAAAATGTTCCCGATGGAAAATCTTTTAAATTCAGAAAAATAAAAAGACGTTAAAATCAACAGTAATACAGTCCCTCTGTTTGAACTGTTGCACTTGCCACCTATTTGATAGTGTCTTCTCTCCCTCTAAATATCCACGTCAGTGCCACCTGGGTCCTTAACCTCTGAGGCCTCTTGGGGCAGCAGTTCCCTCTGCTACTCCTACCTCCAACCTGTCACTACTAAGTTGCAGACCTCCGCTACCCATCTCTCTCTGGCCCGTAGACAAATGCCAGTAGGGTCCATAATAATTCAATTATTATAGCATGCCACCCAGACAATGATCCCCCAGAACAGTGCCTGGGCCCCTAGAAATCCAGTTGTTTCCATTTTTGTACACAGTCCTCTCCTTCTGAGGGCTCATAGAGTGTTTCAAGGGGGTTGAATTGGGGCTGATTCAAGCATGGCTTTGGAGAATCCCCACAAACACTGTCTCCTGTAGCACTCAGGTCCTGTGGTTGATTCTAACCCCTACGGGGGAATGCCTTTCTTAGTAGAGAATCCTTTCCTTGAGGAATTCATTGTTTCTCCCTACAACCTGTTTTTCATCAGGTGTCGTTCATTTTTAAACTCAAATTATATTTTCCATAGTACTTCTGGACCCAGGAAAATCAAAGGATGTGGCTGGATATTTATTTAATCCCAAGCACCCTGTGATGGCAACAGGCCAGACCTCAAAGAAGATCTCCAGGCTCTATACCGACCAGGACACCCTGTTGTTGTTGTGTGCTGTTGAGTTGGTTCTGACTCATAGCAACCCTATATGACAGTGTAGAACTGCTCCACAGAGTTTCCAAGGAGTGGCTGGTGGATTTGAACTGCTGACCTTTTAGTTAACAGCCCAGCTCTTAACCACTACACCACCAGGGCTCCTAGGACAACCCTGATAAATACAAATCAGAGTGCTGGTAAACTCCTACTCATCCATCAAAACCAGCCTCACCAACCCCCTCCCCCAAATAAACAGAATCTGTATGATACCTCCTTGGAAAGTCTTTCCTCTTCCCCTACATTCACTTAGTTGTTCTCTCTCCTATTCATGCTTAGATGAGCGCGCTTACTACACAGTATGTGATTTTGTATTTATCTCCCCCCACTAGAGCTTCTGAAGGGCAGGAATTTATGTGCCCTAACATGAGTCGGAATCGACTCGACGGCAGGCAGTGGGTTTGGCTCGGTTTTTAACGTAGTGCACAGAAACCCTGGTGGCATAATGGTTAAGAGCTACAGCTGCTAACCAAAAGGTTGGCAGTTTGAATCCACCAGGCACCCCTTGATAACTCTATGCGGCATTTCTACAGGGTTGCTATCAGACAGAATCGACACGATTGCAGCAGATTTTGGTTTGGTTTAATGTAGGGTACAATGTAGGCATAAAATATTTACCAAAGAGTGGGATGGCTGTTCGGATGAGCCAGACTATGTTGCAGTGCTTTAAATACAAGGAAAAGGACTTTAAAATCAACCCAAAAGACAACAGGGAGGTGTTAAATATTCTTGTGCAGGGGAATAACTAAGAACAAGGCATAAGGTAAAAGCATACCTGGTCTTTGTGTAAGGGTTGGACGGGAATGCGGCAAAACCAGTTAGCAAGTCACTGCAGTGATCCTGCCGTGAGATACTTAGAACTGAGTCCAAGATGGCTACAGTAGCCACAGATACAAAGAACTGTATCTAAAAGGTATTTCAAAAAGAATAACAAAATCTGATTTGCTGAGTTTCTACTATGTGCTACACTATACCAACACCACCAAGGTGGGTATGGAATCATCCCCACTTCGCCACGTAGAAAAACTGGACAAGACCGGCTCTCTGGAGGTCATACATCCGGCGAACAGCAGAGTTGAGCTTCTAACCTAGGTTCATCAGGCTCTAGAGACTCCGGGCTACTTGGCACTTAACTGACTCTAGACTAACCTCTTCTGTGCACTGTGGGGTTAGGAATATTTCCCAGTGCTGGGTTTGTGAAGGGCTGCACGCGGTACAGATTCCAGACAATCCAATCACTACCAGGTCTGGCGCGGTGAGATTAGGCCCTGGTTTTCCGTGATCCCAGCCAGGGACTGGAATTTGAGGTTGAAAGGATTCTGCAGGTTTAAATAGTTATCAGGGAGCCCTGCTGGCGCAGTGGTTAAGAACTAGGGAGAGCTAACCAAAAGGTTGGCAGTTTGCTCCTTGGAAACCCTATAGGGCAGTTCTGCTGTCCTACAGAGGGGTCACTAAGAGTCAGAATCGACTTGACGGCAACAGGTTTAGTTTTGGGGGTTTTATTAAACTACTAATCCCTTCCAAGGTCATCTAAGGGCAGAGAGCTCATCACAGTGGCACTGGGGCATGAGAACGTTGCAGGGCCCAGCGGGTGGCGGCTGCTGGAGCTGAAGCAGTTGAGTCACGGCGGGGGAGGAACGCCGCCTGTTTGAAGAGGCTCCAGAGGTCGCCGACGTCCCCTCCATTCTAGCACCTTCGGGGCGGCCGGGAACCCCTACGGAAGACGGTGACGGGAAGGGCTGAGTCAGTGCAGGCGACGCGAGCAACGCCCGCAGAGACCGGCGGGGAGGGGTGGACGCGTCCGGGGCCCTGGTGCGTCCGGCCGCCTGCGCGCAGCGTCGGGCTGCCCTGCGTAGAGCTGAGCGCGGCGGCGATTCCAGACAATCCAATCTCTGCTAGCCCTGGAGAGGTGAGAATCGGCTCAGGTCTTCAGCGATCGCGCCCGGGGGTTGGAATCAGAGGCTGAAAATTGAAATCTTGAAATGGCCCCAAGCGAAAAATGCTATATACAGGGTTCAGCTGAAGCTACTGACCTTGTCAAAGGAGACGCAGAATGTCACAAAGACTGGATAGATTTTGAAGATCAAAAGGACTTGCCTAGGGCCAAAAAAGATTTGTCTGACTCAGTTCCAGAATGCAGTAAATAATTAAAAACCTCTCACACACAAATATTAATTGAAAATAAATTAAAAACAATTCAAGAGCAAGCTTTCAAAATTCCAAGAGAAAATACATCTTGGTTTCTGAGTAGGAGGTCCTCGATAACCTTGATCCTACTTGGTAGTTTCTTTCTCATCCAGAACTGGGGGATCATAACCTTAGGTTTCCATCCCTGTCACTTCCCTCTTCTTTCATCTTTCTCCAGTTTTTTACCCCTTTTACACCACTGAGGCCAGAACCCAGTTTTGTATGACAATGCTTTATTGTTTTTATTGAAGTTTCTTCTTTACAAAACAAAATAACCGAAAATAAACCAAACTCATTGTCAATTCCGACTAACAGTGACCCTATAGGACGGAGTAGAACTGCCCCACAGGGTTTCCAAGGAGCAGCTGCTGGATTCGAACTGCCGACCGGTAGCTCTTAATCACTGCCAGGGCTCCAAGTAACAAACACAGTATAAAAATTTCTGAAAAAAATGAAAAGAATCGTACCTTATTGTAGTCTCTAAACCTGAAGCCACAACTACTTTGCTTCTTTTCCTTACCTTTTTATTCACAAGGAGAGGTTTTTATATAGCTGCCTCTTAGCTATCATTTTCTATTTTACTGCTTTCAGGTAATGTTATATAAATATTTCCCTATGTCTCACAGGTCTTCAAAATCTTTAAACAACTGCATTATGCTCACCACAGAAATTGCTGAATTACCGTCTAATGGCACTGTTTTTTTTGGGTTGTCCTTATAGGCCTAGTGACTGAAGTTGCACTTCACTTGTTTCTATGGTCAGCATTTCTCTTCAGTCAGGAAATGTTCTCATTGGGCAAAATGGTGGAACCCTAAGATGAAAAGGGGCTGCCAGTAATTTCTCAGCAAGGAAGCTTGTTTTCTGTTTAAAAGTTGGTATAATTTCCCCAGATATTTCTCTGATATTTTATCCCGTTTGGATAGTAACAGCTTTTTCTTTAATGCTGTAAAACTGATTGTGGCAAAAATCTACAAAGACTTAGGTCTTTCTAGGACTTTGACAGAAGTGAGATTAAGAGTTCTGTCAGACATTTTCAGATCTTGATCAAGCAATTTGGTATTCAGTTAAAGCCCCACTATTTATTAAACTGTGTGACTTACAGCAAGTTATTTAACCTCTTTGACAAGGAGCGCTGGTGGCACAGTGATTAAGCACTTGGCTGCTAACTGAAAGGTCAGCCATTTGAACCCACTGGCCACTATGAAGGAGAGAGATGTGGCAGTCTGCTTGCATAAGGATTACAGCTTTGGAAATCCTACGAGGCAGTTCTAGTCTGTCCTATAGGGTTGCTATGGGTTGGAATTGATTAGACAGCAACGAGTTATTTAACCTTTTTAAGTCTCAGTTTTCTCATCTGAAAAATGGGGATAGCAATAGTACTTACTTCATAAATTGTGAGAATTAAATAAGATCATATTTGTAAAGTGAGGGCTTAAAATGATGCTCCCACATATTAAGTGCTCAATAAATGTTAATTTATAGATGTTATCATCTTTGCTATTAAAAAGAACAATGCTCTGCACTGAGTAATGACAATCCAATCACTACCAGTGCTGGAGAGATGAGATTAGGGTCAGGTTTTTGGTGACTAGAATCTGAGGCTGAAATTTGAAATCTTGAAATGGCCTTAAGCCATGGCCTCCAAGGCTGGGACAGTAGGCTGCTTCCCTAGAAATTCTCCCCATTGGGAACTGGGACTGAAAATGGAGAAAGGAGATCAAAAAGCTGTTACTTTTCATCTTAGGCTCTTCTGTACTACTTTGTAATCATGTGCATATATTACTTTTTTTTTTTTTTGAATGCATAGTGGGTTAAATCTTTTTGAGTCAGTTCAGCTGATGGTTCTACAATCTGAAAACTATCTAAGAGTCCCAGATCTGGTACTGGTAAAATACACACTAAAATTTTGCTTTTTCATTGTTCTATTTTTAGCTGCCACTATTCGTTCATTTAGCACATATTTGTTAAGAGACTATTATATGCCAGACATTATGCTTAGTACTGAAGACATTCTCCAAATAAAACCCAAAAACCCATTGCCGTAGAGTTAATTCCAACTCAGGAAGCTGCCCTATAGGATGTCCAAGGTTGTAATCTTCACAGAAGCAGACTGACACAACTTTCACCTACAGAGCAGCTGGTAGGTGAAAACCATGCACGTTTGGGTTCGCAGCTGGGTGCTTGACCACTGTGCCATCAGGGCTCCATGTTCTTCAAATAGTCAACCAAAATTTGGGACATGTTTTGTATCAGGTACATATGTTGGGTTTTAGTTAGACTTCTGTGATTATGGGTCCTTGGGCTTGTTGCCAGTGAATCTTGGAATTATCTGATGGAATGTAGTTTTCTTTGCGATAGAGCTGAGCCTAGAATATGCTTTTTCAGACTTCAAGGTCCTGCATATGTGAGATGGAAATAGGACCTACTTTGGGCCCTGTGGTGATGAGAGAGTCTTCTGTTCATACTGCTTTTCTGGAGCTCTGCCCTAAAATAATGTTATACCAAAGGGTCCCATGGGTACTTTGCTAGAGAAATTATTTGATTCAAATCAAGTCAATTCAAAATCATGTATTGAATGCCTACTACTTACAAGCCCTGAAGTAGAACTGGGAAATGGTCCAAAGATGAACACAACCCAGACCTTGAAGCTCATCATCTTTTGGGAGTCATAAATCTTCCTAAGGAGTCCTGGTAGCTCAGTGCTTAAGCTCTTGGCTGCTAACCAAAAAAAGTCAGTGGTTCAGACCCACTAGCCGCTCAGGGGGAGAAGGATGTGGCAGTCTGCTTCCATAAAGATTACAGCCCTGGAAACTTATGGGGCAGTTCTACTGTGTCCTATAGGGTCGCTATGAGTTGGAATTGACTCAGTGGCAATGGGTGGTGGGTTAACTCTTCCTAAAAACAGTTCTGATGCAGACACTTGTCTTTAATGGGTCTTTCTCTTCTGCTTTCAGAATTTTTTTCAAACCATAAAACACTAAATTTTAACTGAGTACCAGACTCTGTGCTAGAGGTTGGCGATACCATTTCAGAAAATCACATTACTGGTGCCAGTGTTGTTGGTAGCCTTTGAGTCACCAATACAGCATACTTGTATCAGTCTGAATTTGTAGCAGTAACATTCATGATTTTACAATGTGGAGTGTGAAGCATCTGACTACTGCTTTATGGCTTCTAGTATAACTATGCATGAGCACTTACATACTGAAATATGTATGATTTTATTATAAATCACTTTCTTTTCTTATCTCCTTTATATTACAGTTAGAGAACTTTATTGATTTTTAAAAATATATATATCTATATAATTAGACTATATAGTTAGACTATAGTATCTGCGAACCTCTTTTCAGGATTATAGAGAGGACATTACAAAAGGGGTCTGACAGGATTGAAAATAACTGGTCTAGCCAAATCCAAATGATTTATTCTGGCACTTATGCCCATCGTCGTGTCCAGTTTATTGCTTTTTGCTATACCTAAAGTCAGGACAGTTTGGTTTACTTGATACTCCCAGTATTGGAAGAGTACCTTCCATTCCCACAGCCCCATCTGAGGGTTTTTTACTCATAGGTCACTTTGTTCTATACCACTGGACTCTACCACCTTTGACATAGCTAATTAACCTAAGGGAGTCTATTCATGGTCCACTCAATAGGAATGATATAATTAGCCAGATCAATCAAATTTTCTCTTGCAAAGGTTGAATATGAGACCTAGACAGTAAAGTAGTTAATAGCATAGTTGGAAGCTGAAAGACACACAGAGAAAAAGCTATAACTAGAAGCTGTGACTCAGCAGAAGCCAGAAGTAAGCAGAAGCTTTGAGTATGCAGAAGTATAGAGAGAAGCAAAGTGGTAGTAGCAGGAGCAGCAGGTGCAGAGAGAGCATCTTTACATAATGAAAAGGATCCAGAAACTCCTGCTCTGAGAGGATGACAAACTACCTGATCCCTTGAGCTTCTTTGGATTCTGAATAGCCCCCCTCTCCCCCCCGCCACCCAGTTCTCATACTGAATTTAATTCCCTATGAGGTCACGTGGTTGAGATACCCGTCATCTTTGTTTTCGCCCATAGTCTTGGAATGAATCCTTATCATTTGAAGTAACATGATCTTTGCAACCAAAGCTCCTAACTACCACATTCCGCAAACTGTGCTCTCCCATTTCTGTGCCTTTGTTGTCTCCTCTGCCTGGAATGTTCTGCCCTCACAGTCTTGTTCCTGCCTGTTTTGGTGTAATGTAATGCTCAGACGCCACCTCAGATCCAGTCATTCCTGATATCTCAGCAGCAAGTAATAGCTCCCTTGCCCCTCAGAGCTCTCATTTCTACTTCTGTTAAGGGTGCTTCTCTTACACTGAGCCAAACACATCAGTTGCAAAGGGACGAACACCATATGATCTCACTTATATGAAATAAGCAAATATATAGAAACCAAAATTTATTAGTGGTTGCTGGGGCTGGGAAGAAGGGGGAAACGGGGAGTTTTTGCTTGGCAGACAATTAATTTATGTTAACAGTGGTGGAATATTTTAGAAAAGTAAAGTGATAATGTTGGCACAGCATGAAAAATGTAATCAATGTCATTGAATTGTAAATGTAGAAGTTGCTATATTGATGAATGTTTTGGTGTGTATATTTTCACTACAATTAAAAAAAAAACTTATTAAAAAAATAATTCTCCTCACTTCCAACTCTGTATTATATAAAAACATCATCTCTATTAGGTTATGAGTACGTTGAAGTAAAGACAATGACTATTTCATCTTTGATTTCTTCACAGAAGAACTAAGCATAGAGCTATGCACAGAAGAGATACCACATAATTACTGCTTCTTCTACTGATACTTTGCCTGTCTTCTCCCCATTTCTCAGATCTTAATTCTCTCACGGTGTTAATTATATTTAAGAACATGGCTCTGAAGTCAAACTGGTTTGCACATTGTAGAATCTCAATATGCATTGCTGAATGGCACCTCTACTTTTACCTGATATCTGGATCAACATCACTCTCTGCACACTGAACATCAAAGAAATATATCCAAATATGTCAACTTAAATATTCTCAGTAGCAAACATGCTCCTTTTGATGCATTGCTGATTTCTACTAATGGCATCACCACCTTCCAAATCACTCAGGCATAAATGTTTTAAGTAGTTTTGCCACCACATCTAAAGTTCCATTGACGTAATCTGGGTTTTCCCAAAAGCAGAACCTGAGACATAATGCAAATAGTTTATTTGGGAATATAATTCCAGAGGGTAGAAGCGAAACTAGGAAGGAGAAAGAGCCAATACAAGGAAAGTTTGTTAGTTTTCTACTACCAAGGGAGACTGGGTACTTGATCCTGTGGGATTGTGAGAAGATATAAAAAATATATCTCAGGACCATCTGACCAAGAGAAGAAAGAGGGAAGAATCAGCTCTTATCACCCATTATTCAAGGGTTGCCTCACAGAGTATTAACTTTCCCACATAACAGCCAAGCATTTTTCTATAACCATACTGTTGTGTGACATCAGAGAAGCCATGTGGAAGAAAGTGAGAGGCTAGATTCAGGCCTGAGATGAGGCACAGTTGCACAGACAGGTTGTACTTGTATATGTCAAGAACTGTATTTACAAGCTAACTACATTTGTAAGCCACAGTTTCATGGATGGTGGCAGAAAACACAAGACTCCTAGGTCAGGGTCAAAGAACTTCATTATTGACTGATACCCAAATGACAAGCCATCTTGTTCACCTGGTTCCTGAGTGCATCCTATGTGATTTTTGTGTCCTGGTGGACATTGTCATGAAACAGGAAGATCTATATACTTTGTGCTTATGTCTTTAAATATGAACAGTTCCTCAGTCTTTGTCTTTTATGATCTTGACATTTTTGAAAAGTACAGGCCAGGTATATTGTAAAATGTCCTTCAGTTTGGTTTTGTATATGCTTCATAATGTTCATCATGTTTAGATCCCATTTAGATATTTTTTGGCAGAAATACCATAGACATGCTATTGTGTCCTTCTCAGTATATTCTATCAAGAGGTGTATGATGTCAATTTGTCCCATTATTGGTGACGTTAATTTTGATCATCTGGTCTCTGCCAGATTCTTCCATTGTAAATTTACTACTTTTCCTTTCATAATTATTAATTTGTAGGGAGACTTTTTGATACTATTGAATTAAAAAAACAAACCCATTGCTGTCGAGTCAATTCTGACTCATAGCGACCCTGTAGGACAGAATAGAACTGACCATAGGGTTTCCAAAGAGTGGCTGGTGATTCGAATTGCTGACCTTTTGGTTAGCAGCCATAGATAGCTCTTAACCACTGTGCCTCCAGAGCTCTGCTATGTGAGTACATGCATTTATTATTCGAAAGTTTTCTGTTCTCTTCTCTCCCACTTACTTATTCACTTTTTTATACCATGGACTCATAGATTCCTATTTTATTAAACAAGTAATAATTTTTTACTACCAGTATGTATTTTTTTGCTCTAATTTCTTCGGTTTTGGCCAGTGAGAGTATCTCTAAGTCTCTTTAAGTGGGCTCCTGTGTCTTTTTTACTATGTCTACAGCATTCTTCCAGTGCTAGAAGGCACAAAATGTTTCAGGAAAATACAGTGACGTTTCTTGCCCAGCTATGGAATCAGTCATTTCTCTCAGAATCCTTGATTCTTTTTATTAAGTAATGGTATTTAGAATCAAAGATCTGGGATAATTGGAGAAAATTGACATACCTCTCTCAGTAATTGATAACACAAATCCACAACAACAACAAAATAGTTAGAATGTTAAGAGATTTGAATAACAGAATAAATGAATACCAGACCATAAATCAATCCCCAAAGTATTTTTTAAAAACCCCATCTTATAGTGTTACTATTTTTGTTTTAAACAGTTATGTTTTAAGTAAATTAAGAGAACAAATAATCTTTTATGTTATATTACCATATATAATATATTCGGTCTAGCATTCATTCATTACTATACATGCAAGTTTCCATTTGGCATTATTTCTCTTTGACCTGAATGACTTACTTTAGCATTTTTTGTAGTGCTGCTTTGATGGTAATAAATCCCCTCAGCTTTGATTTACCTGAAAATGCATTTATTTCACCATTATTTTTGAAGGATATTTTCACTGGAGATAGAGTTGGGTTGACAGTTATTTGTTTTTGGTTTTTTTTTTTCATTTATTCACTTTAAAGACATAGTTCCATTGTTTCTTCTAGCCTCAATGAGTTTTGTGGTTTTGGTGTTTTCATTTGTTTTGATCTAGCTGCTTTCAAGTTTTTTTTCCTTTAGCTTTGATTTTGACTATAACGTGGCTATATGTAGTTTTCTTTATATTTACCTTTTGCGAGGTTTGGTGAGCTTCTTATATCTGTAAGTTGGTGTTTTCATCAAATATGGAAAAATTTAGGCCATTATTTCTTCATATAGTTTTTTCTACCCAATCTCACCCTCTTTTTCTTCTAGGACAGCAAATATATATAATTTATATATATGTATAATATATATATTTATCTACACTTAATATTGATGTATATGTTTATATCAAATGATTTATATGTATTATGTGTCTGTGTACATATGTCTATAAGTATACATATATATATGTATATATGTTGTTAGATGCTGTCAAGTCAGTTCCTGCTCATAGCAACCCTGCGTACAACAGAACAAAACACTGCCCAGTCCCATGCCATCCTCACAATCATTGCTATGTTTGAGCCCATTGTTGCAGCCACTATGTTAATCTACCTCTTTAAGGGTCTTCCTCTTTTCTGATGACCTTCTGCTTTACCAAGCATGATGTCCTCCTCTAGGGACTGGTCCCTCTTGATAACATGTCCAAAGTACTTGAGACAAAATCTCACCATCCTTGTTTCTAAGGAGCATTCTGGCTGACCGTCTTCCAAGGTAGATTTGTTTGTTCTTCTGGCAGTCCGTGGTATTCAATATTCTTTGCCAACACCATAATTCAAAGGCATCAATTCTTCTTTGGTCTTCCTTATTCATTGTCCATCTTTCACATGCATATGAGGCGACTGAAAACATCATAGCTTGGGTCAGGCGCACCTTAGTCTTCAAAGTGACATCTTTGGTTTTTAACATTTTTAAAGACGCCTTTTGCAGCAAAGTTGCCCAATGCAGTAAGTCGTTTGATTTCTTGACTGCTGCTTTTGTGGGCATTGACTGTGGGTCCAAGTAAAACGAAATCTTGGAGATATATATATATATATATATATATATATATATATATATATATATTTGTTGGGTGTCGTCAGGTAGGCAACAGTAATAACAATAACAACAACAATATACATCAAATTATTTGCTGTTGTTCCAAATGTCACTGAGGCTCCACTCAGTTTTCTATAGTCTTTACTGTCTATTCTTTAGAATGGATCCTTTCTGTTGATCTATTCAGTCATTTCTAATCTGCTCTAAATCCCATCCAGAAATTTTTTTTTTTTTTATTTTAGTTATTGTAGTTTTCAGTTCTAGAACTTTCATTTGGCTCTTTTTTATGGTTTCTATTTCTGTTCACTCATCAAGATGATATTTATAAATTTTTTTTACTTCTTTGAATATGTTTTTCTTTACTTTTTAAAATATATTTATGATAAATGCTTTAAACCCTTTGTCTGCTAAGTTCAACATCGAGGCCATCTCAAGTTCAATTTCTATTGACTGCTCTGTTTTCTTGACCACCAGCCACTCCTTGGAAACCCTATGGGGCAGTTTCACTCTACAGCCATGGGTTTGGTTTTGGTTTTTTAATGACATTGAACATTTTTTCTTGTGCTTTTTACCTGTATATCTGCTTTGTCACTATTGACTTTTTAAGTTTATCTTGTACGCTTTGCTGATTTATCTTAGTTGCTCTAATCATTTGTCTGTTGATGAATTGTTTTTTTTGTTTGTATTTCTTTAATGTAGGTGATCTATCGCTTGCAAGTAATTACAGTTTTATCTCCTTACTGCATTACTCCATATCCTACTCATTTTTTGCCTTTTCCTTATCTCATAGCATTGGCCAACACCTCTTTTTTATTGTTTTAATGTATCAAATTATATTGATAGATTTTCTAACGTTGAACCAATACCTAGATACATCTTACTTGAAATGTTATTTTATTTGAAAATGCATCTTTGAATATTTTTGACAGTTTTTTAAAAATTTATTTGTTGTTTTTGACTAGTATTTTATTTTATGTTGATACCGAAAATAAAATAGGCCTATAATTTAGTTTTCTTGTATTGTTCTTATCTGGTTTTGGAATCTAGGCTATACTACTGTCATCCAATGAGATGGGCAGGTTTTCCTTCCCTTTTTTTGTTGAAGAAAGTAACCTTTTATTCCAATTTCTATTTTTCTAATGTATAACAGTTTATTCTAACTTCTTTTATTTTTTGTGCTATTTTGGCATTTTTATGTTTTACCATAAATGCATACATTTTTGTCTAGTCTATCAAATGTGTTAGTTTATTTCATTATTAATACTATTTTATTTTTTAAATTTGTGTTGTATCTGTAGTTAACTTTTCTTTCCTCATCCTCTATTTTGGTAATTTTGTGTTTTTCTCTTTCTTTTTTAAAAACATCTCCATAGTTACTTGGCTTTCTTAATTTTTGTACAGAACTATTAAAAAAATCTTTTTTTTTTAATTGGTCCCAATTTCACTGATTTCTCAATCATTCTTTATATTTCTTTTTTTCTGATCTCTTGTTATCTAATGTATTTAAAGTGCTAATATATTTTTCTGAGTTCTGCTTTAAATCTATGCAACATAGCATTTTGGCATACTGTTTTCAATGTCATATAGCTATAAGTTGGAAACCCTGGTGGCGTGGTGGTTAAGAGCTATGGCTGCTAACCAAAAGGTCAGCAGTTTGAATCCACCAGGTGCTCCTTAGAAACTCTATGGGGCAGTTCTACTCTGTCCTGTAGGGCCTCTATGAGTTGGAATTGACTTGATGACAAGGCATTACAGCTTTAAGTAGTACACAATTTTCTTTTTGACACAATTGTCATTCAGTACTTTTTTTTACTTTCTTTCAATACACATTTGTCTGAAATATATTTTGTATCTTTTTATTTTTAAATGTTCTGTTTTCTTTTTTATTACATAATTTCTCAATAAATATTTATTGAAACAAGCAAATGAATAAGTGATTGACTTGTGCTTTTGTCCGTTTCAGCCTACTACTATGTGGGCTTCTGTAAATCTAAATCAATGTTTCTTAAATGATAATTATCAAAAAACTCAGCAATGGGCTTCATAGACCTGAGGCTTTAGGAAAAAATCCGTGGCAAATTGCCCACCACTGTGAGCACTAGGAAATCACTCTGGGTGAATGATTTGAAAATTACCATTTGTTACACACCTGGAAAAATCTTCAGAGAATGAAGCCCTGTGTGCAGGGTTTGTGCTAATTGCTTGGCGTACATGATCTTACAATCTTATGGTGGAAGTGTTACTGTTTCTATTTTACAGAAGAGGAAATTGAGACTCTCAGTCATGTCAAAGGTAAGAAATTATAGAGTCAAGATTCCATTAAAGTATGTCTGTTTTTGAGGCTAAACTCTTGTCTTTTGAGCCATAATGTTATTTGAAGCTCTATTGTTGAGTACAATAGTTTTTTGCCACTTAAAAGCTGAGTATTTCTGGGTCAGCTGTCAATCAGGTTGCCTTCCTAGACAATGAAGGATATTAAATGCCCAACTGCAGGCCTCCTTCCTGGGTTCTGGGGCTAAAGCCACCTCACACATATTTTGACTTTCCCCCGCCTTGAGTCTAACTGTTGTACTGGCTCTGCATATTAAAGGACTATGCAAGTGGCAAGTTTCTCTACATTAAGAAAGGATAGGAAGGGGGATCCCAAAAAGAACACGGTAGTCAAGGAAACAGGATTTGAAGTTTTGGTGGGTAAACTGAAACTTTTCCACTGTGTGATTTCTCTTTTGATCCTAATGATTAACCTGAATACTTAAGGTGATAAAGAGAGCATACACCTTTCTACAGTAGCTAAAAATTGCAGTCTTTTGCTTCTATCCCTGGTGGAGTAACAGTGAACAGCTATACCTCCAAATATGCTAGAAATGGAAAAAATAGATGAAACAACAGTTTTCAGACATGGGACAAAAATAAGCTCAGGAATGTGATGTCTAAGAGAAGGAAAACAAATGAGATAAGCTCTATAATCTCCCCATTTTTCTGTCTGAAAGCACATTCTGGACCATAGGACAGGAAGGAGGATCCCATAAAGAACAAGATAGTTTCACAGAGTCAAGGAAACAGAATTTGAAGTTTTGGGAGGCTGTGGTAACTGTAGATAGCAGGGTAAGGTTTTGGAAAAGAGTAGGCTACAAAGAAAAAGAGATTCAGAAATCCGCATGGGGCTCCTCTAGAATCTTTAATAAATATTCAGATATGTATACATAGAGTGAAACTCCAAAGATTAGATAAATAGTAACCAGAACAAATACTAACCAGGAAGCTGTGAGCTGAACAGCTCCCAGAGCTTTCATGGGGCTAATATCTAGAGTTCCCACCATCCAGACTAGAGAAACCTTATGGATCACATGGGGCATTCAATAGAAACCCCTAAAAGGCTACACCTTAGCAGTGCAGCTAAACTAGCTCTTTCGTGCTAACCTAGACTTACCCTTAAAAAACTTACAAACAAGTCTTCAAAGTATCAAACCAAACCTCAAGTAACTTAACTACCTTCCAGAACAAGACTTGACATTCATTTAAATAAAAACAACAAAACACATTTACTCAATAACACCAAATCCACAATATCCAGTATTCAATAAAACATTACCAGACATGACAAAAAGTAGCAAAATTTCTAAAATATGTATAATTGGAGACCCAGAAAAAAAGAAGAGGGCAAGAAAAATATTTAAGGAATAATGACCGAACATTTTCAAAATTTCATGAAAAACTGTAAGCCTATAGTTTTGAGAAGCTTAATGAATTCCAGTGAGGAAAAACACACACAAAAATTCGTATTTAGGTATATCATAATTAGATAAGAGAAAAGCTTAAAACCACCATGAGAGAAAAAAAGAAACACTACAGAGGAGCAAAGATAAGAATGATCCTTGGCTTCTCAAAAGAGACTATGCAAAGAATCCCCGAGACTATGGCCTCCGGACACCCTTTTAACTCAGAACTGAAGCCACTCCCACAGTTCACCCTTCAGCCAAAGATTAGACAGGTCTATACATATGAGGGAACGTACTTTTTAGTTCAATCACGTAGAGGAGACCAAAAGGGCAACACCTGCTCAAAAGCAATGATGAGAAGGCAGGAAGGGGCAGGAAAAATGGACAGATGTAAATGTGGAATTAGAATGTGGAAGGGGAGAGTGTTGACACATCATGGGGATTGCAGCTAATGTCACAAAACAGTGTGTGTATAAATTGTTGAAGGAGAAACTAATTTGCTCTGTAAAGTTTCACCTAAAGCACAATAAAAAAGAAACTATGCAAAGCCAAAAATGAGTAGAATAAAATATTTAAAGTCTGAAATAAAAAGATATGTCAACCTAGAATTTTTTTAAATAATATTTTATCATGTTTTTGGTGAAAGTTTACACAGCAAATTAGGTTCCCATTTGACAATTTCTACAGAAATTGTTCAGCGACACTAATTACATTTTTCAAAACATGGCAACATTCTCTTTAATTCCATTCTGGTTGTTCCATTTATAGCACTCAAATTTCCCTGTCCCCTTATCTTTTCATCTTTGCTTTAGAGTAGTTGTTGACCTTTTGGTCTTATATAGATAATTTTTTAATGGCTCTCCATACTCATGGGTAATATTCTTTATTTTGTGTGTCAATCCATTATTTCGATAAAAGGTGATAGTTTCAGTTCAAGGTTTAAAGAGTATCTCATGGCGATGGCCTCAGGGAGTCCTCTAGTTTCAGCTGATCCAGTAAGTCTGGACTTTTTAAGAAATTGAGTTTTGTTCTGCGTTTTTCTCTCATTCTATCAGGGTCCATCTATTGTGGCCCTGATGAGAATGGTCATTAGTGGTAGCCAGGCATCATCTAGTTCTTCTGGTTTCAGGGTAGATGAGGCCATGGCTCATGTTGACTATTAGCCCTGTAGACCAGTTTCTTCTCTGAGAATTTGGTACAACTTAGAATTTTATACTTGCAAAAATGAAGGCAAAAAATATCCAAAAGGTGGGAACAACTCAAGTGTCAATAACAGATGAATGAACAAACTGATTAATACATACAACGTGTTATTACTTAGCCATAGAGAGAAATGAAATTCCAACACATTTTATGACATGGATGAACCTTGAAAACATTGTGTTGAGTGATATAAGTCAGACACAAGTCTACAAATATTGCACGATCCCATTTACATGAAGTATCTAGAACAGGCAAATGCCTACAGGCAAGAGTTTTTTAGTGGTTATCAGGAGCCAGGAGAGGGAGGAGTGGGGAGTTATTGTTTAAGAGGTACTGAGTTTCTGTTTGGAATGATGAAAAACATTTGAAAATTGAGCTGGAATCGACTGGATGCAGCAGGTTTTTTGGTTGGTGTAATAACGTGAAAGTAGAGATGGATGATTTTAAGTTGCACATTGTAAACAATAGAGCAATTAACTAAAAAAAAAAAGAAGAGGTATAGCTAATAAGTCAAAATCTTGATTAAATGGAATTCTCTTAGTCAATCCAAAAGAAGGCAGAAAAAAAGGAAAAAGATCAAATAAGACAATTAGAAAACAAAGAGCAAGGTGGAAGATATAAATTAAACATTTAAAAATTAGATCTAATGTAAATGGTCTCATACTCCAACTAAAAGGTGAAGGTTGTTAGTCTGGATTTAAAAAAAAAAGCAAGGCCCAAATTTATGCTGTCTCCAAGAAATCCACTTTAGATAAAAGATCCAGTTTGGTTTAAGTGAAAGGATGGAGAAAGATATACCATGCAAACACTAAGCCTAAGAAAATGGGAATGATTATATTAATAATAATAATATAAATTAATCAAGAAGACATAACAATTCTAAACGGGTGTTCACCTGAGAAGAGAGTTTCAAAATATATAAAGCAAAAACTGATGGAATGAAAAGAAAAAAAAAAAAAAGACAACTTCAAAATTATATTTGGAGGCTTCAAAGATCCTCTCTTAGTAATTAATAGAAGAAATCAATGGAAAATCAGTGAGGATAAGGAAAGCCTGAAGCTCACTATCAACCAATGTGACCTAATTGACATTTATAGAAAACTCCACACAGCAGCAGCAGAATAGATTTTTACAAAGTGAGCATGGAATAGTTAGGAGTACAGACCATATGTTGAGACACAAAACAAATATCAATATATTTAAAAGAATAAATGAATAAAGTGTGTATTCTCTGATCCCAGATTAAATTTGGAATCAATAACAGAAAAATACTGGCATAAATCCTAAACAATATGTGGGTTATAAATAACCCACAGGTTAAAGAACAAATCATAGAGAAATTAGAAAATGTTTTAAACAATGAAAATGAAAACATAACATATCTCTGCTTTGCAAAGTGAACTTAAAGGCAGTACTTAAAATTGAGAGTTTAAAGGGCTTACATTGGAGTCAACCTTAATGACATGGATGGAGTCATTAAGCTTTCAGGACCTTCATTTGCTGATATGACGTGACTCAAAACAGAGGAAACAGATGCAAACATCCATTAATAATAGGAATGTGGAATGTATGAAGTATGAATCCAGGAAAATTAGAAGTCGTCAAGAATGAAATGGAACACATCAACATCGATATCCTAGGCAGAAATGAACTGATATTGGCCATTTTGAATCAGACAAAAAAGAAATGGCATAGCACTCGTTGTCGAAAAGAGCATCTCAAGATCTATCTTGAAGTACAATGTTGTCAGCGGCAGGATAATGTCCACACATCTACAAGGAAGACCAGTGACTACGATTATTATTCAAATTTATGCATTAAGATTTTTACTAACTTCTGCAGCCTGAAATTGATCAAACGTGCAATCAAGATGCATTGATAATTACTGGTGGTTGGAATTCGAAAGATGGGAACGAAGAAGGGCCTATAGTTGGAAAATAATGGCCTTGGTGTTAGAGATGACCCCTGAGATCACATGATAGAATTTTGCAAGACCAATGATTTCTTCTTTGCAAATACCTTTTTTCAATAACATGAACAGCAATTATACACGTGGACCTCACGGAATGAAAAACATGGGAATTTAATGAACTACATCTGTGGAAAAGATGATAGAACTCAGTATCATCAGTCAAAACAAGGCCAGAGGCCGACTGTGGAACAACCATCAATTGCTCACATGCAAGTTCAAGTTGAAGCCGAAGAAAATTAAAACAAGTCTAAGAGAACCAAAATACAACCTTGTGTACATCCCACTTGAATTTGGAGACCGTCTTAAGAATACATTAGATGGATGGGACAATAATGACCAATGACCAGATGAGTTGTGGGATGACATGTTGACAGGAGAGACCAGTTCCTGGGGAAGGACGTCATGCTTGGTAAGGTAGAAGGTTAACAAAAAAGAGGAAGACCCTTGACAAGAAGGACTGACACAGTGGTACAACACTGGGCTCAAATATAGCAACAACTGTGAGGTTGGCTCAGGACTGGGTAGTGTTTTGTTCTGTTATACATGGGGTTGCTATGTAAGCTGGAACCAACTTGCTGGCACCTAGCAACAACAACATATCAGGAAAAAAATTATCTGAAATCAATTATCTGAGCTCCCACAATAAGCAACTAGAAAAAGAGCAAATTAAACCTAAAGTAAGTAGATTAGAGAAAATAACAAAGAGTAGGTATTAATAAAATATAAAGTGGACAATGTAGAATAGAGTCAAACAGAGTCAATGTTTTGTTCTAAGACAGAAAAAAAAGAGAAGATACAAATTATTAATATCAAGAATAAAAGAGAGTATATTATTACATATACTAAAGCAAACCACCTGTTGCCACTGAGTCAATTCCTACTCATAGCGACCCTATAGGACAGAGTAGAACTTCCTCCTACAGTTTCCAAGGAGTGCTTGGTGGATTCTAACTGCTGACCTTTTGGTTAGCAGCCATAGCTCTTAACTGCTATGCCACCAGGGTTTCCATCGAAGATACTACAGACGTTAAAAGATTAATAAATGAACATTATGAACCACTTTATGTCAGTAATTTTGACAACTAGATGAAATGGATAAATTCCTTAATAGACACAAATTGCCAAAACTAACTCAAGAAAAAAATAGAAAATCCGAATAGTCCTATATATACTAAGAATTAAATTCGTAATTCAAAATCTTTCCAAAAAGAAAACTCCAAGGCTCTACCAAACATTTAATGAAAGAAATAATACCAATCCTTCACAAATTCTTTCAGAAAACAAATGAGAGGGAGCATTTTCAATTCATTTTAGGAGGCTAACATTACCCTTTTAGGAGGTATTCATTTCAGGAGGCCTAGCGATTAGTTTTAGGAGGTTAGCAATACTAAAACCAGATAAAACCATTACAGGAGAAGAAAACTACTGGCAAATATTCCTCGTGAACATACATGTAAAAATCCTCAAGAAAATTAACAAATTGAATTCAGTAATATATAAATATGATAACATACCATGACCAAGTGGGGTTTATCCTTGGAAAGCAATATGTGAAAATTAATGTAATTCACCATATGGCTCGATGGTTGAAACACTGTGGTGCTTAACCAAAAGGGCAGTGGTTTGAATCCCCTCAGCGCTGGCTGGAGAAAGATGTGGCAGTCTCCTTCTGTAAAGATTACAGCCTAGGACACCCTACGGGACAGTTCTAATTTGTCCTATAAGGTTGTTATGAATTGAAATAGACTTGACGGTAGTAGGTTTTTTTGTATTAACAGAATGAAGAAGAAAATCTATATGATGAAATCAATTGCTACAGAAAAATATTTGACAAAATACCTCATTTATGTTAAAATGCTCAGAAACCCAGGAATGAAAGGGAAATCCTTCAGCCTGATGAATAGGATCTGTGAAAATCCTATGGCTAAATAATGGAAAAGAGTAAAACTTTTTATTTGCAGGAGACTTGATTATACATGTATACAGTTTTAAGGTATCTTTATTATACATGTATAATAAAAGAAAAAAAAAACTACTAAAACAAAAAAAAACTACTAAAACCAATAAGTTAGTTTAGGAGGGTTGCAGGATGCAGCATCAATATATAAAAATTAATTGTATTTTTATATATAAGCAACTAACAATTAAAAAAATTAGAAAGTAAAAATTTTAAATATCAACAATAGCATAAAAATGAGACATGTAGAAATGCATTTATCAATATATGTGTAAAACCTAAACACTTAAAACTTATAATATTGCTAACAAAACATATTAAAGAAATAAACAGAAGTATATATCGTGTTCATGGATTAGAAAACTCAATATTGTTAAAACGTTAATTTTACTCAAATTGCCGTATAAATACAATACTATCAAAATCCCCACGTGTTTTTTTTTTTTTGAAACTAGAAATCAAAGCTGAATTTTCAAATGTATAGCATTTGGAAATGCAAATAACGTAGAATAGTCAAAACAATTTTGAAAATGAAGAACAAAACTGGAGGATTGACACTACCTCACTTTAAGACTTACTAGTTTTTGTTGTTGTTAGTTGCCATGGCGTTAATTCTGACTCACGTTGATCCTACGTGTTGCAGAGTACAACTTCATTCTATGGAGTTTTCAAGGCTGTGACCTTTTGGAAGCAGATCACCAGGCCTTTCTTCTGAAGTACCTCCGGGTGCGTTCAGTTAGTAGTGGAGTACTTAACTGTCTGTGCCAACCAGGAATTCCTTCGGATTTATGTAGAAGAGGATTTTAATTCTGGCTTGGCCAAGTACAAAACATTTTTAGTTCATTTATTCCTTTCTTCATTTATCCAGTAAGTATTTATTGAACTTTTACATTACATTTAAGCTGGAGCCCTGGTGGCATAGTGGTTAAGTGCTACTGCTGCTAACCAAAAGGTTGGCGGTTCGAATCCACCAGATGCTCCTTGGAAACTCTATGGGGCGGTTGTCCTCTGACCTACAGGGTCAATATGAGTCAGAATCCACGGGACGGCAATGGGTTTGGTTTTTTGTTGTTGTTTTTAAATAGGTGCAGATACAAAGGTGAATCAAACACAGTTCTTGTGTTTAAGGCCTTAATATTTAGGGAGTGGAGCAGGGCGAGAAAAATCCTTTATTTTATCAATACAGTGATAGAGTTATCTATAGAGTGTTCTTAGGAAAACTTTATGCCTTTTCGTAATTTAAGTATCCTATCTGAACTTTAAGGAGCCCTGTTGGCGCAGTGATTATGCACTTGCCTGCTAACCTGGAAGTTGTCCGTTTGAACCTACCAGTCTCTCAGCGAGAGAAAGACGTGGCTGTCTGCTTCGTAAAGATTACAGCCTCCTTAAGTTTACTGCCTATGGGGCAGTTCTACTCAGCCCCATAGGGTCACTATGAGTCGGAATCAACTTAGTGCAGGGGGTTTATCTGAGCCTTGGTTTCCTCATTTGTAAAGTAGGAATTATACCTCACTTCCAGGCAGAGTGGCCGGTATATGAGAGGTATTAATATTTTAAGACCCAAGATTCCCGGGACAGGCATTTGTGCCTCCCCCTACCCCTTTTTGAAAGATAAAAAATCTTTAAAAAATTTGTATTTGAAGGCTTGCAAATCTGTTTATATAACTTTATTACAGAGATAAAAGGAAATTATCCCAAATCTCACAATCCTAGAAAATATTTTCACTTGCGTTTTCCAACCTTTGCCCACATTACAAAGCTGTTATCCCGACTACATAAATGTTTTGTATTGCCCGCAGTTGATAATTGTAAATATGTAATGTGATAAGGAACCCTGGTGCCTGAGTGGTTAAAGCACTGGACTGCTAACAGAAGGTCAGTGTTGGAAACCACCAACTGCTACTTGGGAGAAGGATGTAGCACTCTGCTTCCATAGAGATTTATAGCCTTGGAAGCCCTATGGGCTTGCTTAGCTATGAGTTTGCAGTGGGTTTGGTTTTTTGGGTTTAATGTGATAAATATTGGTTTTTTAGGTTTCATGTGATAAATACGTTTTGCACACAAACCATATTTAATATATTGAGTTATTTCCTTAGGATAAAGTCTCAAAAATAGGATTACTTGGTCAAAGATTATAAACATTTTTATGGCATTTAGAAACACGTGACAAATTGCTTTTCAAAAGGTTTCCTTCAATTACACAACCACTAGCAATGAATTTTGCTGAAGATCATTCAAACACAGCTGCAGCAGTATATCCATAGGTAATTCAGGCTGGTTCCAGAAAAGGACGTGGAGCCAGGGATATCATTGCTGATGTCAGATGGATCCTGGCTGAAAGCAGAGAATACCAGAAGGATGTTTGCCTGTGTCTTATTGACTATGCAAAGACATTCAACTGTGTGGATCATAATAAATTATGGATAACATTGCAAAGAATGGGAATTCCAGAACACTTAATTGTGCTCATGAGGAACCTTTACATTCATCAAGAGGCAGTTGTTCGGACAGAACAAGGGGATACTGATTGGTTTAAAGTCAGGAAAGATGTGCGTCAGGGTTGTATTCTTTCACCATACCTATTCAATCTGTATGCTGAGCCAATAATCCAAGAAACTGGACTATATGAAGAAGAACAGGGCATCAGGATTGGAGGAAGACTCATTAACAACCTGCCTTATGCAGATGACACAACCTTGCTTGCTGAAAGTGAAGAGGACTTGAAGCACTTACTAATGAAGATCAGAGTCCACAGCCTTCAGTATGGATTGCATCTCAACACAAAGAAAACAAAAATCCTCACAACTGGACCAATGAGCAACATCCTGATAAAGGGAGAAAAGATTGAAGTTCTCAAGGGTTTCATTTTACTTGGATCCACAATCAACAGCCATGGAAGCAGCAGTCAAGAAATCAAACAACGCATTGCATTGGGTAAATCTGCTGCAAAGGACCTCTGTGAAGTGTTGAAAAGCAAAGATGTCACCTTGAAGACCAAGGTGCACCTGACCGAAGCCATGGTATTTTCAATGACATCATGTGCATGTGAAAGCTGGACAATGAATAAGGAAGACCGAAGAATCGATGTCTTTGAATTGTGGTGTTGGTGAAGAATACTGAGTATACCGTGGACTGCCAAAAGAACGAATAAATCTGTCTTGGAAGAAGTGCAACCAGAATGCTCCTTAGATGCAAGGATGGCGGGGCTGCGTTTTACATACTTTGGACATGTTGTCAGTAGGGTAGGTCCCTGGAGAAGGACATCATGCTTGGCAAAGTACAGGGTCAGCGGAAAAGAGGAAGACCCTTAACGAAGTGGATTGACACGGTAGCTGCAACAATGAGCTCAAGCGTAACAAAGATTGTAAAGACGGCACAGGACCAGGCAGCGTTTCGTTCTGTTGCGCATAGGGTCGCTATGAGTTGGAACCGACTGGACGGCACCTAACAACAACAGTAGCAATGAATTGCACCACCAGTCGCATCAAATTCACCTTATGGCCACCAGCATAGGCATATTATTATGTGAATCTTTTAGAATTGATTAATTTTCTTTCTGAGGCATTTGAACGTTTTTCGTATTTGAATAAGCGCTACCGCTCAGATGACGGCTTTTGCGGACCACAACTCCCAAGATACTCTGCGGGCGCGCCGACAGGAAGTGGCCGGAGACTCTCCCGCCTCCACGCTGAGGCGAAGAGGTTCTATCCGGGGCCTTGGCGCTTCTCTTTCCTTTCGCGCCGGTTGCCGCTGCGGAGCGCGGCCGGTCCATGTGCGCAGTGAGTGGCACTATCCCTGGCCCACTAACACCCGAGACCCCGGTTTGCCCGAGTCGGCGCAGCGATGGACCCCAACACCATTATCGAGGCCCTGCGGGGCACCATGGACCCTGCGCTGCGTGAGGCCGCAGAACGCCAGCTCAATGAAGTAAGGACGCCCGGCTGGCGACGGCGGCGGCGGCGGGCGGACTGTGGCAGGCCGATACCTCGGGGCCTGGCCCGAGGGGCGGGCAGCGTGGCTGAGGGGCCCAAGTGGCGGGGCGGGGCGGGGCGGGGACCGGACAGCGAGTGCCACGCCGGGGCGCCTGAGGCTGCGGCGGCGGCAGCGGCCCAGGCAGCCTTTGCGTCGGAGACTGAGTTGGGCTTCTGGCTGCGGTCGAGGCATGAGGAGCCGGTTGAGGCGAGGCGGGCGTGACGGGCTGGACACATGGCTGGCTCGGGTGGCCGGCGCCCTCTGGCTCCTTCCCAGCTCGTTCCTCGCGCCCGGGAGGGGGCGAAACTCGCGGGGAGGTTTTTCAGACGTTTCCGGGAGTAGCCTTGCGCCGGTTCTAGAGAGGCTACTGGGAATGCAGAGGTGGGCCATTGGGGGCTGCGCCCGTCAGCCTTGTCACTTCGCTGAGCTGATCGGTGTCCTGCCCCTGTGGCACAACTTCCTGCTCTCCAGCTGGAATGCCAGGGAAAGGTCTCAGAGGGAAGCCCCGCGCCTCATTGGCAGGGCACGAGTAGTGCGGGCCATCCCTGTGGATCTGAGACACTGCTCTTCTACTCTAATAATGCCTCAGTAGGGAGGCAGGGTGATTTAGTGGAAACATCAAGCGAAGTGCACGCATTTAGGTATAGCTGCATCGCTGATTTTGCTGAGTGACCTTGGGCAAGTCGCTTAACCTCTTTTGATTCGGAGTTTTTCCCATTCAAAAAATTAGGCCACAGGGTTGCTGTGATGGTCAAGTGAGATAATGTAAATCTGAGTGACTTGATACGTGTCAAATTCGCTGAGGGTTTTTTCCCCCGTATTTTTGGATGGCTTTGGAAAACAACTTTATCCTATGAATATTGTATTGTTCTATCTTTAATTGTTTCTAAATTCATGCAACTTTATAAATAAATGTCTATTTTAAAGACTTCTAAAAGTGCAGCTGAAACTTCATATTCTAGTTGTTAACTTTTAGTATGCTGCTGAATCTGGCAGCTTTAGTGAGGTTTAGTGTTCAGTTTTTTGTTTTTTTTTTTTAACTTAAAAAGAAGCCCCACTTTAAAATAGAAATTCAGTTTTTTAATTCTCCTCTTAGCTGGTGGGATAAAAAAGTCATTTTAAAACATTTTTTTGTGTCTACTCACTAGAAACAGCAGGAATATTTCTAAGGAACATCTTCAGTGTGCAGTGATGTTCTGGATATACCTGCCTGCAAGGAACTTATATTAAGACCACCCAGAGAACTTAGACAAATTAAGGGTAGCATTATTTCAAAATGAAAAGTTATATCTATTTAATATATAAACAAGCCCATCATTATACTATACAGGAGTGAAGACTGTATATGCTCAAACTCTTAGGCTCAAAGTCACCTTGAGAACTTAGATTTCGGGAGGATATGAAATAGTGATTTGAAATGCATATGGAGCACTTTATGTTTTAGTTTGTTTTGTGGTCGACTGAGGTTAAGATGAACATTATTTTGCTTATAAAGTATAAATACAGATACAAACCTAGAGAGCCTCAGAGTTTAGTAATAATGATTTCTACCACTACTTTTTTGATAGCACATGTTTCTGACTAAATATAATTGTGTGTAATTATTACTTTTAAAATTTATTATTTGGAAGAAAAAGTTGGTTCCCTTCCTGCTAATTTGAAATAAATTTATTCCTTAAGGAGGTGTTGAGTGTCTAGTTACGTGTACTAACATCTTGTAATAGAGACTTGGGGTAAGTGTTGCACAAGCTAGTTTTTGGAAGATAAATAATCAAAACAGTATTTGAAGCATTTTTTATTTACCCTTTAACCTGTTGTCAGAGTTTTAAAATATCTACAACAGTGAATGCTCCTTATCTTTTCTGTCAAACAAGGTTTGATATTTACCCTGTATTTGGGTGATTGTTAGCTGTTCACATTTTGCAAATTTCAATTATTATACTTAGGTTTTTTTTTTTTTAGTAATTTTCCTAGGGTAACTTCTATTAGTTATAATATTTAATCTTTCTTCCATTTTCATGCACTGCTTCCCCTTCTCCCTTCTTCCATTTGAATACTTTTTGCTGTGACTTGAACTATGGCAAAACCTTGATTTAGGAAACAGATCCCAGGTCAGTTTTGAAGGAGCTCTAGTAAGAAACGGGAAGTAGTAACATTTATTTCTGGCCTGTTCTTGCCTTGGGGAAGAAGATGAGATGAACGAATCATTCCACAACGGCTAGTTTGTGGTTCATTTAGTTAAAAGAATAAGATCATTGACATTTGAATGAATCTGTTTAGCTAAGTGAAGTAATCACCGACTCTAAAATTGTAGATATTATTTAAGTATTAAGATAGTTAAAAGCAAAAAATACTGCTCTTGCTTCAGAGCACTTAAATGTTACATCTGCTTGGAACCTTTCTTACTCAGTTATCTCCCCACTTGTTCTCTTACTTGCTTCACATTCCTGTTTAGATGTTCCCTTATCACTGAGAAGTTCCTTGACTGCTACACTCTCTTCCCTTACTTATTTTTCTCTGTAGCATTGACTTATCGTACACATTTTACTTGCTCTCTCCACTATAATTTTTAAATTTCATAAGGTCATGAATTTCTGTCTTTTGCTTCTGCTCTTTTTTGTTAATGTTAGACTTTATCTACTGACTTCCTGTTACAATAGATAACAGGATAGGATTTTTAGTATTCTTTTATCACTCCCACCTCAAAGATGTTTGCGTATTTAATTTTTAATATTACATATAGATAAAATTAATGAAATTCCATTAGATTGTTAGGGACCACAATAAGGATTCTATTTTGGCAGATATTTTCAAGATACATGTAATTATGGCTGATACAGAGCTCAGCTGCTAACTGAAAGATTGGTGGTTCCAACCCATCTAGCTAGTGGCTCCTTGGGAGAAAGATGAGGCAGTCTAACCATAAAGATTAAAGCTAGGGAGACTCTGGGGGCAGTTCTACTCTGTCACATGGTGTTGCTATGAGCCAGAATCAACTCACCAACTTAAGGGCACCTAGTAACAGCAACATAACGCTGATTGCTCTGTAGTTGTAGTTTGTTATGTATTTGATGTCTGATTTTTTGTTTTTTGAACTCCAGTTATAATTTTGGAACTCAATGTCACATTCCCAATAATTCTAAATACAGTATCTTCATGTAGCAAGCTTTGCCTGGAAGATTGGAGAAAAAAATTGGAAAGTACAGGTATTCTTGAAAATACAATTGTAAGCCTCCAAGCCAGTGTTTTTTTTTTTTTTGTATTAGCTGTGGGGAATCTTAGTGAGGTTATTTAGCCTCTAAGCACCAGTTTCCTTATGTATAAAAAGAAAGTAGTATCTATGCCATTGGGTTGTTATGTAAATTGAGATGATACATGTAAAAAGTTTAGCAACATGTTTGGCATCTAGTAATATCCTCTCCAGATTATTTCAGTTATGACATATGTGCCAGTTGATTAACATACATTCAAGGTGCCATACAGTTAATTTCCTACCTCAGTTTCCTAGCTTAGTAGTTGTACATCATAGTGGAAACTGATCAACACTAATGGAGAAAGTTTGGACACGCATATTCTTTAGACACTGAGATCACTAGTGGGTAACTTTACTATAACATGACAGTTGGCTCAATTATAAGAGCAGTACCTGGCATGTAATAAGCTCTCAGTAAATATTTCTTGAATAAAGAGAGAAATGAGAACTTGAATAATAGAGATGTTAAGAATATTCTTTGCGTATTTAAAAAAGTTATATTTGTGTTATGGTTATCTGTCACTTCTCATTTAGACGCTATATATTCTTTGGAGATTAGTTGACTTGTGTATATCTAAAGTAGAATTTTTAAAATACTTTGTTCTGTGTAGGTATTCTAAAGTGTGTGACATTTGGTATTCATTGATTCATTAAATAATTAGTGTTTGTTAAGTTTCAGAGATGATTTGGGCTTGGTGATAAAAGACTGCCCTTTCTTATATCTTACACATGCATACATACACACACACAGTAATCACTGAGTTTCTAAGTTTGTAAAATAAAACATCTCTGAAGGTTTTGGGCAGATTTATAATAGACGACAATCTTTTGGTGCGCGTCCTCTTTTAGCTTCCAGGGTTCTTCAGTGGAAACCTTTCTATATCCAAATCTTTCCTTGTGCTGCTACCCCTCCTGTTAAGGTCTTCTCACCTAAGGCTCAATTTTTCCTGTGGTTAAATCTCTTCAAGTCTACCTAAATGACATTTCTGGGAAGTTTTTTTTCCCATCTTCTAGCTTACATTTTGACCCTTCCCTATTCTGACCTTCTGTGGGACAGTGTGAACTCATAACTCATCTTTTTAACACCTGGCTTCAAACTCCCTTACATTTTATCTTAACTGTTTTAATTTTTTTTGAACTAGACGATTGCTAACTGTCCCTTCTACTCTAAAATTTATATAATTGCTTTTGAATTTATCTCCAAACAAACGAAACCCATTGCTGTCTGGTTGATTGTGACCCTATAATGCGGAGCAGAACTGCCCCATGGAGTTTCCAAGGTTGTAATCTTTATGGAAGCATACTGCCACATCTTTCTTCTCACGTGTATTATTTTTCGTTTTATAGTCCTGCCTCATCTTTGTCCGAAAAGTGGGCTTCGGGAATGGTTTAAGTTCTGGGTTAACAGAGTGACCCAGGGCAGTAGTTCCAGGGGCTCCTCCAGTCTCTGTCAGACCATTAAGTCTAGTCTTTTTACGTGAATTTGAATTCTGGGCTACATTTTTCTCCTGCTCTGTCTGGGACTCCTTGTCGTGTTCCCTGTCAGGGTGGTCATTGGTGGTACAGGGTACCATCTAGTGCTTCTGGTCTTGGGCTGGTGGAGTCTCTGGTTCATTTGGTCCTTTTAGTCCTTTGGGCTAGTGTTTTCCTTTTGTCTTGGTTTTCTTCATTCTCTTATGCTCCATGTGGAATGAGACCAATAGATGTATCTTAGATGGCCACTCACAATGAAGCTTACATTTAAATTGAAGTTTTAAATGTAATGCCAGGAAAAAATAATTTGAAGTATTTATTCTGAATGATAGTTCCCAGTTTGGTTCATTTGACTTCAAACATCTGTGTGCTAGGCACTGAGATAAGCGGTTACAAATGCAAAGAAATACACAATCACTACCTTTCTGGAGCTCCGTATAAACATTTCTTTGACCATCACAGTACATATGATGAGGACTATAATAGAGCTATATGTAAAGTTTTAGATGAGAAAACTCTTAAATCTGATTTTGGTTAAAGGAGATACAGTCTCAGCATCAGTATTCCCTCCTCCTAAGTCCCTGCCTGGTTAGTGCTTGGCTGCTAACTGAAAGACTGGAGTGTTCAGCCCACCCACGGTTACCTTGGAAGAAAGGCCTGGCAGTCTCCTGAAAAAGCAACCCTTGAAACCCCTACTGTGACATACATGAGGTTGCAGTGAGTTGCAGTCATCTCAACTGGTTTTTGCCTATACTTGCAGCTAGGAAAAATGCCCTAAGTGGAATTAGGAGGTTTACCTAGGAGCCATTTAAACCCCCCAGTTCCTAAGCTTCATGTGGTATAAAATGGTTATATAGAGTGAAATGTCGCTTTCTCACATGCTTTATGTGAAAAACTAAGCGACTTTAGCTTTTATAAGTTTCTTGGTATTTTGCGTTTATCTTTTAAACTCAAACTACCAATTTATTTCTAGGTTACTCACAAACGGTTACTATTACTGCTGTGATATACCTTATAAATAAATAAATGGTTAATTTGCTTTAATTTTATTAAACCCAAAACCAAATCAAACCTGTTGTCGAGTTGATCCTGACTTATAGTGACTCTATAGGACAGAGTAGAACTGCCCCATAGGGTTTCCAAGGAGCAGCTGGTGGATTTGAACTGCCAGCCTTTTGGTTAGCAGCTGTAGCTCTTACAGGGCTCGTGAAATGTTTAATGAATGAAAATGATAGGTCTGGAAAAGTGCAAAGCGATGGCATATTTGTGGGACAATGTGGCATATCTAGAAATTCAGCAAAATATTTATGAGCATATAGTGTATAGTTTTGGAAGATTTGTAGTCTGAGTGGAAGTATATACTGTTCTGAATTTAGGAGAGAGAAACTCCCTGGATACTTTGGCTGTAAGACAGGAAGTTATTCAGTGATACAGCATGTTAAGATCTGAAAGAAAGATAAGCCACCTCCCCCCGCCAATCAAAACCGTTGCTGTCCTGTCGATTTCACTCATTGCTACTCTGTAGGTCAGAGTAGAGCTGCCCCATACAGTTCCCAAGAGCGCTTGGTGGATTTGAACTGCTGACCTTTTGGTTAGCAGCTGTAGATCTTAACCATTATGGCACAGGGTTTTTGAAAGAAAGGTAATGTCCTATTAATATTTATAAGAAAAGACTAATTTTCTTTTTCAGTTATAGTAGATGAATATATAATTTTATTTATTTGTTTCTACTAGTGGTACATTTATGATGGGTTTGGTTTTAAGTAGTTTTTTTTTTTCTTTCCTGTTCCTTGATAATTTATATTTAAGATGTTAAACTCCATAGTTGGAAAGGATTTAAGTATTACCAGTAATGAAAGGCAGGAGGACACAGTGTAAGAGCTTCAGGGTAGTCCTGACTCAGTATGATGACAACCCCATTATGCCTCATATTTCATTTAAGCAAAATCTATATATTTGCCATTGTCAAGTTTTTTAATAAAAAAGGAAAAGTTAGAAGTTCCTCGGCTTTTGAAATTACCTGGTTGTATTTATTTTATGTAAAATGTGATGTCACAGGGCCCGTGAGCCTTCTCTCTCTGTCTTATAAATGGTATAAAGTGCGTTAGCAAATTGACGGTCTCATTGGTTGCATTTCAGTGAAGAGAAATAATAACAAGTTACTGTGTTAAAGAGTAAACTTTAAAAGATATTGCCATTAGGTGATTACATTGGAAAATGTGGATCCAGAGGAAAATTGATTTGGGAGAAAACATACTAGTGGTTTAAGTTTGTTTTTTGAAGAGCTGGTAAACATCAAGGAGGAACTGTCTAGCAGGTAGTTGGGAACATGGAACTGAAGCTTAGGAGAGAAAACAGCAATAGAAAGGTGATTTTCTTCTTCAGTTAATTATAGAGGAAGGGAGTGTGATCTAGAGGTGTGGGGTTAATTCAGGGCTGAACTTATGGGCATGCCTATTTGGGACTTCGAGAAGCCTAGGGAAAAGGAGAGTGGAGAATTGTGCATAAAAGTAGGAGAGAAGCCAAGAAAAGAGAATTTCAGTGAAGAACATTGGTTGTGGGTGATTAGCTTTCATTTTCTTACCGGAATTTTATAAAGCACCTACCATTGAGCTTGAATTTCTTTTGCAATAAGTAAAGCAGTATTAGAAAAAGGATGGAGTGTTGATGTTTCTGAATGAGAGATTTTGGGCAGAGTAAAGACTTTGGGGGGCAAAAAAAAGCCTTTAAAATATTGATAACTTTGGGAAAAGCAATTTCTGATTATAGAGTTAATGAGTGGAATGCTAGTGAGGGGTTGGGGAATAAGGTTTTAGGTTAAAAAGGTAGCAGGACTGAGGGAAATTTGTTTACATAAGTGCTTTTTTATCTCTTTTGTAAAAGTTAGACTTATTTTGGAGGGCAGGGTAAGCAGTGGGGAAGAAACCTCTGGAGGGAGGTTTTTCAGGTCTTTACTACTTCTTATATTAATAGTTTTCTGTTCATTGTGTTTTATAGTCATTTATCCTTGAATTGCTTTCTTCATACTGCTTTAAGACCTCATCTTCTTTTAGCATAAATCTAATCATGTAAAAGCTTTCCAAAAAGTCTACACTTACTGAACATACTTATCTCCTCACTTTTGCCTTCCACTCTTCATTCTCCTAATATTCTGTTTAACATAACACTTACTTTTCCGATTTAAAATTTTTCCTCCCCATCACTTTAGGATCTAACTTCTAAATTTTAACCGTTAACTCAATTTGAATTAATCTCCTACTTTATAGTGATTTTTTAATCTCTGTAGTGCCTGCACTAGGAGCCTGTTGGTGCAGTGGTTGTTAAGCGCTTGGCTAACTGAAAGGTGGGCAGTTCGAACCTACCATTCTCTCCGTGGGAGAAAGGTGTGACAGTCTGCTTCTGTAAAGATTATAGCCTTGGAAACCCTATGGGCAGTTCTACTCTGTCCCATAGGTCTCTGTGAGTTGGAATCAACCCGAAAGCAATAGGTTGTACTGACCTGTAAGTACTAGTAAGTGGAATGAAATGAAAGAAAGTGGAGATCAGGTTGAGGTTGTTGAAGAATTTTAAGGGGATGCATTAAGGGTGAATGGTGAAATTATCTGGGTTGATGACAAATAATGACAAGGTCAGAAGTTGTCTAGGAAGGTGGTTTTGTGTTATGGTTACCAGCTTTTAAACTTGAGTATTATGAGTTTTGGCTCTACTTAATGATGGCGAATGATCCCTGTATCTGTTGCTTCATTTTTCCTACTGTTAGAAGCCAGGAGATCGAAGAGGAGACCAGGACTGTAATTAGTGCCAGCATCCAGAAGTTATATTTATACTTTCACTCATGTAAAAGATCTCTTGTGTTTTCTGAGGCCTATATCACTGTTTGCCAAACTATGGAGAATAATACCACAATTATCCAAATTTTGAAGTTTTTTTTGTGATAAGGATTTATGCTAGTGATACTTTTAGGTTTCTCATAAAAATAGTGAAGGTAATATGTGATAATTTACTATACCCAAGAATTCTAGAAAGCTGTTAGTGATTACCTAATGCTTAAATGTTTTTTCCTAATTTGTGGAGTTAATATGTCTTTCATTTAATCTGTGTTTTATAATTATATAGATATGTGGTCCTTTTTTTTCTTCATTTTAATCAACTTTATTGAGGTATTATTTGCATGCTATGAAATTCATCTGTTTTAAGTGAAAATCAGTGATTCTTAGTAAGTTTATCAAGTTGTACAGCCATTACCACAATCCAGTTTCGGAACATTTCTATCACCCTAATAAGATCCCTTATGCCAATTCACAGTTAATCCCTGTCCCAGCCCCCAACTTTAGACAACCACCAGTCTACTTTCTTTCTCAATTTTTCGTGAGCCTGATGTTCGGTATTTAGTATTATTTTAAGCCCATGTGTTAACTCTTTGGGCAAATGCAAGACTTTCTTCTTCAGGGATTTCAGCTGAGTGGAAGATTTGTACGGAGCCCGGTGAGCCGATGTCCCAAGTTAAGTTTACTCATGCCGTTCCTCCTGGCAGAAGTATCCTTTCTTTATTCCTCTTAGACTAGTTCACCTGTCTGAAAGTAACACTGTTGTCTTGCATTGCACTTGTTTTGTTTATACTTGTGTGTGTGTGTATTTTAAGGCAGTGAAAGTAACCTGAAATAATAAAATGAAGTCTTATTTTCATAATTCAGTTTTACTTTAATGACTTGAGATATATAAATTACATGCCATATAACTCATTCATTTAAAGTGTACAATGCAGTGATTTTTTATATATTCACAAGAGTCGTGCAACCATCACCACAGTCAATTTTAGAACATTTTTATCACCCTATAAAGAAATCCAGTGCCTGTTAGCAGTCCCTCCCCATTTCCTTTCAAACCCCACAACTCTAAAAAACCACCAGTCAGCTTTCTGTGTATATAGATTTGGCTGTTCTAGACATTTCATGTAAATGGAACCATGTAGTATGTGGTCTTTTATGACTGGCTTCTGTTACTTAGCATGATGTTTTCAAGGTTCATCCATGTTATGGTATGTATCAGTACTTCATTTCTTTTTTATGCCAAGTAGTATTGCGTAAATATAGTACATTTCATCAATTGCTGGACATGTGTAGATTGTTTGCATTTGGCTGTTGTAAATAAATGCTGCTGTGAACATTTGGGTAAAAAATAGTTTTGTTGATTTTTTTTTTAATTGAGAAATAACTTATAGTACAAAGCTCAAATTATAAGTGAATTTTTACCAAGATCAAGATAGATGGATAGATAGATAGATTAGATGGATTAGATAGATAGATAGCATTTCCATTGGCCTAGAATGTTCCTTTGAGAGACTGTTCTTAGTACTCTTCCCCCTGCAGGTTACCGTTGTTCTGACTTCTGTTACTTGTTACTGTAGATTAGGTTTACCTGTCCTTGAACTTCATGTGACTAAAATCACATGGTATATATTCAAGAAGTCTGGCTTCTTTCTCTCATCAGGTTTTTGAGATCTGTGTTGTTGCTTGATTCTATAAGCTAGTTTTATTTATTATTATTTTAATTGCTGGGTACTATTTCATTGTATCAGTTTGTGTAGCCATTCACTTGTCAGTGGACAAGTATTGTGTACATAAGCACTCATTTCTCTTGGATATATATCTAAGGTGAAATTGCCACGGAAGAAAGGCCAGCGATCTGCTTCTGTAAAGATTACAGCCAAGAAAACCCTATGGGGCAGTTCTGCTCTGTTACATGGGGTCATTATGAGTGGGAATTGACTAGGTGGTAATGGGTTTGGTTTTGTTTTCTAAAGTAGGTGAATGTTAAAAACTGCCAATTTTCCAAAGTAGTTGTATCATTTTATCCACTTAACCAGCATTGAATGAGAACACCATTTGCTTCACATCCTCACCAGAACTTTGGTGTATTGCATGTATTTCGGAGTAGGGATTTCTTTTGTCCACTAAAATTAATCCTATTATAATTTACTGGTACATATTCACTGCTCATTTTTCTTTTGGTGTGATTAACTTTTTGTCATACGTTGCAGATATTTTCCTTTTAACTTTGTTTATACTGATTCAGGAGCTCTGATGGCGCAGTGATTAAGAGTATGGATGCTAACCAGAAAGTCGGCAGTTTGAATCCACCAGCTGCTCCTTGGAAAACCTATGGGTCAGTTCTGCTCTGTCCTACAGGGTCACTGTGAGTCTGAATCGACTCCATGGCAACAGGTTTGGTGCCCTGGTGGTGCAGTGGTTAAGAGCTTGGCTGCTAATCAAAAGTTTGGCAGTTTGAATTCACCAGCCGCTTCTTGGAAACCCTAAGGGGCAGTTCTACTCTGTCCCGTAGGGTCACTATGAGTCAGAATTGACTCGACTGCAACAGCTGTTTTTTCGGGGGGGGGTATAATAAATGTTTTAATTTTTTATCTACTTGATTCTAAAACTATTTTATGACTTTCAGCCTTTAGTGTCATGCTTAGGGCTTTCCACCAAGATGATAAAAATATTTGCTTTTGTTTTCTTCAAATATTCTTGTGGTTTTATTTTTTATGTTTGAATCTTAAGAAGTTAGAAGTTGATACATTTAAGTTTTTTTGTTCATTTAACATTTAGGGAGTATCTGTTATGTCATGGGAAGGTACAGCGAAGGGCATCATATGCTCGCTTTTAACTCATACAAAAATAGCTATGAATGTGTCCAGCCAACAAAAGCAGTAGTGGTTGTAGTTTTGACATGACACTTAAATTTAAACCAATAACTTCGTATGGGGTTCCAATCATAGAAAGTACTCTGTTCCAACTCAGAAGGAAAACGTGCAGTGTTGGGACCTCAAGAGAATGTCGTATATATGAAACCAAATGTGCTGTATTTTATGTGTGATTTAAGGAACTAAAGGGTAATTTGATTATATTCGGTTTATGCTGAAGTTATTTTATAGCATACTCTCTGAGAAACATGAGATTCTACTGCATGTGGACATATAAAGAACATAAAACCTTTGTTAGGTTCTGATATCTGCTAAAATATTTTCCATATGTTATTCCTTACAACCATACTGTGAAGTAGATTTTGTTATACTGATTTTGTAATTGAGACTTACATTTTCAAATCAACCTGCGCAAGGGTTAACAAGCCAGGAAGTAGCATAGTGTAGGTTTGCAAAACTACGACTATCAGACTCCAAAAATCCATTTCAGGAGTTCACAATTTGATGTGTCTTATCCAGGAGATAAGATATACACTGTAGTATAAATGATTTGAAAAGTACCATAATAGTATGGATAACAGTGTCCTTTGTGGGCTCATCTGTCTAGTCTTTAAATATAAATACCGTTTCTCATGCCACACCTCCTCCTGTGTGATCATACCTGCTTCCAAGGCTTCATTTGTTGGTTCTTTAAAAATGTTTGTTCAGTAAAATTGAACAAATGAGGAGCTGTGTATACATTTAGTCTCTACTCTCAGCGGAGTTTAATAAAGTCTAATTAATGAGAGAGGCAGACATAAAACCTGTCTACAAATAATATAAGGACATGTATGTGATAAGTGTTAATGAAGAAAAAGAGTATTATGAGAGTAATACAAAGCCCTGCTTTAGTGATTAGACAATAAAGGCTTCTCTAAGAAAATAATGTTTAAGCTGAGACCCAGGAATGCAAAATTGTGAGCTAGTTTAGCTTATGAGAGGTGAGTGTTGTAGGCAAAAAGTCATAGCGTGTGCAGACTCTGAATGGGGCACTATGTTTGCTTCTTGTTGAAAGATCCTAAATAAGGTTGGAAAGGTGTTGCCGGAGGTGAAAAAGTGCCTTAAGATGAGGCTGAAGAAATAAGTAGAGGCAAGATAATATAGGCTTTGAGAAGGAGTTGGAATTTTATTGTAAGTGCAGTAGAAAGTTGGTAACAGGTTTGTTTAAGAAGATTGATTTACAATTTTAAAAGATCATTGGCAGCTAAGAAGAATGATTGGGGGCAGATAGTTTGATTAAGAGGAATGATTGTCACTTGGATTTGGGTGGTATTAATGGGAATGGAGAAAGTGGATGTATTAAAACATTTTGGATATAGAATTGACAGGATTTGATAATAATGAATTGGGGGTGAAGAGGCGGAAGTTCAGATTTCTGATATGAACTCAGGGTAGTGATGGGGGAGGTGATACAGGGGAGTAGAGTAACAGGTTTTAGGGGAAAAGATGTTTTGAGCATAACAGTGTAAGTTTGAGAAGCCTGTGGGATAATGAAGCAGGGATGTTAAATAGGCAGGTCTGTTAATAATGGTCTGGACTGGAAATAAGCAATTAACATATAGATAATATTTAAAGACATGGGACTGATTGTGATCACCTGGGAAGCGGGAAAGAAAAGGTGGCCTCTGACAGAGTCCTGGTAAGTTCTGACATTTACAGAGTAAACAGAGAATAAGGAACCAATAAAGGAGCTTGAGCAGGAGAAACTCACTGCAGTCGAGTCGCCTCTGACGCCTAGTGACCCTATAGGACAGAGTAGAACTTCCCCATAGGCTGTAAATCTTTACAGAAGCAAATTACCACATCTTTCTCCAGTGGGGCAGCTAGTGGACTCGAACTGCTGACATCTTGGTTAGCAGCCAAGCACTTAACCAGTGCACCACCAGGGCTTCTTCTGAGAAGGAGAGAGACAAGGAAAAGTGGTATACTGAATGCTGTAGAAGGTAATAGTGGTGAACTCTTCTGTGCCCATGAAATGATCTCATTTGAGTGCTGGAAAGTGTGAGTACTTCCTCCTTCATCTGCCTGTCTCTTCTATTCAGGTGTCAAGTTTAGGCATTACTTCTAGGATGCTTTTCCTGATATATTTCCTCAAGTCTGGGTTCAGAAATTCTCTTTTCGAGTCTTCAGTAATGCTCTCTGTTTCTTCCAAATGATCTGTTTGATTATCTTGTGTTCCTTCACTTAAGTTCCTGTGAGATAAGGACCTGGTTGTCTTGTTCAGCCCTCTGTTCTCAGCTTCTCAGTAGCCTTGCACAAAGAACTTCTAAATACATATTTTTGGAGTGAATAAAGTATTACTCTGGGTTCTAACATGGAAGAAATTTTTCTGCTTGTAAGAATGTGTTCCAGAATGTTTGGGAAAATGTCGGTAAAGAAGAACATTAACATGGAAATCACCCCCCCCCCCAAAAGCTATTAATTTTTGTGATTTAGTTTGTGTCTTGCCAGTTCACCAAACGTCTCTGTGAAGAAATTATTTCTGAATTGGGGAAATAGGTATCACAAGAGGATACTGTTTTTTACCTGCTGCCTTAAGTGTAGATTAAGAGTATTAGCTAGGATGAATGCAAAGTCTAACAGTATACAGGCAAAAGCAAAATGTTTTAGTAGTTAGATTATTAAATTAGTTTGAATTCTACTTAGGGAAGTGATGGCAAATAGGGTTGGGAACAACTTGTGGATTGCCTTTTGTGCCAGCCAAGCAGTGGAGGAGTATTGAATTTCACTGGATCTGATACTTTAAAGTATGTTTATTTGCAGAAACTTAAAATGTATTTCTTTGTAGGCACACAAGTCTCTGAATTTTGTGTCAACACTGCTTCAGATCACTATGTCGGAACAACTGGAATTACCTGTGAGACAGGCAGGCAAGTTTCCTGAATTATTTTCTTGAGTGTTCATAAATATGTTTAAAAGGCGCATAGCTGAATAACAGAAGTATCTTGAGTTGGCGCTTCAGCAGTTTACTTCTCTGAGAATCGGTTTGCCCTCAAGTGTTTTTCACTGCACACAGCAAGTGCCTTAATATTTAGTTGAATTAAAAGAGAACCTGGAAAGAGAAATTGTGGAGTTTATCAAAAGATGTTTATATGTATTCTCAATTTCTTACCCTGATAAGTGATTCTAAGACATAAACCTCTTTGTAGTTACACGTTCTGCTTTTACAGGCATTTTCTGAGCTTATAAGCAGTTCCTATATTACATTTGTTTAAAACAAAAAATTTTTTTTGCTCACTTAACATTGTATAATAAATACTTCTCTTTTCTTTATAGTCTTAGTTTTCATATTTTAATAGCTGAATAATTTTCTAAAATATACCATATGTAGTGAACCGTTTCTCAATTTTTAGAATTTAAGCTCAGTTAAGTTTGTTTGTTTTTTTCGTGATTGTATTCCTAGAGTCAAAAATATTGCTTGATACATTGTAGGTACTCATTAAATTAAATAAAAGGATGAATGTAAGTTGTTTATCTTTTTTTTTTTTTTTTAAAGCCAGTGTTAACAGCACTATAATGGAACGTTTTTCATGCCTGTGTAATTTAGTAATTTCACTGGACCATGGTCAGCAGTAAATCTGTTTTTTTTTTTTTTAATTTCTAATGTAATAGAAAAGAGTTGCTTTGATTATTTTAACTGTCATTTCTCTTACTAGTGAAGTTGACATTTTTACATTTGGTTATCTTCTAGATGAGAACCTTTGCCTTTAAATCCCAAATTTTTACTAAGAAGTCGAAAGCCCTAGGTATTTAGAAGGGATCTTAACCTATTGTAGAAATTCGATTATGTATATTAGAAAAATTAAATTACACATTTTTGAAAATACAGTTATTAATTTTAAATTTGCATCCTTGTAATAATTGAATCCACCACCTGTCCATCAGTTTGTCATACTGTTGTGTCTTGTGTGTTGCTATGATGCTGGAAGGTCAGCTAATGATATTTCAAATACCAGCAGGGTCACCCATTGTGGACAGGTTTCAGCAAAGCTTCCAGACTAAGACAGACTAGCAAGAAAGACCTGGCGATCTACTTTGAAAAATTAGCCAGTGAAAAACCTATGGGTCACAGTGGAATATTGTGGTGGAGGATGAGCCCCCTAGGTTAGAAAAGGCACTTAAAATACACAGTGGCTGCATCGTTAGAATCAGGCATACCAATAATTGTGACGATGGCATAGGACCAGGCAACTTTTCGTTCTGTTTTAAGTGGAGTTGCCGTGAGCTGGAGCTGACCTGCAACAACTAACAACATCAGTAATTGAATGATACTCTGTAGTGCCTGGTATATGGAAGTTTAATCTTTGTAGTTGGATTCAGGGATTCTGGATAGATTATACTGTGAATCATGAAATCTTTGCAGTGCAGTTCCCTGTTGTTTATATGTTTTGTTGGACCAGGAAAAAAAAAAAAAACTTTTAAGACACTGACTTGAAATTGTACAAATAAGTACATGTATCCCATTCCTTTATCCATTATGATGGAAAGAAATTCTCAGAGGCTGTATCTGAAAGACATAGGGGCTGTATCACATTATACATTTTAATCTTTATTCTGTTTTAGATCTGAAGAATCAAAATTCTGGAAATAGTGTTAATCGGGAATATGTCAGACCCATATATTTTGAGTCAGTGCTCTTTTACTGTGCAAGTAATTTATCTCAAAACTTTTGTTGAAAGAGTATTATAAAGTATTGTAATCTTTTTTGAAATAATACAAGATGTTATTTTAATTCCTAAGCTACAGCATAAATCCAAGTTGTATAAGTTATCCTTGGTTAAATAGGAGTAGCACTCCAGTTAAAGAGTTAATTACTAATCAGAGGAGAAGAGCCCATGTTTTATGGAATTTAGAAATTTTAAATAACTTTGTTTTCCTACATATTTGTGACTGAGCTTTTTTGTTTATTTTAATTTTTTTCTCTTTTTTGGGGAGGGCTGGGTGAAAAGCATTATTAGCAATTTAGATTTTGCCACACTCTCAGCTTGAGTTAACTTGGTTAAAGTTGTTGTTGGTTGCCATCTATTTGATTCTGACTCCTGGCAACCCCATGTGTACAGAGTAGCTTTTAAAATAACAGCGGTGTTTTGCTTATAAAAGGATAATGGTTGGTCTGAAAGAAATAGTTGAGGTGTGGACACTTACAAGGGATGTTCACAGTGCATAAGGTGAACATTTTTTCATCAAACTAATCTATATTTTAGGTGTTATATATTTGAAAAATATGATAACACAGTATTGGCCTGATCGGGAAACAGCACCAGGGGATATATCCCCTTACACTATTCCAGAAGAAGATCGACATTGTATTCGAGAAAATATTGTAGAAGCCATTATCCACTCTCCTGAGCTCATCAGGTATGTATATTTTTTTAACTTACTGTAGCATTTTGATGTTTAAAAGCTCCTATTTTTACTTATATTTTTTATGCCCCCACGTGTCTGTCAGGTCATTGTACTGTGGTTGCATGTTGCTGTGATGCTGGAAGCAGTGCCACCAGTATTCAAATAACAGGAGGGTCACCCATGGTGGATAGACTTCAGCTGAGCTTCCAAACTAAGACTAGGAAAGAGGACCCTGCAGTCTACTTCTGAGAAGATTTAGCCAGTGAAAACCTCATGAATAGCAAGAAAACATTGTTTGCTATAGTCCTGGAAAATGAGCTTCTCAGGTCGAAAGGACTCAGAAGACAACTGGGGAAGAGCTGCCTCCTCAAAGTAGAGTTGACCTTAATGGCATGGATAGAGTCAAGCTTCTGGAACCTGCATTTGCTGATGTGATATAACTCAAAATGAGAAGAAACAGCTGCAAACATCCATAAATAATTGGAATCTGGAATGTACAAAGTATGAATCTAAGAAAATTAGAAGTCATCAAAAATGAAATGGAATGCATAAACATTGATATCCCGGGTGTTAGTCAGCTGAAACGAACTGGTAGTGGCTATTTTAAATGAGACAGTCATGTGGTCTACTATGCCGGGAACAACAACTTGAAGAGGAATGACATTGCATTCATGTCAAAAAGAACATTTCAGGATCTATCCTTAAGTACAGTGCTGTCAGTGATAGGATAATATCCACACGCTTACAAGGAAAACCAGTTAATACGACTATTTTTCAAATTTATGCACCAAACACTAAGGCCAAAGATGAAGAAATTGAAGATTTTTACGAGCTACTGAGGTCTGAAGTTGATCAAACATGCAATCAGGATGCACTGTTAATTACTGGTGATAGGCACACGAAAGTTGGAAACAAAGAAGGATCGTTAGTTGGAAAATATGGCCTTGGTGATAGAAACGATGCCAGAGATGCATGATAGAATTTTGCAAGACCAAGCACTTCTTCACTGCAAATACCTTTTTTCGCCAACATAAATGACGACTGTACAGGTGGGCCTTGCCAGATGGAACACACAGGAATCAAATTGACTACATCTGTGGGAGGAGACAATGGAAAAGGTCAGTATCATCAGTCAGAATAAGGCCAGGGGCTGACCGTGGAACAGACCATCAATTGCTCATACGCAAGGTGAAGCTGAAGCTGAAGAAAATTGGAACAAGTCGACAAGAGCTAAAGTATGGCCGTGAGCATATCCCACCTGAATTTAGAGACCATCTGAAGAATAGATTTGATGCATTGAACACTAATGATCGAAGACCAGACGAGTTGTGCAAGGACGTCATATAAAGAAAGCAAGAGGTAATTAAAAAGACAGGAAAGAAAGTAACTTGCTCTTGAACATTGAGTAACTAAAGCAAAAGGAAGAAACGATGAAGTAAAAGAGTTGAACAGAAGATTTGAAAGGGCAGCTTGAGAAAGCAAAGTATTATAATAATGTGCAAAGACCTGAAGATGGAAAACCAAAGCGAAGAATACGCTCTGCATTTCTCAAGTTGAAAGAACTAAAGAAGAATTCAAGGCTTAAGTTGCAATATTGATGGATTCTATGGGGAAAATATTAAACGACTCAAGAAGCAATAAAAGGTGGAAGGAATATATAGAATCGCTAAAAATGACCAAAAAGAATCGGTCAGTGTTCAAACAGTTCAGAAGGTAGCTTATGATCAGGAAATGATGGTACTGAAGGAAGAGGTCCAAGCCACACTGAAGTCGTTGGTGAAAAACAATGACTACCAATTGAGATGTTTCAACAAATGGATGCAGCGTTGGAAGTGCTCACTCATCTATGCCAAGAAATTTGGAAGACAGCTACCTGGCCAACTGACTGGAAGAGATCTATATTTATGCCTATTCCCAAGAAAGGTGATCCCACCAAAGGCGGAAATTATTGAACAATATCATTAATATCACACAAAAGTGAAATTTTGCTGAAGATCATTCAAAAGCAGCTGCAGCAGTATATCAACAGGGAACTGCCAGAAATTCAAGCCGAATTCAGAAAAGGATGTGGAACCAGGGCGATATCATTGCAGATGTCAGATGAATCCTGGCTGAAAGCAGAGAATACCAGGAAGATGTTTACCTGTGTTTACCAACATCTATTGACTATGCAGAGGCATTCGACTGTGAGGATCATAACAAATTATGGGTAACATTGCAAAGAATGGGAATTCCAGAACGCTTAATTGTGCTCATGAGGAACCTGTATATAGATCAAGAGGTGGTCATTCATACAGAACAAGAGGATACTGTGTGATTTAAAATCAGGAAAGGTGTGCGTCAGGTTTGTATCCTTTCACTATACTTACTCAATCTCTATGCGGAGCAAATAATTTGAGAAACTGGACTATAAAAAGAAGAATGGGGCATCACGATCGGAGGAAGACTCATTAACAACCTGCGTTATGCAGATGACACAACCTTGCTTGCTGAAAGTGACAGGACTTGAAGCACTTATTAATGAAGGTCAGAGACCACAGCCTTCAGTATGGATTGTACCTAAACAAAGAAAACAAAAATCCTCACAAGTGGACCAATAAGCACCATCATGATAAATGGAGAAAAGATTGAAGTTGTCAAGGATTTCATTTTACTTGGATCCACAGTCAACACCCATGGAAGCAGCAGTCAGGAAATCAAACGACGTGTTACATTGGGTAAATCTGCTGCAAAGGACTTCTGTGATGTGTTGAAAAGCAAAGGTGTCACCTTGAAGACTGAGGTGCACCTGACCCAAGCCATGGTGTTTTCAGTTGTTTTGTATGCACGCTAAAGCTGGACAGTGAATAAGGAGGACCTGAGAAGAATTGTGTTGGCGAAGAATATTGAGTATACCATGGACCGCCAAAAGAATGAACAAATCTGTCTTGGAAGAAGTACAACCAGAATGCTCCTTAGAAGCAAGGATGGAGAGACTACATCTCACATACTTTGGACATGTTGTCAGGAGGGATTAGTCCCTGGAGGAAGACATCATGCTAGGTAGAGTAGAGGGTCAGCAAAAAAGAGGAAGACCATCCATGAGGTGGATTGACACAGTGGCTACAACAATAGGCTTAAGCACAACATCAATTGTGAGAATGGCACAAGACTGGGCAGTGTTTCTTTCTGTTGTACATAGGGTTGCTGTGAGTCGGAACTGACTCAGTGGCACCTAGCAGCAACATTTTTATACGATTTTGCAGAATTTTAAATAATAGTTAAGTTGATGTTCTTAAAATGAGACTTGTCAGTTAATGATAGGATTGAAAAATGGGAACGCTTGGAATTGTAAGAGATATTTGGTTACTTTTTTATCAGGAACAGTTTTCGCTGAGTGACTTATTTTGAGTCATCTGCAGTTTGTATAGATTGAAGTATCAGATGGTTATTTTCAGTTAAATTTGGTGGAAGCAGCCATCTTCTATGTGTGAATTAGCAAAATTGTATCTAGCTAGCATTTCTTCTCATTGTTTTATTTTTACTTTCAGGGTACAGCTTACTACATGCATTCATCACATCATCAAACATGATTATCCAAGCCGTTGGACTGCCATTGTGGACAAAATTGGTTTTTATCTTCAGTCTGATAACAGTGCTTGTTGGCTAGGGATTCTTCTTTGCCTTTATCAGCTTGTGAAAAATTATGAGTAAGTGTCTCTCTCCATTCCTATAGAAGTTGAAAAGAAGGAAAATTTAACTAATTTGTTTTAACATCTAAAATTACATTTGATACATACTTTAAAATTAGTGAATTATATGTTGATTTTAATTTAGTATTTTCTTTTGGAAAAAACATTCTTTCTGTAATTCTGCAGTCTCCTCTTCTGTTGTTTGACTAAGAAACTCCTTTTTTTTAAAAAAATTGTATTTTAGACAAAGGTTTACAGAATAAACTAGCTTCTCATTGAACAGTTAGTACACATACTGTTTTATGACATTGGCTAACAACCCCCCATGTCAACACTCTCCCCTTCTCAACCTTGGATTCCCTATTACCAGCTTTTCTGTCTCCTCTGGCCTTCTAGTCCTTGCCTCTGGGTTGGTGTGCCCCGTTAGTCTTGCTTTGTTTTATGGGCCTGACCAATCTTTGCCTAAATGGTGAACCTCAGGAGTAAGAAACTCCTCTTGCTCTTTTTTTCTTAATCATTGTTTCTTTACCTGTTTAAAAACAGTTACTTCCAAAATTTGACTTATTAGTATGTGCTATTAAAGGCTTTTAGATAAGCTTTTTTAAAATGTGAAGGTGATCAAAGTACATTGAACATTAGTGCTCTTTATTCTACCATTTTTTCTGTGATTTTTTATATCTTGTCCTTTCCTCATATTTGTTGGTGTTGATTTTGTTTCTGCTGAGTCTCTATTTTTTTCTTGTATTTTATTTTGGTGTCTCCTTTGTGGTTACCTTATTATTTACCCCTATTTTTCTAAATTTAAATGCAACTTTTACTTCTTTGTGTTGCCTTATCTTCCTCTCCATATGGAAGATCTATGACTACATTTCTTAGTCCCTCGTTATTGTTTTAATGTTGTCTTTTTTTTACGTAGTAACATTGCTGTTACCCTGTGTTGAGTATTTTTTTTAATCTTGCTTTGTTTTTTTGATTTCCCCATCTGGGTTGACTTCTGATTGCTCTGCCCATTGTTCTAGTCTTGGCTTCGATACCTGATATTATTGATTTTCTAACCAAAGACCTCCCTTTCTTGTAGTTTTGGTTTGGTTTTTACGAATTTCCTAAACTTCTTTTTATCTGGAAATGTCCTAATTTCCTCTTCATATTTAAGAGACGGTTTTGATGGATATATGATTCTTGGCTGGCAATTTTTTTCCTTCAATTTTTTACATAAGTTGTCCCGTTGACTTCTTGCCTGCATGGTTTCTGCCAAGTAGTCCAAGCTTATTCTTATTGGCTCTCCTGTGTAGGTGACTTTCCGTTTATCCCTAGCTGCTCTTAAAATTCTCTCTTTATCTTTGGTTTTGGCAAATTTGATTATAATATGTCTTGGTGACTTTCTTTTAACATCTACCTTATGTGGAGTTCCATGAGCATCTTGGATAGATACCTTCTCATCTTTCAGGATATCAGGGACGTTTTCTGCCAGCAAATGTTCAACAATTCTCTCTGTATTTTCTGTTATCCCTCCCTGTTCTGGTATTCCAATCACTTGTAAGTTATTTCTCTTGATAGAGTCTCACATGATTCTTAAGGTTTCTTCATTTTTTTAAATTCTTTTATCTGATTTTTCTTCAAATATATTAGTGCCAAGTGATTTACCTTCAAGTTCAGAAATTCTGGCTTCCTCTTGCTCAATTCTGCTCCTCTGACTTTCTATTGAGTTGTCTACTTCTGTAATTTTATTGTTAATCTTTTGAATTTGATTGCTGTCTGTCTATGGGTTTTTCTAGCTTATTAAATTTTCCATTATGTTCCTGAATAATCTTTCTAATTTCTTCAGTTGCTTTATCTGTGTGTTCCTTGGCTTTTTCTACATATTACCTCATTTCCTTTCTGATGTCTTGAAGAGTTCTGTATATTAATCTTTTGTATTCTGCCTCTGGTCATTCCAGGAATGTACTTTGATCTAGAAGATCCCTTGATTACTTGTTTTGAGAGCTTGTTGAGGTGATCGTGGTCTGTTTCTTTATGTGACTTGATATTGACTGTTGTCTCTGAGCCATTTATAAATTATTGTGTTAGTTTATTTTATATTTGCTTACTATGTCATACCTTCTTGCTTTGTTTTGATATGCCCAAGTGGGTTGCTTGAGTGAGCTAGCTTGATTATTTTCACCTTTGGAGCTCTGATGTCCTGTCCCCATAGGGCTAGAGGTGCTATCAGGCATATCAGTCTAGGAGTCCGTTCACTTTTCTTATATGAATTCAGCTCAGGTGTCCAGGTAGCTGATCATCAAGTGTGTGGTACAGGCTTTAGCCTACAGTCTTAGAGGGGCAGGGGTGATTGGTGTAGGTACCGGTAGCAGTTTGCAGCAGGGGTTCACATTCTGAACAAGGCAGGGGGCTGAGAATCGTCCCCCACGTGTCTCTGAGGAAAGCGTGTCCCTGTTCTCTTGAGCATACAGGTGGATGGGTTCTGCAGATGGACCATGGGCTGCCAATGTTTTGGTTGTAAGGACTGGGAGGTACCAGTTATCCTTGGACCCCTGCCGCCAGTGGCTGGGTGACCTGAGCGGAGCTACTAGTCCTTAGGCCCCTGATGTGGGTAGGTGAGGACCCTGTTTAATAGGCAAAGCAGTGTCAAAGATCAAACACCCACCTCTCCACCACAAAGCTGAAACGATTGGAGTCTGCCAACAAGGGCCTATTCTCCTGAAATAGGCCCACACAGGAGAAAGGTACTTACAGTCCACAGACCGTTTATGCCTGGACAGGTGACGCTTTTGTCTTGAGCTCCCCCGGTTAGTGGAGCTGACAAATTATCTTTTCCTACATTTGCAAATTTTTTTTCCTTTTCCAAGGCTGGGACGATGGCTCTAGGTGCTCAACAGGGCCTATCTCTGGCCCAGGGAATCCAGTCTCTGTAGCCTGCTTGGGAGCAGGGAGGTGGGGTGGGCAGTAAGATATATGCAAGTACTTAGCTTTTGCCAAGGGCGCCGTTTTTCTCAGGTTCCGAGGTGCGAGTGGGTTGTGCGGCTGGCTGCTTCTCCCTGAGGAAACTGTGGCCAAACGCTAGTACCAGCCCGCCGCTGCCACCGCAGCCACCGCTCAGGGAATGGTGCCTGAGGGCTCCCCGCAATTCAGCTGTGGTAACTCCTCTCTGCTTCTGAACAGTCTCTTCCCTCCCCTTGCCCCTCAGTTTGTCGTCTAAGCTTGCCTTCGTTGCTCAGGGCTCCTAGCTTGTCAGAAATATACTCGTTTCACTTGTTTTTTTGGGTCTTTGTTGTAAAGAGGGCTCGCTGGAAGCATCTGTCTATTCTACCATCTTGGCTCCACCCTTCTCTTTCTGTGAACTTTTATCTTACTGATAAGTTTCAAGAACCTATTCCTAATTCTTTAAGATGAATATGTTGGAATTTCATCTTTTAAAATCAGTGTGTTTTGAGGAACTCACACTCAGCCTGTTCATAGTATTTACACATTTGAGCAAATTATACTTGATGTAAGTAGTTGATTTTAAGCCAAGGGATCACTTTTACATCTGGGTTTAGGGATCACAGAAAACTCTAATCTTGGAAGTTGAGGTATCGTACTAAGGTAAGGCATATGTTGAAGGGATTTTCTCTTAAGTGTGTGTGAACATAACGAAATCAGTAGCCACTCGAAAGTTTTGATATGAGAAAATTATGAGGAAGCGTTTTACACCATGATGGTGACTATTTCCAGTCCTAATAGCGACATAGATGCCATTACGAACCCTCTAATTCTGGGGTTCGTAGTTAGCCTCCAATACCCTCAAAGAAGTTGATGAACTGCTGCATTTGTTCTGAGCAGAAGAGAACTATACCATTTACAGCACTGGTACTGGTGTTTTCTTGTGTTCCCACCAGCTACCCATCTTCCTTCTAAGGAATGTTCCAGCTGTTGCTTCAGCCTCTGTCAGAGTGCCAGTTTTTATAGTTCTGGTAAGTGAGTGACTAAAATTAGAGAGTATAACAGTAAGCTGTCATTGTTGTTGAGGAATTTCAAGTCTCTCCTGGCCTGTAATCTGAGCAGGAGAGAGTGCGACAGGGCTTTTTAAATGGGAGATACAGGAGGCTGCTACAATATTAGAATTCTAGTTCATTTTCAGCTAGTGTTCAGTTATGGAGCACAAGGTGTTCACAAGGGATCTGTGTGGACTGATACAGTTCTAAGAAAATTCATGGAGAAGTTGGAAGTGGTGGTGGCTTTCAGGAGCATTGATCAGGAAATGCTTGTCAGTTGGAGGAGCATAGAAGGATTTGAAGAGGAAGCCATGTCATCCCATATGGAGTAGTGTGAACAAAGAAAAATACAGAGGTGGAAATGAGACAGTCTTTAGTTAGTAGTAAGGAGACCATTAAATGGTATGGATAATTTCTGTTGAGTAGTTGGGGATAATTTTGGACTGGCAAATTGGGACCATCTTAACTTACAGAGGGTTTTGAATGCTGTGACAGTGAAATTGGAGATGATCTTAAAAAAAAAAAAAACGGAAAAGCAATGGACTAGTATTTAAGAATTTCCTTTGAGCTTGGTCACCAGTTTGACCTTGTGGTAGTAGATGTTTATTATTGTCACATTTTCATGCTTTCAGGAATTTTTAGGTCTTATGGGGTAGTAATTTGGTACTGTAAATTACATTCATACCCATTAATACCCATTAGCTTAGATTAAAAATTGGTAGGATTTGTTTTATATTCTCTAACAGTACTACCCAACTCCCAGTCCACTGTTCAGTGTAGTGGGAATGGTAGGAAGGAAAAATGCTTAATGGGTAGGTGACCTTTATTGTTAAAAGGAAGTTTTGTCTATAATTACAGTTTTTAAAATCAGATTGGAGAGTTCAAATGGCTTCCTTCTTTAAATAATTTTAAGAAGTTTGTTAGGTGTAATTTCTCAGCACATTAAAATAATATTTAAAACAGTCTGTCACTTGTGTTAATAGTCTCTTTTTTTTTTAATAATTTTTATTGAGCTTTAAGTGAACGTTTACAAATCAAGTCAGTCTGTCACATAAAAGCTTATATACACCTTACTCCATACTCCCACTTACTCTCCCCCTAATGAGTCAGCCCTTCCAGTCTCTCCTTTCGTGACAATTTTGCCAGTTTCTAACACTCTCTACCCTCCCATCTCCCCTCCAGACAAGAGATGCCAACACAGTCTCAAGTGTCCACCTGATACAAGTAGCTCACTCTTCATCAGCATCTCTCTCCAACCCATTGTCCAGTCCCTTCCAGGTCTGATGAGTAGTCTTCGGGAATGGTTCCTGTCCTGGGCCAACAGAAGGTTAGAGGACCATGACTGCCGGGATTCCTCTAGTCTCAGTCAGACCATTAAGTCTGGTCTTTTTATGAGAATTTGGAATCTGCATCCCACTGATCTCCTGCTCCCTCAGGGGTCCTCTGTTGTGCTCCCTGTAAGGGCAGCCATCGGTTGTGGCCGGGCACCATCTAGTTCTTCTGGTCTCAGGATGATGTAAGTCTCTGGTTCATGTGGCCCTTTCTGTCTCTTGGGCTCATAGTTATCGTGTGACCTTGGTGTTCTTCATTCTCCTTTGATCCAGGTGGGTTGAGACCAATTGATGCATCTTAGATGGCCGCTTGGTAGCATTTAAGACCCCAGATGCCACACTTCAAAGTGGGATGCAGAATGTTTTCATAATAGTATTATTTTGCCAATTGACTTAGAAGTCCCCTTAAGCCACAGTCCCCAAACCCCGGCCCTTGCTCCACTGACCTTCGAAGCATTCAGTTTATTCAGGAAACTTCTTTGCTTTTGGTCCAGTCCAGTTGTGCTGACCTTCCCTGTATTGAGTATTGTCCTTCCCTTCACCTAAAGTAGTTCTTATCTACTAACTAATCAGTAAAAAACCCTCTCCCACCCTCCCTCCCTCCCCGCCTCGTAACCACAAAAGTATGTGTTCTTCTCAGTTTATACTATTTCTCAAGATCTTGTAATAGTGGTCTTATACAATATTTGTCCTTTTGCCTCTGACTAATTTCCCTCAGCATAACGCCTTCCAGGTTCCTCCACGTTATGAAATGTTCTACAGATTCGTCACTGTTCTTTAGCAATGCGTACTATTCCATTGTGTGAATATACCACAATTTATTTACCCATTCATCCGTTGATGGACACCTTGGTTGCTTCCAGCTTTTTGCTATTGTAAACAGAGCTGCAATAAACATGTGTGTGCATATATCTGTTCGTGTGAAGGCTCTTATTTCTCTAGGGTATATTCCAAGGAGTGGGATTTCTGGGTTGTATGGTAGTTCTATTTCTAACTTTTTAAGAAAACGCCAGATAGATTTCCAAAGTGGTTGTACCATCTTACATTCCCACCAGCAGTGTATAAGAGTTCCAGTCTCTCCGCAGCCTCTCCAACATTTATTATTTTGTGTTTTTTGGATTAACACCAGCCTTGTTGGAGTGAGATGGAATCTCATTGTAGTTTTAATTTGCGTTTCTCTAATGGATCCAGTCTGAGACTCTCCGTCTCTTTATTGGTGCATTTAGTCCATTTACATTCAGCGTAATTATAGATATGTGTTTAGTGCTGTCATTTCGATGCCTTTTTATGTGTGTTGACAATTTCATTTTTCCACTTACTTTTTTGTGCTGAGACGTTTTTCTTTGTAAATTGTGTGTTCCTCATTTTCATAGTATTTGACTTTATGTATGCTGCGTTGTTTTTCTTGGTTTTTATTTTGAGTTATGGAGTTGTTATACCTCTTTGTGGTTACCTTAACATTTACTCCTATTTTTCTAAGTAAAAACCTAACTTGTATTGTCCTATATGGCCTTGTATCCCTCTCCATATGGCAGTTCTGTGCCACCTGTATTTAGTCCCTCTTTTTGATTATTGTGATCTTTTACATATTTACTTCAATTATTCCGTTTTTTGTTTTTTTTTTTAATTAATCTTAATTTGTTTTTGTGATTTCCCTATTTGAGTTGTTATCAGGATGTTCTGTTGTGTGACCTTGTGTTGTGCTGGTATCTGATATTATTGGTTTTCTGACCAAACAATTTCCATTAGTATTTCTTGTAGCTTTGGTTTTGTTTTTGCAAATTCTCTAAGCTTGTGTTATGTGTAAATGTTTTAATTTCGCCTTCATATTCTAGAGAGAGTTTTGCTGGATATATGATCCTTGGTTGGCAGTTTTTCTCCTTCAGTGCTCTATATATGTCATCCCATTGCCTTCTTGACTACATGGTTTCTGCTGAGTAGTCTGAACTTATTCTTACTGATTCTCCTTTGTAGGAGACCTTTCTTTTATCCCTGGCTGCTTTTAAAATTTTCTCTTTATCTTTGGTTTTGGCAAGCTTGATGATAATATGTCTTGGTGATTTTCTTTTTGGATCAATCTTAAATGGGGTTCGATGAGCATCTTGGATAGATATCCTTTCGTCTTTCATGATGTCAGGGAAGTTTTCTGCCAACAGATCTTCAACTATTCTCTCTGTGTTTTCTGATATCCCTCCCTGTTCTGGGACTGCAATCACACGCAAGTTATTCTTCTTGATAGAGTTCCTCATGATTCTTAGGGTTTCTTCATTTTCTTTAATTCTTTTATCTGATTTTTTTTTCAGCTATATTGGTGTCAATTCCCTGGTCCTCCAGATTTCCCACTCTGCATTCCAACTGCTCGAGTCTGCTCCTCTGACTTGCTATTGTGTTGTCTAATTCTGTAATTTTATTGTTAATCTTTTGGATTTCTGAATGCTGTCTCTCTATGGATTCTTGCAACTTATTAATTTTTCCACTATGTTCTTGAATAATCTTTTTGAGTTCTTCAACTGCTTTATCAGTGTGTTCCTTGGCTTTTTCTGTAGCTTGCCTTATTTCATTTCTGAGGTCATCCCTGATGTCTTGAAGCATTCTGTAAATTAGTTTTTTATATTCTGTATGGCAATTCCAGGATTGTATCTTCATTTGGGAAAGATTTTGATTCTTTAATTTGGGGAGTTGTAGAAGCAATCATGGTCTGCTTCTTTATGTGGTTTGATATCGACTGCTGTCTCTGAGCCATCTCTAAGATATTGTAGTGATTTATTCTATAGTTGCACACTGAGTCTTATCTTGTTTTGTTTTCTTTCAGTATACGTAGATGGGCTACTAGATTGCGCTGTCTTGATTGTCGTAGCCCTTGAATCACTTATGTCCTATTACCAGCTGGTTTGGGCTATTTCCAGATATATAAGCCTAAGAGTCCATTCACTATTCTTGAGTAGAATCTGATTTTGTGACACCAAGTGTGTGGTGCAGACTGTCACCTATCCACCTAGAGAAGTAGTGGTAATAGTTGTGTGCACCAGATTCTAGTAGCAGCAGGGTTTCACACTCCAGGGGGGTCAGGATGCTGACAGCTTCCCCCAAGTGCCAGTGAGGTAGGTGTGTCTATTCCTAAAGCACTTTGGTGGGTGGGCTCTACAGCTGTACCTTAGGCCCCCAATGCAAGTACCTCTACAGATTGGTAGGTGTCACCCTTCTTAGATCCCTAAGGCCGGAGGCTAGGTGGTCTGGGAGGAGCTTCAGCCCTCAGTTCCCTGTTGTGGGTCAGTGAGGGCTCTGTTGAATAAGCAGAGATATCAGACCTGGGAAACTTGTCTTTCCAGTAATCAGCTAAAACAATTACAGTCAGATCCCTATCAGAAATGCCTTTGCATTATAATAGGCACCTTGTTCCCTGTAGGGATGAAAGCCCAAGACTGTGGATCACATGTGCTTGGCTGGAGCTGGTTCTGTGTTTTTAGTCCAATTAGGGAAGGATTTTTGGTCCCTGGGTTTTTTGTAGCTGCTTCTCTCAAACCAGGAGAATGGTTTAGGAAAAGACAAAAAAAAAGAAAAGAAAGAAAAAGCGCAGGGCAGTTCATTCTCTGGCTCAGGAAATTCCAATGTTAAGGAAGCCGTCTGGGAAGGGGAGGGGAGGGTTCAGATAAATAAGAGAGAATAGCACCCCAGAATATAGACAAAGTTACTTATCTTGCTTGGGATGACTGTTTTATCTGAGATTCCCGAGGGGCGCGTGGACTGTGAAGAGGAGAAACGCATGAGGCAGGTCTGGGAGGTCTACCAACAGGAAGCTTCTATATCCCGAAGAGGGCGCATGTCTTCCAGGAACCAGCAAGGTGTTAATAGTCTTAATAATTGTTACTGTGAACATTTCTCTTGGTCTTTTTTATTCTTGGTAATTTACTTTGGCTCTCATTTTAGCTAGCAGGAAAAAGGAGGCTAGCATTTTAGGAAAGGCCATCTTTGCCTTTTTAAAAATGTGCTGAGATAATTCTTAAATACCTTTTCTTACTTAAAGAAGAGGCTTTTGTTGGGTGTTGTGGAGTTGATTTCGACTCCTAGTGACTCCATGTGACAAACTGCCCAATAGGGTTTTTCTTGGCTATTATCTTTACAGAAGCAGATCGCCAGGTCTTTTCTCTGCGGAGCTGCTCGGTGGGCTCAAACCATCAAACTTAGGTTTGAAGCCGAATGCTTAACCATTTGTACCACCAGGGCTACCAATAGATAAAACTGGAATCTGCTAGGGAAAATGAATTTACCATTTAGATAATCATGTGTTCTAAAAAAAGTAGACTGTGCCTTTTAGAATAATGACTTCTGTAAGCACTGGTCTGTGTTTTGCAGAGCTAGTCTGCCTTATTAACTCCTTAATAATGGGGGCAGGAGTTGCTGTTCTATAGTTCTAACCTGTAAATTTGATTAATTTTTAAAAATAAATCAACAGAACTTTAGCACTATTATTGTTCAGGAATTAAAATGTGCTAAGGATTCCATAAGCGGAAATGTCTCTTTTAGGTCAGCAGTTTCCTCATCCATAATCCTTGGAGCAAAATGTGGTTTGTAATTGTTCAGATTTTAGAAAGGTAATAAGGTCCACATAATACATGTTATGTAATATTCCTAGTAAAATCTGTAACAGCACCAATAGTCAAATAGGTTATAACTGTATAAATATGAATGTTGACCCCAAATAGGAATAATGAAGATCATAAATAGCCTGTTAAGGTCAGGTTTTGTTGCCACATGAGTTACAAAAGAACTTCTGGCTTATAGTGCTTTTAGGAAAAGAATATTTCCTGCTTTATAGACGCCACTTCTGCCTGTTGTTGGTATGTAAATTACTAAAGGTGGTAATATATAATTAATTTTATTTATCAGCTTCTACTGTTAAAAAGGAAACCCTGGTGGCATAGTGGTTAAGTGCTACGGCTGCTAACCAAGCAGTTCAAAACGGCCAGGCACTCCTTGAAAACTCTATGGGGCAGTTCTCCTCTGTCCTATAGGGTCGCTATGAGTTGGTAATTGACTCGACGGCAGTGGGTTTGGTTTTCGGTTGTTTTTTGGACTGTTAAAAAAGCTAAATCATTGTAGCTCCTCAGTTGTATTAATATTCACAACTAGAGACTGCCAGGGTTCATAATTAGATGTGTGATATTGGAAAGATATTTCTTTATGCCTCAGAGTTTTCATCTATAAAAGTGAGGGTGCTAATAAGGTTCTTGAGGTCATAATAAATGCTCAGTAAATGTTAGGTAACGTTCTGTTTATTACTTTCTCAAGTTGCTTTAGTTTGTCATTTTGTTCCATCGAATGTTTTTCTTTTCCTTTGTAGGGATCTGAAGTTGGCTAGGAAATATTCTCTTATCTTTGTGAACAGAGAGGGGTAGTTTTAAATAAATACATAAAATTGTGACATAAATTCTTAGAGAATTAGTTTGTATTCCTACCTAAAGGTACAAGAAGCCAGAGGAACGGAGTCCATTGGTAGCAGCAATGCAGCATTTCTTGCCAGTTCTGAAGGATCGCTTTATCCAGCTTCTTCCTGATCAGTCCGACCACTCTGTTCTCATCCAGAAACAGATATTCAAGATCTTCTATGCTCTTGTTCAGGTAATTTTTATACATAAAAAATCAGTCTTTACCACGTTAAAAGAATTTCAGCATCTAAATAATAGTAATTTTTTTTAAATCTAAATTAAGTGAATGATTTGCTAGGAAGACATAAATTAGAAATGTACAAGTGTGAAGTATAACTTTCCAAAATGTATAAACTACTCCAATAAAATTTTCTTAACCTTTCAAGTAGATTTTTGATCAGGATTCAGAGTCTCTTCTTTTGTGCTGTATAGCTATAGAAAGGTTGATCTCATCTACCGTGACCTTTGGTTCAAGCCATACAATTACTTGCTTTTTTTTTTTGTTTACTTTTTTTTTTTTTTTTAAATAGGCTTTTCGTGGTTACGAGACGGGGGGAGGGAGGGAGGGTGGGAGAGGGCTAGTTACTGATTAGTTAGTAGATAAGAACTACTTTAGGTGAAGGGAAGAACAATACTCAATATAGGGAAGGTCAGCTCAACTGGACTGGACCAAAAGCAAAGAAGTTTCCTGAATAAACTGAATGCTTCGAAGGTCAGTGGAGCAAGGGTGGGGGTTTGGGGGCTATGGATTAAGGGGACTTCTAAGTCAATTGGCAAAATAAATTCTATTATGAAAACATCCTGCATCCCACTTTGAAGTGTGGCGTCTGGGGTCTTAAATGCTAAAAAAAAAAAAAAAAAAAAGCTTTTATTTTTTACGGCAGCTTTAGGTTTAGAGAACAATTACGCAGAAAGTATAGCTTTCCCATGTGCCCCTTCCCCTCTGCACTTACTTCTATTATCTTGCATTCTTGTACGTTTGTTACAATTTTGATTTATTATTAGTAAGTAAAGTCTAGAGTTTACATTATGGTTCATTCTTTGTTGTGTACAGTCCTATGGGTTTTGACTAGGAGCCCTGGTGGCGCAGTGGTTAAGCTCTCAGCTGCAAACTGAAAGGTCAGTGGTTTAAATCCACCAGCCTCTCCATGGGTGAAAAGACCTGGTGATCTCCTCCAGAGAGATTATAACCTAGGAAATCCTGTAGCCAAAAAAACCAAACCCGTTGCCATGAAGTTGATTCTGACTAGTGGTTAAGAGCGACAGCTGCTAACCAAAAGGTCGGCAGTTTAAATCCACCAGGTGCTCCTTGGAAACCATATGGGGCAGTTCTGCCCTGTCCTATAGGATTGCCGTGATGGCGTACAAGAACAACATGGGTTTTGACAAATACATAATGTCACGTATCCACCATTACAGTGTTACACAGAATAGTTTCACTGCCCTAAAAGCACCCTGTGCGCCACCTATTCATCCTTCTCTCCTATTCTTCCTCCCCCCCCGCCATACCACTGATCTTTTCACCGTCTGTAATTTTGCCTTTTCCAGAATGTCAAATGGTTGGAATCATACAGTACATAGGTTTTTCACATTGGCTTCTTTTACTTAGCAGTATGCATTCAAGTTTCCTCCATGTCTTTTCATGGCTTGATAGCGCCTTTTTTTTTAAATCACTCAATTGTAAACTTTTAAAACCTTATTATATAGACTTATGACTTCACCTCCACTAAGATAGCTTGCTTGGTTGGATTTTGCTTGTGTTTGCTATATCTTTAAAGACATCCCTTAGATGTCACACAGTCTAAGGGAATTTCAATGATATATATTTTTTTACCATTAGATCCTTCTTTATATAAATCTTTTGTCATGTATTCATTCTTTTTTGAGATACCCTAATGCCAGTATAGAGTTCTGTCTCACTTGGGAAAATACATGTAAAAAAAATCCTAAACAAGGTATTGATTTTATGAGCCTGTTAAAAAATAAGATTTATCCCATGAATGCAAGAATGGATCGATAGAATTTTTTTGTGATTAAGTCAATATCACTTTAAGAGAGCTGTAAAATCTTTATATGTGCCAGATGAAGCATTTGATAAGCTTTAACAGTCATTCCTTCCTTCTTTTAAAACTTAGAATTTTAGAAACTTTAACTTGATTAAAGGTATTCATTAAACACTTACAATAAATATCACAGCTTATGGTGAAAATAAGATATATACCCATTAAGTGGGGAACAAGACATGGATGCCCACTATCACTGCCACTATGCACCCTTGTAGGTAACTATCCAAATCAACGAGATAAATTTGCCTATCTACTAAGAGCAGGTAATATGCATTGAATGAAACACTCAGTAGGTATTGTGAAGAGAAAAAGGAAGTGGAATTTTTTTTCTGGGGGACTAAGGATTTAAAATATTGATTTTTTATTTTAATTTAGTATACACTACCACTGGAGCTGATAAACCAACAGAACCTGACAGAGTGGATAGAAATTTTAAAGACTGTTGTGAACAGGGATGTACCTAATGTAAGTTTCAATGTATTCTCTTATATTGCTAAATACAAATATTTAAAATAATCTTTTGAAGACTTTAAGTGATATTTCCTGTAACATTCTTTAGAAACTTATAATTCATGATGCATATTTTTCTAGATATAGACAGTTTCATTTGTTCATATAATTTGCGTACCTCTATATGTTTTCTGTAATCCTAGTTCTTTTATTCTCAGTTCTTAGTTAAGAGCCCAGGACTAGATTTTAGCCCAATTTTTGAGAAGCACATGGACAGAGGAAGAACTTGATATATAGTTGGCCAAACTTTGTAGTTATGTGTTACTTTATTTTTTTTTATGCTAACTATTGAGATATAACTTAGATACCATAAAATTCAACCCTTTAAAGTGTTCAGTTCAGTAGTTTTAATGCATTCACAGAGCTGTACAAAATGTGTTACTTTTAACATATTCAATATGATTTTTTCATTATAATCCTTTATAATCTAGTTTTCAAAAGAGGGGAATTTGTAAGTCCTGACTGCTTGTGATTTTTAAGTGCTTTTATGTATACTTATCTTACTTAATTCTCCAAAAAAAAAAGTTCCTCTGAGTTTTATTTTAAACTTAGACATGGAAAAGTTAACTAATTTATCCAAGCTACTGTTATTAGTGGCATAGGGGAGGCTAGAAGCCAGCCTCCTGATCTGTAGTTTATTGTTTCCTACTCCATAGGACTGCAGTTTGGTGTGTATTTTTCTGTGCCCATTAATAGGTACAATATCTAACTTTAAAAAAAGCAGTCACATATATATATTCTGGACTTCTTGTGGTATAATTCAGATACAATACTGCACAGGTTATAAACAGTTCAGTGAGCTTTGACAGTCATGCATCCATGTAGCCATCACCCCAGAATATTTGCTCATGGCTGGTTCTAGTCATCCCTGCCATCAGTATTGTCATTTTTAGCAACATAGTTTTGCTTGTGCTACAGTTTAATATAAAAGTCCCCGTTTGTATCTGACTTCTTTTGCTCTGTTAAATATTTATGTGATGGATGCACATTTTGTGTAGTGGTAGTTTCTTTTTATTGCCTAGTATTATCCCATTGTGTGGATATACCACAATTTATCCATTCGCCTGTTGATGAGCATTTGGGTGATTCCCAGGTTTTGGCTATGATTAATAAAGCTGCTGTGAACATTCTTAAGAATTTTTTGTGAACTCGTTTTCATTTCTCTTGAGTAAATACCAAGGAATGGAATTGGGTCACAGGGTAGATGTATGTGTATTTTTATAGGATTTCCAAAGCAGTTATACCATTGTTCTCACTGGCAGTGTATGAATGAGTTTGCTCTGCATTCTTGTTAACACCCTCATTTTAGCTTGAAAATATGTCTTGGATGTATTAGGTCAATATATATTGATACAAATCATTCTTTTAATGTTTTGTAATATTCTGTTATGGATGTTCCATAGTTTAGCTATTCCCTTATTAGTGAATGTTTAGATTCATGGCAGTTTTTTGTTATTACAAATAGTATTGAAATGAAGTGAATATTCCCATACATAAACTTTTGTGCATTTGTACTGGTATTTCTGAACGGAGTTTCTAATGCCCTTTGCATCGTGAACTATACTGGCTTTAATTTAGCTATGATTTTCATGGCCTTGAATTTATAGTCTTTGGATCTTGATTGAAAGAACCTATAGACTTGACCAATAGTGTTTGGATTTAAGTCTTTAGAAGAGTTTTCAAAAGCATCGTTTTAAACCAAATAGTGCAATCATGAGAGTGCCTCTTAGATTTAAAAAGGTTCAGTACTTGCCCCTGTCTATACTTTTATTATGAAAGGCCAACATTGGATGAACATTCACTTCTTTGTGAATCTGTTCTCGCCTCATGCTGTTCCTTCTAGATTGCAGCAGTGCTGAATAACATCTCTTACTGGCTTTAAATAAATGTCTTTTTAAAGGAAACACTTCAAGTTGAAGAAGATGATAGACCTGAGTTACCATGGTGGAAATGTAAGAAGTGGGCTTTACATATTTTAGCAAGGCTTTTTGAAAGGTAAGCTCCTCTACATAATGATGGTTTAAATTTATTTTTCAAGCTTCTGCTTTTATAAGCGCTGGTATAAATAAACCATTACAAAGAATCGGTTGGCATTTTTATGTTCTTCTAGATACGGGAGCCCTGGCAATGTTTCCAAGGAGTATAATGAATTTGCTGAAGTATTTCTGAAGGCATTTGCTGTTGGTGTCCAGCAAGTAAGTTTTAGATAGTTTTTCTAAGCGGAAACATGGCATTATTAAATTTGTTACTGTCGGTCTTATTTATGGTTTTTTGGTATCTAAAGATAGCATGTTTGAACCTTATAGCAGTTCTAAAACTTTACGTTCTTAAATTATTGAAGCCCTCAAGGGGCTTTCACATACGTAGGTTATACATAGTGATCTTTACCATTAGACATTAAATAACGAATCCATTACATTTTAACATAATTTTTATGGAAAATAACTTTTTTCCCAAATTGAAAAATTTTAGCAAGAGTAGTTACATTGTTGTATACATTTTTGTAAATATCTCTAATGTCTGGCTTTATAGAAGGACACTGGATACTCATCTGCTTCTGCATTCGGTTTTAATTTGTTTTGGTTGACGTAAGAAAATATGGCTTTACAGAAATGAAGTTAGAAGAGGGAGGAGTGTTTTAATAGATTTTTCAGATAATTGTGAAAATTCTTTGATATCGCACCAAAATTCAGTGAATAGTAGTCTCTTAAAGGTTAATTGCAATGTATAATTTGAAACTGTCAGCAAACATTTTGTACGCAACTACATTAAAACCCATTGGCCTGTGTTGCACCTTGAATGCATGTAATATGCATTGGTCATTTAAAAACTGTTGACTTTGAGTTAATGCAGATTTTCCAAATATTAACACATTTCATTTTACAATTAAAAAAAAAATCACATTCATTAATACTGCCACTTACCTCTTCAGAAAGATCTTTAAACATGTGACAGCTACCAAGCTAATGGTGGTGGATCTACATTTTCCAGAATTCTAATTTTTCCTTGAAATCTTGCATTTTAACACTTGTAAAATTATTGTCCTCGAAGTGACAAGCTCATTTCATTCATTTTTGAGATGATATCTGCCATATGCACAAATCTAAATGAGCATAATTTTTCACTTCTTTCACGTATATAGTAGGGTTTCACTGAAAAAGCAACTCTTTCTGCTTCCAACTCAATTTTACAAGTGCTTTTTTTCTAATCCTCGTACTTCGGTGTGCAGCCGAAGTGCACCATATCTATACGTCCCATTTAATAATACTCAAAATTTTTGGTTCGTTAAGGACAGTCTTAAAACGACTAGCTCTGTAAGTATGTGGCTGTAAAAAATACAATGACGACTAATACAGTTTAGTGCCATTCTCTTGATTTGTGTTAGACACCAGAAATTTTACCACCATTGTTTTTGTACCATTGATGCAAGTGTTAGCACAGTGAAAAAGGCATATAATTTCTTCATATTATTATAAAAATACTGGTTTTGACCTCTTAGACCCTCTCAAAGAGTCTTAGAGACCACCAGAGAGAGGTCTGTGGACCACACTTTGAGAATCACTGTTCTGAAACATCGAGGAGAATTAGAACCTCTTACAAATTAAGTAAGTAGGTGAATGGTTTAGATAAGGATTTCCTAGACAGATGTGTTTTAAAAGACAAAGATACCAGAATATTGAGATAAGTACAATAGGCAGCATATAGTTTTCTTCCCTTTTTTATGCTTAATCTGAAACTAGCCCTTTGACACAATAGTACTAGTTTATTTACTAAGCACCTTGGAAATAAATACTGTTCTCCAGCTTACAAAAATTATTTTTAATAGAATGTAGTTCCTATTTCGTGGTGACCTAGACATTAAGTTTTCACATATTTTTACTGGCTTGTAAGTGGTTAAAATTTGTATTTAAACTTGGTTTTTTATTGAATTTTTCTCTCAAAGGTTCTATTGAAGGTGTTGTATCAGTACAAGGAAAAACAATATATGGCTCCTCGAGTATTACAACAGACATTAAATTATATTAATCAAGGAGTTTCCCATGCCCTTACCTGGAAGAATCTGAAGCCTCATATACAAGTAATGCTTTTGTACTGAATTAACTTTTTCTTTAAAGCAAATATAATGGAAGTAGCATTAATTGCCATAAAAGCTGAAAGATAATTTTTGTTGAATTGTGGTACTTAGTCTAGTTCTGGTGATTGTTTTCAAAGTATACCAGGAAAATGGGATGTAATACTGTCACATAAAAGTATGAAAGCTATTTTGTTAATATTTAGCTTATATTAATTAATTTATATTACTATTACTACTTGCATTTAAGTTCTTACTCTAGCATTATGATTAGTTAACATATTGTATAATTTGGAGTAAGCAAAGGACTTTATTTCAGCAGATTATTTTCCAGGAAAATTAATTTATTTACCATTAGTAATTTATTTGCTTTATTTAGAGCTATAGGCTTTTTTTTTTTTTTTTATGGTAGTTCTAGTTCTAGCTTTATTTTTTTATTGTGCTTTAAGTGAAAGTTTACAAATCAAGTCAGTCTCTCACACAAAAACTTATACACACCCTGCTACGCACTCACAATTGCTCTCCCCCTAAGAAGACAGCCCGCTCCCTCCCTTCACTTTTTCGTTTTGTGTCCATTTCGCCAGCTTCTAACCCCCTCTACCCTCTCATCTCCCCTCCAGGGAGGAGATGCCAACATACTCTCAAGTGTTCACCTAATCCAAGAAGCTCACTCCTCACCAGCATCCCTCTCCAATCCATTGTCCAGTCCAATCCCTGTCTGAAGAGTTGGCTTTGGGAATGGTTCCTGTCCTGGGCCAACAGAAGGTGTGGGGGCCATGACCACCAGGGTCCTTCTAGTCTCAGTCAGACCATTAAGTCTGGTCTTTTTATGAGAATTTGGGGTCTGCATCCCACTGCACTCTTACTCCCTCAGGGGTTCTCTGTTGGGTTCCCTGTTAGTAGCCATAGGCTTTGATGAACTAAATTTCATAGTGTATTGCCTCAGAATACTTAAATGCCTCCGATGTACACATAGGTCTATTTTATCATTAGTAGTTGCAGAGACCCCCACGTGTATGTCTGTCTGTTGTACTGTGGGGCTTCTGTGTTGCTGTGGTGCTGGAAGCTATACCACCAGTATTCAGATACCAGCAGGGTCACCCATGGAGGACAGGTTTCAGCTGAGGTTCTAGACTAAGACTGAAAAGCATTAGCCAGTGGAGACCTTATGAATAGCAGAGGAACAATATCTGATATAGTGCTGGAAGATGAGCCCACCCAGATTGGACAGCACTCAAGAGATGACTGGGGAAGAGTTGCCTCCTCAAAGTAAAGTTGACCTTAATGACGTGGGTGGAGTAGAGCTTTCAGGACCTTCATTTGCTGATGTGGCATGACTCAAAATGTGAAGAAACAGCTGCAAACATCTGTTAATAATCAGAACATAGAATGCATGAAGCATGAAACTAGGAAAATTGGAAATCAACAAAAACGAAATGGAACACATAAACATCAATATCCTAGGCAGTAGTGAGCTGAAATGAACTGGTATTGGCCATTTTGAATTGGGCAGTTACATAGTCTACTATGCTGGGAATGACATCTTGAAGAGGAATGGTGTTGCATTCATTGTCAAAACAAACATTTCAACATTTATCCTGAAGTACAACACTGTCAGTGATAGGATGATACCAACATGCCTACAAGGATTTACGCACCAGCCACTAAGGCCAAAGATGAAGAAATAGATTTTTACCAGCTGCCGCAATCTGAAATTGATTGAACGTGGAATCAGGGTGTACTGATAATTACTGGTGATTGGAATGAGAAAGTTGGAAACGAAGAAGGATGGGTAGTTGGAAAATACGGCCTTGATTATACAAACAATGTCAGAGATAGAATGATAGAATTTTGCAAGACCAACAACTTCTTCGTTGCAAATACCTTCTTTCACCAACATAAACGGCGACTAAACACATGGACCTCGCCAGATGGAACACACAGGAATGAAATTGACAACATCTGGGGGAAGAGACGATGGAAAAGCTCCGTATCAGTCAGAACGAGGCCTGTGGCCGATTGTGGAACAGACCATCAATTGCTCATATGCAAGTTCAAGCTGAAACTGAAGAAAATCAGAGCCAGTCCATGAGGGCCAAAATACGACCTTGAGTGTATTCCACCTGAATTTACAGACCACCTGGAGAATAGATACAATGTGTCGAACACTAGTGACCGAAGACCAAACGAGTTGTGCAAGGACGTCATCCATGAAGAAAGCGAGAGGTCATTGAAAAGACAGGAAAGAAAGAAAAGACCAAGATGGATGTCAGAGGAGACTCTGAAACTTGGTCACGAATGTTGAGCAGCTAAAGCAAAAGGAAGAAATGATGAAGTAAAAGAACTGAACAGTAGATTTCAAAGGATGGCTAGAGAAGACAGTAAAGTATTTTAATGACATGTGCCAAGAACTGCAGATAGAAAACCAAAAGGGAAGAGCATGCTTGGCTTTCCTCAAACTGAAAGAACTGAGGAGAAAATTCAAGCCTCAAGTTGCAATAGTGAAGGATTCTATGGGGAAAATATTAAATGACACAGGAAGCACCAAAAGAAGATGGAAAGAATACAGTCATCATACCAAAAAGAATTAGTCGATGTTCATCCATTTCAGGAGGTAGCATATGATCAGGAACCGATGGTACCGAAGGAAGAAGTCCAAGCTGCTCTGAAGGCATTGGTGAATACAAGGCTCCAGGAATTGATGGACTATCAACTGAGATGTTTCAACAAACAGATGCAGCACTGGAAGTGCCCACTCGTCTATGCCAAGAAATATGGAAGACAAGACAGCTCTCCCTGGCCAACTGACTGGAAAAGGTCCATATTTATGCCTATTCCCAAGAAAGGTGATCCAACCGAATGTGGAAATTACAGAACAATATCATTAATATCACACGCAAGCAAAATTTTGCTGAAGATCATTCAAAAATGGTCGCAGCAGTATATCAACAGGAAACTGCCAGAAACTTAGGCTGGTTTCAGAAGAGGACGTGGAACCAGGGATATCATTGCTGATGTCAGATGGATCCTGGCTGAAAGCAGAGAATACCAGAAGGATGTTTACTTGTGTTTTGTTGACTATGCAAAGGCATTGGACTGTGTGGATCATGATAAATTATGGATAACATTGCAAAGAATGGGAATTCCAGAACACTTAATTGTGCTTATGAGGAACCTTTACATAGATCAGGAGGCAGTTGTTCGGACAGAATAAGGGGATACTGATTGGTTTAAAGTCAGGAAAGGTGTACATCAGGGTTGTATCCTTTCACCATACCTATTCAATCTGTATGCTGAGCAAATAATCCGAGAAGATGGACTATATGAAGACGAATGGGGCATCAGGATTGGAGGAAGACTCATTAACAACCTGTGTTATGCAGATGACACAACCTTGCTTGCTGAAAGCCAAGAGGACTTGAAGCCCTTACTAATGGAGATCAGAGACCACAGCCTTCAGTATGGATTGCGCTTGACATAAAACAAAAATCCTCATAAACTGGACCAATAAGCAACATCACGATAAACAGAAAAGATGAAAGTTGCCAAGGATTTCATTTTACTTGCATTTACAATCAACAGCCATGGAAGCAGCAGTCAAGAAATCAAATGATGCATTGCATTGGGTAAATCTGCTGCAAAGGACCTCTTTAAAGTGTTAAAAAGCAAAGATGTCACCCTGAAGTCTAAGGTGCACCTGACTCAAGCCATGGTATTTCCAATCGCATCGTATGCATGTGAAAGCTGGTCAGTGAATAAGGAAGACTGAAGAAGAGCTGATGCCTTTGAGTTGTGGTGTTGTGAAGAATACTGAATATACCATGGACTGCCAAGAGAATGAACAAGTCTATCCTGGAAGAAGTGCAACCAGAATGCTCCTTAGAAGCAAGGATGGCGGGAGTGTGTCTTACATACTTTGGACATGTTGTCAGGAAGGATCAGTCCCTGGAGAAGGACATCATGCTTGGCAAAGTACAGGGTCAGCAGAAAAGAGGAAGACTCTCAAAGATGTGGATTGACACAGTGGCTGCAACAGTGAGCTCAGGCATAACAACGATTGTAAGGATGGCACAGGATGGGGCAGTGTTGCGTTCTGTTGTGCGTAGTGTCGCTATGAGTCGGAACCAACTCGATGGCACCTGACAACAGTTGCAGAGAGAATAAGAATATGTGGGTTAATGTCTAATCTGAGAATGCATTTACTAAAGTTTTGATATTATGCAATTTTAAGTACATTTTATAGGGTTGCTTTTGTTATAGAACTTAAAGGATATTGGAAGGTTTATAGCAATCGAAGATTGTAATTTTTTTATCTTTTAAATTACAGGGTATTATCCAAGATGTTATTTTTCCATTGATGTGCTATACAGATGCTGATGAAGAACTTTGGCAAGAAGACCCTTATGAATATATACGTATGAAATTTGGTGAGGAACTTTCACTTTTTAGAAACAAAGTATGTTAGTAAATAAAGATTAGAGTGGTTGTATTTTACAAACTTAGGGGGCATTAAGACCCAAGTTTTGGTACTGTAAAACCTTTTTTTTTTTTAATGTTATTTGATAATGATAATTTTTATTTTTAGCAGACACAAATAGTGTTGACTATTGCATGTGCTTCTGGCACATACTAAAAGTGTTAGCAATTCAAAATTATACCTAAGTTTCTAAAGTATGCTTTTGGATTACGTGTCAGTCATTATGTTGTTGTTAGGTGCCGTCGAGTTGGTTCCAACTCATAGCGACCTTAGGTACCACACAACAAAACACTGTCTGGTCCTGCGCCATCCTTACAATTGTTATGCTTGAACCCGTTGTTGCAGCCACTGTGTCAGTCCATCTCATTGAGGGTCTTCTTTTTCGCTGACCCTCTAATTTACCAAGCATGAGGTCCTTCTCCAGGGTCTCATCCTTCCTGATAACATGTCCAAAATCAGTCATCATACATATGGGAATTAAGGATACTGGATACTGGACGGAAACCCTGGTGGCATAGTGGTCAAGTTCTACGGCTGCTGACCAAAAGCTCTGTAGTTCGAGTCTACCAGGCGCTCCTTGGGAACTCTATGGTGTGGTTCTACTGTGTCTTATGGGGTTGCCATGAGTTGGAATCGACTCGACGGTAGTGGATTTGAATACTGGATGCCACAGACACATGGAGTCCCTAGAAGGAACTAAGGAATTGTAATTTGGCTAATGTTGAGTAGTAGTCCTGCTTCCTACCAGAATTTTACATGCTTTTAATAATTTTAAGTGGCATGCTTTTCACAAAGCACTGTTTGCATGTTATGTAATGTGAAAATGATTTGGTGAATAAATTAAAATCTCTGTTTTCCGTCTTAATTTTCAATTCGTTCTTCAGATGTGTTTGAAGATTTCATTTCTCCCACCACTGCTGCTCAGACGCTTTTGTTTACAGCCTGCAGTAAGAGGAAAGAGGTAGGTTATTTAAGTATAGATACCTTTTGCAGTGTTATTTAAAATTTGTTCAAATTACACTCAGTTTTAATGCTAATTGTGTAAGTAATTTTGCTATTAGTGTGTGTTTTATGCATTGTTGGACTATACAGTAAACCAGTACTATTTTAATTTAGGTACTGCAAAAGACCATGGGATTTTGCTATCAGATTCTTACAGAACAAAATGCTGATCCTCGAAAAAAAGATGGAGCCCTGCACATGATTGGTTCTTTAGCTGAAATACTTCTGAAGGTACACTGTGTGTGTGTATTTGTTCGTCTGCCTGTTCACAAAACTAATTAAAATAATTCCTTTATTGAGATATAATGCATATACTGTATAATTTACCCATTTAAAGTCCATGGTTTTTAGTATATTCAGAGTTGTGTAGTCGTCACCGCTAGTTCCAAGACATTCTTGTCACTCCAAAAAGAATGTAGCCATTACTGGTCAGTGCACATTTCGCCTTAGCTTCCTCATTTACTCAGGCCTAGGTAGTCACAATCCTTTCTGTCTCCATGGATTTGCATATTTTAGAAATTCTATTTAAATGGAATGGAATAATATTTGATCCTTTGTGGCTGGCTTGTTTGACTTTGCATAATGTTTTCAAGGTTCATCCATATTTTAGCATGGATCAGGACTTCATTCCTTTTTATGGTCAAATAATATTTCATTGTATGGATATATCACATTTTATTTATCCATTCATCAGTTGGTGGACATTTGTGTTGTTCCAGCTTTTTGGCTACTATGAATGTTGCTTTGAACATTCATATACAGGGTTTTTTTGTGGACATATATTTTCATTTCTCTTGGGTATGTACCTAGGAGTTGAATTTGCTGGCTATATTTTGAAGAACCACCGCGCTTCCAAAGCAGCTGCAGTATTTTACATTGCCACCAGCAGTGTATGAGTGTTACAGTGTCCTCACTTCTTCATCGTCGCCAACACTTGCTATTATCTGTCTTTTTTATTTCTAATCATTATGGTGGGTGTAAAGTGGTATCTCATTGAAGTGTTGGTTTGCATTTCCCTGATGGCTAGTGATGTTGAGATTCTGTGTGCTGAGTGAATATTGTATATCTTCTTCTGGAAGAATGTTCAGATCCTTTGCACATTTTAGAGTTGGGTTGTCTTTTTTATTGTTGACTTTTTCTTTATATATTGTAGATACTACACCCTTACCAGGTTTGCAAATATTTTCTCCCATTCTGTTGGTTGTCTTTTCACTTTCTTGATGGTGTCCTTGAAATAAAAAAGTTTTGAGTTTCGATAACATCCAGTTTATCAGTATTTTCCTTTGTTGCATATGCTAAAGGTATTTCTTTTTTGCTTGAATTATTTTCTTTTTGTGCTGCAGGATAGTTGTAAAATAATGTTTATTTTCTCAAAAAATTGACTTTTAAGGAAGTTTGTAAACGTATGCATTCCTTCATACTACTGGAACATCATGTTTTTGTGGCACAGATCTCATAGTACAGAATGACTGAGTAGGTTCATGTTTAAAAACTTCAGCTTAATTGTTTGACTTCATAAATAACATCTGAAATTTGTTTTCACTTTCCAGTTAATAAATGGTTAACTATTCAAAGTGTAAATAAATATTTTGTCATAGTATCTTCCTACGGCCAGGAACCTTTTCCACAGACTGCTCCATAGAAATCGCCACTGCTGTTTGGTGTGCATCTTTCAACTTTTATATACCTGTCTATCCATCCTCTTAGTTTATACAGTATAAATTAAAGGTAGTCTAATTATTTGTTTTACAGGAGACTGGGGACTTGAGTAAGTTCTTCTGGCATATTCAGATACTTTGTTTATCAAGGTTTTTTTGTTTGACTGTGTTGTTGTTGGGTGCCATTGATTCAATTGCGATTCACAGTGACGCATATGACGGTAGAACCTGCGCCATAGGGTTTTCTTGGCTGTACTCTTTATTGAAACAGATCACTAGTTCTTTCTCCCACAGAGCAGCTGGGTGGGTTCCGACTACCAACCTTTCTGTTAGCAGCCAAGTGCTTAACAATTTGTACCACCAGGGCTCCTAAGTTAACTATAGTTAATTATAAAACTATTGTTTGATTTAACTATTTTGAAATAATTTTAGACTTAGAGGAAAATTATAACAAGTAGTTCCTCTTCCTCGTTTTTGCTGCTTTTTTCGTCAATAGTTGCCCTTACTCTTCACTCAGCTTTCTCTAAGGTTAATATCTTCATAGCCATGGCACAGCTATAAAAACCAGGAAATTAATATTTATATAATACCATTAACTGAGCTACAGATCTTTTTCAAATTTCATAATATTTTCTCCTAATGTCCTTTGTTCCATGATCTAATCCAGGATTCCACATTTTATTTAATCGTATGTCTCCTTAGTTTTCTTGAATTTGTTCGTATCAGTTTTTTAATGTTGATTTAATGTGCAGGTCAGTGAGTTCTTAAAAGCATGTTACCATTGAGAAAATATCCTACTTGAAGATTTATGAGAGTATCTTTTTAGTTATCCAGTTTATTACTACGGAAGTAGGATTTTTCTTTAAGCTAAGTTATGTTTAGTTAAAAACTGTCCAGATAATTTTTTTTCATTATAGAAGTTTTTTAAGGTAGGGGAAAAAATTAACCCGTTTCTATTACTCAAGTGCAATTGCTCTGAAGACTTGGCATAATTGCTGTCTAATCACACAATGTAAAAAGGTGTAAACGCGTATTCAGTGTTTTTGATGATAAATTTGTAGAATAAAAATACTGGTTTTGGATCCTGTGGTTCAGAGACACAGAATGAATGTATGTTGTTTATCAGTGTTCTTTTTTTTTTTTTTTTAAGAATACTGTATCTGTTTAAAATTTGAGATGAATGTGTGGAACTGTTCCAAAAAAATTGTTGTTTATATTTACAGAAAAAGATCTACAAAGATCAGATGGAATACATGTTGCAAAATCATGTGTTTCCTCTCTTCAGCAGTGAACTAGGATACATGAGAGCGAGGGTATGTTTTAGTACTGTAGTAGTTCATATATTTACATCTTATAAAGAGCAACTTATGTAGTCTTTTGGAAACCCTGGTGGCGTAGTGGCTAAGCAGTACAGCTGCTAACCAAAGGGTCAGCAGTTCAGATCTGCCAGGCGCTCCTTGGAAACTCTATGGGGCAGTTCTACTCTGTCCTGTAGGGTCACGATGAGTCGGAATCAACTTGACGGCACTGGGTTTGGTTTTTGGTATGTAGTCTTTTATGCTCACTTTAAATGTTGTATTTCATTCTAGACTTTTGTTTGATGTAACTCATTAAATGGCTGCTATGATGTGTGCATAGTTTTCATCTGTGTCTGGTAGCAGTATCTGTCTGTGTTTTGCATTCAGATCTTGCTATCCACACAAATACCATGCAGCCAAAGAGCAACGTGGGATCATAGTACTGGTCTAGTGTTGTCTCTTTGGACACATTCACCACTGGCCAGCCTCCAAACTCCCACACAGAACTTTAGGAATAGGGATATAACTTAGGAGATTTAATGTAAGATATCTGTAGTAACCACTGCATTTTTTGTTAAAAAAAGGCTTGCTGGGTCCTCCATTATTTTTGTGAAGTAAAGTTCAAAAGTGACCAGAACCTGCAAACGGCCTTAGAGCTGACAAGAAGATGCCTGATAGATGATAGGGAAATGCCTGTGAAAGTGGAAGCTGCTATTGCACTTCAGGTGTTGATCAGCAATCAAGAAAAAGGTAAGGGATATCTGTCTAATCCAAAAATAGCAGAATGTCTTTGCACATAATTATGCAAGGAATAATCATAGAAACCTGGCACATTGCTTTCTCCTTTCTTTTGGAAAGTATATTTTTTTTACTTCGGTATATGTTGTATCTGATTTAAAGAAGTTTTAGCCAAAATGGGTTTTTTTTTTTCCCTTTCAGCTAAAGAATACATCACGCCATTCATTAGACCTGTAATGCAGGCTCTTCTTCACATTATAAGAGAAACAGAAAATGACGATCTTACCAATGTAATTCAGAAAATGATCTGCGAGTATAGTGATGAAGTTACTCCTATTGCAGTAGAAATGACCCAACACTTGGTATGTTGTTTGAACCATTTATTCAAGTATTTTGATTTAGCTTTCAGTGTGTTTCAGTCATTGTGTCACACAGAAGTTTTCCTCACTCACCTTATAGCAAATATTTTCACAGAGCTTATTGTATAGCAAGTATTGTTTTAAGCCTTTGACACCTAGATAACTCATGGAATCCTCACACAATCCTCTATGAGGAATACTCCCATTTTACAGAGAGAAAATGAGGTATAAAAAGACTAAGAAACTTGCCCAAGCTGTTAAGAGGTTAGGCTGGGATTCAAACCTGGGCTGTCTGCCTCGATGGTTCGTGTTCTTAATTACTACCTCATGCTACATTATGCCTGTTTGTGTAGTTTCCTGGAATACTTTGGACCCACTTAAAAACGAAGTCGTTATAAATAGATTATTTAAATGAAATTTCTGTAATTAGTAGTTATTTTATAGTTGGCCATTGTTTACTATACCTCACAATTTCCCTCACTTTTGATGGTAAGTGATGGAGGTAATTTACCTAATCCCAAACTGCTGAGGAGTATTTAAGGGTAATGAAAGGTATGAATATGTACGCAGCAGTTACCATTCATATTCCCTGTACAGTGATTCATTTGATGCAGTTTCTGTTCCTTCTAAGTATTAAAATTTTGGAATCTAACTTAGTATTTCCTACGGTTATGAGAGAAAGGCAGAGCTCTATGAAAAAATACATTCTTAACAGCATATTTTGAAATGGGTAAGGACATTCAAATAAATAAAACAGCATTCATTAAGTATGTGTATTAACATTTCTAAGACTCATTCCTTCTCAGAAGTTCATTTCAAAACAAATGAGTTGAATTTTACAGAAGACAAATCAACCCCCTTGAGGAATAAATATATCCATAATTAGGCATTGTTAAATGTTGGCCAGTAATATTAATGAAACTATACTAATAAGGACTATCTATGCCTCACCTCATTTCATGCTCACAGTATGTCTATGAATACCCCAAATGATATGTCAGGAAGCAGAGAGGTTAGGTAACTTAAGGTCACGCAGTAAGTGGCAGAGCCAGAACCATTTGAATTCAGAGCCCAAGCTCTTGATTATTACTAACCAATTTGGAGAAATTGATTTGTTACGCAATCCCAATCCCAATGAGAAAGTGTAAAACCAAAGTAGTGCTTTAATGGCAAACATAATTTATATTCTTATCAATCCAGGCAATGACATTTAATCAAGTAATCCAAACTGGACCAGATGAAGAAGGAAGTGATGATAAGGCAGTTACTGCTATGGGAATTCTGAATACGATCGATACGCTTCTTAGCGTAGTTGAAGATCATAAAGAGGTAAGAAAACGATCCAGTGTTGTACAGGTTTTAGGGAATGCTCAAACCATTCCGCATTGACTGTTCTGTGCTTTTTGGAGGGCTCTTGAGTTACATAATTCGGGTTATCTCAGGCACTTTGATTTTGCCATTTTCTAAATTCCATTTTGTAAAGATTGGTATCTCATAAACATCTCAGCTTCTGGCACATTTATTACTAGACAGAATAAGAAAAAGGTATTCTTAACATCTTGTTTTCTTGGGTCTCAGGATTTTTGGGTCCCTCTTAGGTTACCGTTCTCAGATCTAGAATTGGTGAATCTAGGAATACATACTTTTCCTGTTGTCTTTTGGAAAGGTAATTCTTGTAATCATGAATTTTTAAAAATGAAATACTTCAGACATACAGAAAAGAGTAAAGAACAGAAAACTGTTAACAATACCTCTTCAACACCACCTAAATTTACTAGATGTTAACATTTTGCAATATTTGAGTTAGATTTCTTGTATTTCTAAAAGGAAAAACAATTTTAGACAGATGCACTCAAAGCCCATGGAGTACCACTTTGTAACCTCATCTCCTTAATTCCTTACTTCCCCTAGAAGTAACCACTTCCCTGAATTTGATGTTTGTAATTCCACTGCAGGTTTTGATAACAGTAATATGTGTTACCCATAAGCCATATGCCTTGCGTATTTTCAAATTATCTACAAATTGCCTTTTTCAACATGAGATTTTCAGTAAAATATTTTTGTATACTGGATTATCATTGGAGGAGATAGGTAAAAACCACAAGGATCCCTGTAGCTACTTCACTTTCCTAGTAGATGAGCTGAAACTGTATTAAGTGCCGTGTGTTTGAAATAGATGTCCTGCTTCTATATCTGATCAGTAAATTTTATTCACTTTTTAAGAAAACATTCTGATGGACTTCAGGGATTTGGGATCCATTTGACGACCATACTAAAAATTAAGGAGGTTTTGTATTTCCTGTCAGTCTTGAATGACTCGGGCCCTAAGTTCACTGTACCTAATATAATTTGAAAAATGGGTAACTGAAGAATTATTGGGATTGTAGTAGGAATAGTGTTTTCCTTTAGATAATTTTTCTGTAATTCACTAACGGTGACTTTTTGGTTGTATTTGGGCTGAATTGATATTTACACATAAAAGATCTGTAGGCTGTCTTCAGAATGGTTGTGGCACTTGTATTTTTATAATTGTTTGCACTTTTCCAGAGTGTTTCTTTCTTTAGGTAGCTAAGCAGGTTATTCATTGTGTGTGTCTCACTGTAATAGTATCTCATTGTTTTCCTGCCAAATTGGCTCACAATTTCACAGTATGCGAGTATCAAAGATTTCAAATTTCTTAATTCAGAGTTTATATTTAAATGCAGTGACTTACAGTATGCGTTATTTTAGTAATTCATTCTGTGTGCTTCAATTTCTTGTTTTTTATTATTGTTTTTTTCTTCTTTTTTAGATAACTCAGCAACTTGAGGGGATCTGCTTACAGGTCATTGGTACTGTTTTACAGCAGCACGTCTTAGGTATGTACCTCTGATGGTGCTAAGAATTTGCTGCTATTTTATATCAGCAAGCATTGTCCTAATGACTTAGTATTCTCTTTTAGAATTCTACGAGGAGATCTTCTCTTTAGCGCATAGTTTGACGTGTCAGCAAGTGTCTCCACAGATGTGGCAGCTGCTACCCCTTGTATTTGAAGTCTTTCAGCAAGACGGCTTTGATTACTTTACAGGTAAGTAAAAATGTGAAAATACCGAGGATCCCCCTCCCCATTTTGATTCCTTTGTAACAAGTTATTTAAACAAATACATTTCGAATGTTCTGACAAACAGATTACTTATCAGTAGCAATTACTACTCAAGGAAGACTCATGGCATTGATTTCTGTTAACATATTTTGATATAGTTTTTCACTTTAGATTTTTTTCTTTTAAACACATTTCTCTCCCCTCTCTTTCTGGTTAACTATTAAATATGAAAGAATTCTCTTTAATAATAGATTCATTTCTGCATTTAATTATAAATGAATAATATTTTAATTAAAAGGAAACGTTAGGGACAAAATGATGAAAAATTTGCCTTTTCTATGGAAATTTTTGAGAAACAGCATTTATATTAGAAAAGATTTATAACGGATGTTTTTTATTAACACAGATATGATGCCTCTGCTTCACAATTATGTAACAGTTGATACAGATACACTTCTGTCTGATACGAAGTACCTTGAAATGATATACAGTATGTGCAAAAAGGTAGGCCACGTTTAGGTGATATCTGTATATTTCATGAGGCCTAAGTATGAAATTGTGAAGATACATGATACCACATTGTGGCAGACATATGGATTTGACAGAATTAAGGGCTCTGAAAGTTCTGAGCTAAAAAAATTTTGATCCCTAGATGCCACAATAATAGCTTTGACAAGCATTTGTCTTTTGTCTGCCCTCTGACATTTAATTGGAGTTATAAATTTTTTTTTTTTTTTTGGAGTGCCTGGAGCTTTCCTTAGCCTAGTTCTTTGGAATCAAAAGAAGGAAAGAATCAAGGACTTGAGAGAATTTGGAAAGGATCAGGAATGGTTAGAGATGTTCTGTAAAGGAAAACCTTGGAGACTGCGGGTTTATGGAGGATGTACATTATAAAATCTGAGGGTTTGTTTTTTTTTAAAAAAAGTCAAAAGTACTGTTTCATTTATCTGAAAAATCAATGTATACTTGATACTTATAAATATAAGAAAAAAAAAAACCTTAAATTAGAAGTAGGGGATAAATTTTCCCCTATGGTTTGGTTCCGGAGACAAATAGAGTTGAATTGGTTCTACTGGAGGTCCAAAAATTTTCATGTAAATCAGTGTAATTGATAGCATTTTAATTTACAATAGGATCCGTTGAGAGGTAGCGGGCTATTTAAATACAGTATATACTTTAGGTATATAATAATGAGGTTTATGTTTTCTAGTCTTGATTTTAAAAAGAAAAAAAAAATTTTTTTTTTCTTTTTTTCTTTTTAACTTGTTTAAATAGGAATTATGTATTACCTATTCAGTTTTATTAGCTCTAGGCTGGTTTTTTTTTTTGTTTTTTTTTTTCCCTTTCTGCATCTGTACTGATATTTTTAGGCTGGGTTTTTTTTTGTTTTCCCTTTATCTATCTGTATTGATACTTGAGGTGCAAGGTGTCATCTCATTTAGCCCTTAACTACAAAGGGATCTGAAGTAGCTCTTGTGTTTGTCTATCCCACTCTTCCCTCAAAAGGTTTTTTATGGCACCTATTTTGTGAACTGTTCAGGAAACATTTTATGGTACCTTTCAGTGGAAAGCATACAGGATTCTTTGTATATTGCTGCGATACATTAGGAGGCACTCATTAAATAATAGAAGAAACCACTGAAAAATTTAAACCAGACATTTATATCATTTTGCCCCATGAAGTCTTTAGATAATGCTTGCCCCTTTTCTGAACCCTTAATCACTCAATAGTCATTGTTTACCGTCAGCTGTATTGTTTGTTAATAGTCTGGGAGTAGGGCACATCTATACTAGCTACTTTCCTATTCGAAACTGCTTAGTCCATCTTTATTTCCTGTCTTGGGTGACAGGGCAGCATTTGCCGTCGACAAGCTGCCTCTTCCCCGCCCCCGCCCCCATCTTTGTATTTTTTTATTTTCTGAGACGTGTGTAGAGAAAAGGTTTTCTTAGCAATATCGGCCTCTCTTACTTTTTTTAGTTCGGTACTTAAGAGCCAGATATTCCTGAGAAAGGGGAGGTGTTTTAGGTGCCACTTTTGTTTTAAGCCTAATTTATGAGAAGTCAGTGGTTGTCAGTATTGTGTAGGCCAGAATGACACACTACGGGGTGATCATGTGGACCAAGCTGTCAGAATGCTGGGCTGTGACATAAAGGCTAACAATCCCAAAACCTCACAGGTGCTTTAGACTATATTCTGTATAATGAATAATGTAAGCATTCACATTAATTAGAATATCTTAAGGATTCAGGGTGTGTATATAGGCAGGGAAATGTGTTTCTCTGATATACTCTGATTTAAGGGTTTTGTGACTCCTCATTCCAATTTTATGTTCTTTGTTGATCAGGTTCTCACAGGAGTTGCAGGAGAAGATGCAGAGTGTCACGCAGCAAAATTGTTAGAGGTCATCATTCTACAGTGCAAAGGGCGTGGCATTGATCAGGTCAGTAAGACTAAGTATTAATGATTTCTGTTTGAAGATTTAAAGAGGGAATCTCCACTGTTTTTCCTTTGGGGCATGTTATGTATTCTGTATGTTATTTCAATCGTTGGTTTAAAATTTAACCAAAATATAATAATGGTGATATATTTAATATGTATGGAAATGTGACTGGTAACTTTTATGTCTACTTGTTATGCAGTGTGAACTTTGGGTTGAGATTTTTTGTGGTATGTTGTGAGAGATTATTGTTTACCACATCGTCCTTTTGTAATAAGTAGTTACATTATATTAAAGTTAGTATTTACATTTCTGTGGTCAGTTTCTGTAAGATTATTGTGATGTCAGGATTCTTATTGTGATGAGGCACTCAGTAAAGACTTGACTTTCTTTAAAATCAGATTTCCCAGTGAAATGCCTGAACGAGACTATGAATAAAAACTTGAATCAGCTAATGAGACAAAAGGGTTAGTTGAGGCAACCATGATATGGGTAGGATAAGTGATGCAAACAGTTCTCAAGTACTAACTAACCAAAAGGTTGTTGCTTTGAATCACTCAGTGGCACCACAGAAAAAAGGCCTGGTGATTTACTGCTATAAGATTATAGCCATTGAAAACCTTATAGAGCACAGTTCTACTGTGAAGCACTTGGGGTTGCTATGAGTCAGAATCAATTGCTGTGAGTTTATTTGTAAGAATAAAGTTAATTACAGTTTTGGAATATTTTGCTACCTTTCTTTTCAGTGCATTCCCTTATTCGTGGAAGCCGCTTTAGAGAGACTGACCAGAGAGGTTAAGACAAGTGAACTTCGAACAATGTGCCTGCAAGTCGCTATTGCAGCTTTGTATTATAATCCTCATCTGCTGCTTAATACCTTAGAAAATCTTCGCTTTCCTAATAATGTCGAACCAGTTACAAATCATTTTATTACCCAGTGGCTTAATGATGTTGATTGTTTCTTGGGGTAAGTGACATACATTGAACCTTTGCTTATTAACTTTTTGAGAAACTCTGCTTATTAAAAAAGGAAAGGAGAAAGAAGAAAATCTTTTTCTCTTTTGTCTTTAGGCTTCATGACAGAAAGATGTGTGTACTGGGCCTATGTGCTCTTATTGACATGGAACAAATACCACAGGTTTTAAATCAGGTTTCTGGGCAGATTTTGCCGGCTTTTATCCTTTTATTTAATGGATTAAAAAGAGCATATGCCTGCCACGCAGAACACGAGAATGACAGTGACGATGATGATGAAGCTGAAGATGATGATGAAACAGGTAAAGGACTTGTAACAGAGAAAACCAAAACTTGAATCTAGTTAGAAATATCGCTACACTTAGCTTGTTTTTTTGTAGCCCTTCCTAGCCCTCTTCTCCCAAAGACCTATGGGTTCAGAAACCAAATGATTTTATATTCATTCATTCATTCATAGAAAAATTTCATTATCTCCCCACTAGAGTGTAGGCTCCTTGAAAGCAGGAACTTCAGCTGTATCTCCAACACCTAGAACAGTTCCAGGTGTATGATATATAATCAAAGATTTATTCATTCTGAATGTGCTTGGCACTGCAGATAAAAACATGAATGAGATGTCTTTATAAGGAAGATAATAGAATGGCTCTGTTAGCTATGTCTTTTAAATGAGTGTAATTTACATGGGTATAAAAGAACTGTATCATTGATGGTTGTGAATATTAAATTTAGGGAATCCTTGACACTTGATAAAGGGCCCGGCACATGGTACTTGGTATATTTAACAATTAACAGCATTAACAAAGGTATACATATTATTGCTACTATGCCAGTTATTGCAAAATTATGGTTTGTAATGTTCGTGGATTTATTGCAGACATCTTAAGTATCCAAAACGTATACTTGCACTATAAAATTGATTAGATGTTGGCTAATACATTTGTTCTGTAAAACACTGTAAACCAGCAAAAATATAAATTGATAGAAAGTTGGTTAATGAAATATTTTATGCTTCCAAAATAAGATGGCTATTGCCATTTTTGTCTTTTTTCACTTACTAACAGCTTTTTCTTTAATCTCAGAAAGGTGTTCTGTGGGTGTAACTTAAAGCATTGCATTGCTTGAGATGTTGACTTGGTACATATTTTAAAGCCCAGAGCAGACGTAGGACTGCATCTCATATTGTGCCATCCTTATTCATACCAAGCTTTTTAAGAACACCATAAATCATGGTTGGGTTTCGTGTATTCCCATGAGAATTTAAATTTCTATTGCTGAATAAGTATTTAAACACTAGTTCCTGGAACTCTTCCTTGAATTTATTCATTTGTGATTTGTAATGTCATTTTGTTGCATAACAAAATATTTCAGTATTAACAACAGTACCTATTATGACTTGGCAGAGGAACTGGGAAGTGATGAAGATGATATTGATGAAGATGGGCAGGAATACTTGGAGATTCTGGCTAAGCAAGCAGGTGAAGATGGAGATGATGAAGATTGGGAAGAAGATGATGCGGAAGAAACTGCTCTGGAAGGCTACTCCACAATCATTGATGATGAAGATAACCCTGTCGATGAGTATCAGATATTTAAAGCTATATTTCAAAGTAATTCAACTTGTTATGTATAATTCACATAGCTCGCTTGAATCTATCTTACTAAACAATCTCTTCTTGTTTGTATCTGCCTCTTAAAGAAGGGATCTCAAACCCAAACTAGAATATAGTTTATGATTATTTGGTAAAATAACCAAAATTATTCCTACTGTTGGCATAGAGTATCAGATATTCCTTTACTTTTAATAAGTTTGTAAATTTGAAGTGTGTATTTCAAAAAGCTTTATACAATGACATGTATTTGCTTATTTTTTTCCTGTCCAAGCACATGCCAGTCATAGTCTTGAAATCCCTTTTTTTTTCTCCCTGTGTTCTATGTATGATACGTTAACCAGTTCGATCTAGTATTATTACTAAATTAGCACTTTGGGCATGATAAAATCTTGAGCTTCAAACAGCTGATTTATTTTTACAATTTTCTGGATGATACACACCTGAGTAGTCAGACTGCTCCTGGAATGTGTTACAATGCCAGGTGCCAGTTTGGCTCTTACTGTCATTTACTGGGATCTCTTATTTAAACAAATAACAAGTTATAGCATCTGTTACACTATCCAGCTTAAGAAATGAAAGTTAAAATTATATTAAAGCCACCCCCCTTGAGTTCACTCCTGTTCTTTATCATTCCCTGTGAGTCGCAATCGACAGCAGCAGGTTTAGGCTTTTGGTTTGGTTTATCTATTAGGAGCTTCAATTTAGAATCACATCTCCTCTGATAACCAAGGCTTTAGTCTCCCAAGCCTGTGACAAAGCAGTTTTAATGCAAGGTTACAGAAACATGAAGGAATGGCTTCTGAGCTACATGGTAGCAAGAACTGATTGAGATGCCAAGAACTACTGTCCATGTATTTTGCAGACTTCAACACATGTCAATACCTAAAGGATGGTTGATATTAGAGGGAGCTCATGCACAGTAAACACAATAAATAGAAATGGAGAATCATGTGATTAAATGTCAGATTTTTCCCCAAACTTCTTGGCAACCAGTACAAAAGGAAATCCATTTGCATTCTTTGAGTTTCATGAAATTGCTTTCATGGAACCCATTAATAGAGAACATTCATACATAGTAAGTACCTAAATAAATAAAATAGGGAAGTACATGGTCAGAATTAACACCATTATATAATCTTAGCTAGTACATGTTTTTGTGAGAGATTGTGAGGTGTTTCTTCACTTGTTGGGGAAGTTTTTCTCCACTTCTCACTTCAGGTTTAGTTTGACCATTATTTAGGCTATAATATAAAAATAATGTGTGACCATTTTACTTGAATATGGCACAACTACCATTCTATGGAGAGACAGTATATGTATTTAAGGAAGCTTTTTCAGTGGGCAAGGCAGAAAAAAAAAATAAGGCATTTATTTTGTAACATTCACCACGTTCCTGAATTTACTTAACACTTCTGATTTTTGTCTTTTAAGAATTTCAGAATTCTAACATAATTTGCCTGTTCATTTCCAAGTTGCTTTAACTGAATTTTCTAGGGAGTTGGGTTAATTTTATGTCTCAAGTGTCCCCAGTGAAAACATTTTGTGATTCTGTTGAGAGAATGTTTGAACTGATTTAGAATCAGAATCCTTATTTGCTACAGATAAGAATTATGAGAATAATTAGGTTTTTTTTTAAGGCATAAAGCTAAACTGGAATTTTATTTTCCTATATTTCTTGATTCACTAAAGATTTGATTTGAATTTCAAGACAGCATGTAGCAAAATAACTTGGAAATTACTATTGGGAAGAGTATATGATGGATCAGAATTTTAGTACCAGTAGTGGGTTTAGTGGGGCAAGAAGAATAGAATAGACAAGAGCCCATGCACAACAGATGTAATAAAGTAGACATAGGAAATTGTGTGCTCAAATTTCAGGTCTCTTTTGCTTTTACTCCCCTGTTTTCTTTATGATAGCTATTCAGAATCGTAATCCTGTATGGTATCAGGCTCTGACTCACGGTCTTAATGAGGAACAAAGAAAACAGTTACAGGATATAGCAACTCTGGCAGATCAAAGAAGAGCAGCCCACGGTATGTTATTGCCCTTAACCCCTCTTTAACACAATTAATGACTTGATGCAGCTTTAAAATTTTATATGAAATGATTTCTAATTATTTAAAAGCTACAGTTTTTGCGTGTGATAGGAATTGACTGTAATCTGAAGGACTTAATAGAATAATTAGATTTTGCTTTTGGCTACAATTTACTATTCTGGTACTTTCTGTAATTTCAGTCTATATTTTTAGGATGTCATTGCCTTAATAAGATTATGGAAGTTCATAGCGATAACATAAAATTGTATTAAAACCATAAACATTTTTTAAATTATGACAAGTATGTCTTTTTGTCTCAGAAGTATTTTAAAGAAAATCCCAGACATCATGTCTTTTCATCCCTAAGCATGTTATTATGCATTCCAAAAATGACATTTTAGGTAATATACTACCTAACAATTTTTTAGAGGTAACATAATAAATTGTAATTCTTTGATATTATCTATAGCCAGTCCACATTCAAACTGTTTTACAACTGTGTTGTTGCAATGTAATTGAAAGTCATTTCATTTAACCCAATATATCAAAAATATTATTTAACATGTTTGGTTTACAGAAGGTTTTGTAATCATATTTGGCTGTTAGTGCTAAAAATTCTTGATTAGTTCCCCTTCTCCCTTTTATTTTTCATGGCACTGATTTGTGGGAGACACAGGTTCGGGTGTCCGGTAGAGAATTTTGTATTATATTTAGAGTCTTGCTTCCTTGTAGTATAGTTTAACTTCTTTTTCTTTTTCACGTGGTCGGGGAGAGGAAGCAAGAATGTTTAATAGGTGATAGTGTTCTGTCAGTCCAACCCCCCCTTGTGGGCTGCGTTGATGATGGGCTCAAGCATAGCAACAATTATGAGGACGGCACAGGACCAGGCAGTGTTTCCTTCTGTTGTACACAGGGTCGCTATGAGTAGGAATCGGCTCGAAGGCACCTAACGACGACGACGACAACAGTATTGTATAGTTCATTAGAAAAATACCATAAATGTCTTAAAAGCATATTCTTTTGGAAAATTTCATGCATATACTAAGTTAAAGAGAATAATACAACAGTCTCTGGAAAACCGTGATATTTTAATATATAATTATCTGCAAGTGTAACAAGCAACTTTATCAGTCTTAATACTATAAGCTAGGCTAGCTTTATATTCGAAGACGGGTCCTCCTTATAAATAAGGCACAGCTTCCTGATATATTTTATATTAGCATTTGCCTTCATTAGAATTTATTCCCTTTGGGGAGTGGATCCTACTGGCATATCTGACTCAAAATGGTATATTTAAAAATACTTTTTTTTAAACAGCGGGAGGGTGAAAGTTGGCTAATAAGTGTCCAGCATAATAGGAGTCTGTTATCTTCTCTATATAATGCATGCTCCCTTGCCCCTATGCATTTGGAAGGAGAACAGAGGCAGACTTTGAACTTCCTGGTTACTACTGGTGGTTACGGTATGCCTTATTGATACCTGTGAGTTCCTTATTTCCCCCAAAGTAGTAAAATGATCGAATAACCTATTAAAATTTCACTTACTTGTTTTCTAGAATCCAAAATGATTGAGAAGCATGGAGGATACAAATTCAGTGCTCCAGTTGTGCCAAGTTCTTTCAATTTTGGAGGCCCGGCACCAGGGATGAATTGAGTTATCACTTTATTTCCTGCTGTGTGCTTGTAGTGAAGAGCTTGTGTTCCTCCTAGTAGTGGTTCCAGAACTGGTTCATAATATCTACTCTAAACTAATTGATCAATAGATTGGACAGAAAAACCCCAGGAGGTGGGACCTGATCATGCAACCTGGCACTGGAGAAGAAACCAGAGGGATTTTTTGGGGGGAGGGGGGTCACTTGTGGGGGGTTCTTTATTTTTGAAGAACGTAAGATCCTGACTGAAGCTTCAAATGACACTGTGGAAATCTGCGAGCAAGAGGGGATGTCATGAAGGCAGCTTTTCTTTTTCTGAGGAAAAAATAGGCATGGGCTACAGGACTATTTAAAATGTCTCATTTACAGTATAAGCTCAAAGGTAGATGTAATTTTTACACCTATGAGTATTTGTCCAATTTCTGTCTCTTCCTCACCATTGGGTATCTATTCTTTATATGTAAATAAGATAAGGTCTGATAGCCTTATTCAGTCTTCATTTTCATTCATCAAAGATTGTTCCTATGTAGATTATTGGACATTTATTGTAGCACTACATAACTGATTGAAAAAATCTGTAAATGAATTAGCACTTTCATATTGAAACAAGCCTGCTAGCCTATGTATAAAATAGCAAAATGTTTGCTGTTTATAAAAAGAAGGATGTAATGGGGTGGGGGGCAGGGATAATTTCAAGTTATTAATTTAAAAATGAACTAGCAATTTTGTACCTGGTAACTTTGTGGTACACTCACCTCTGATAGTGACTTGAATTTGGTATGTACGAAGGGGTTAGTGATATTTCATTGCTGCTAAAAAAAAATGGCAACTCCCTTCATGTCCTATGTTTTTTCTTAAAGCTCTCAGTGTACAAGTGGAAATTTGGATACATGACCTTACTGTAACAAATAAGAAAGGCTATCTTATTTGAAGCATGTAAATTGGATATAAAGTTCTACTCTTAAAGAGTTGATCAGAGTGTGGCTAAACATCTATATATGCAATCTATTAAAAGAACTTAATTCAGCTAACGTCTTTATTTGATTGCAGTTTTTTTCCTGATTATAAGATTTTTTTTTCTTCATTGGCCTATTTTTATCCTGTACCTAGAAAAAGTGTGAAATGCACACTTTTAAAATTTGACATTTAATACCTGCTCACTCCCCCTTCCCAATCTTCCCTTACCCCCTGTGCTGGTTGTGGTGTCTTTTCAACTAGATAGGCTGAAGGCACACGGTTCCCTCCGAGAAAAACCACTATTGATAGCACTGCAAAAACAAGCCAGCAAGACAGTGTAGAGAGGTTGGCTTGCTTCCCTCTCTCCTAACTGCATGTTCAAAAATAAGCCTTCGTTGATCTTAAAAATCTCTCAGATCAGTCATATGTTGGGTTATTTTTTTATATAAATATATACACACAATGTTTCTAATTTAAAGCAACATCTCTTAATGGATTCAAAACTATTAAATGCTGTTGTCTAAAACAGACTAGAAAATTTATAACTGTAAAGATGAAACAAATGCACATAATGATATTTAAAATGCAAAATTAAGAAAACCCATTGGTGTTGTGTTTTTCTTGTATACCAATTATTAAGCCGCTACTGTTGGCATTGTTTGGTTTTCTTTTTTAATGCTAAAGGAGTAAAAGTATTTCCTATATTTATGAATTTACTACTAAAATCTTGGCAAAAAAAAAAAAAAAAGAATTGTCTGTCTAAAATGTGTGGGTGAAAACTGTTAATCAAGTGTGTTTCTACTTTTTCCCCTGCTGAGTTGGATACCATCTGTCTACCATAGGTTCCTTAAGGGAATTTCACTATTATATGAAGTCAATAAAATGAAAATGGAGTAGCTGTATATATACAACATCGTGTACAGAGGGGAGATATTTGAATAGTATTATAGATGAAACAATTTTTGTCTTCCTTTATCTTTTAGTCCCTAATACCTAGTCTACTTTTTAAAATTTCAAACTTCACTGATCTTTGAATTGATGATTCCAATTTTCACATTGTTACTGGAAAACCATATTTAATAAAGGTTTTAGTTACTCTCATGCATAGTATGAAAATTCTCGTTTGCTGAGATTTTGTTTGAAGAAAATGTACCGGCATGTCTTTGAGAATAAATTTTGTCTCCTATCATACAATCCAAACTAATCTCCATTTACAGATTCTAATGTGAATTTAAACCTTATAATTAAATTATATTTAATATTTAGTTTTCAAATGGTAGTTTCTAATGCATCGAATATATACCTCAATTATTTTCAATATTTCTTTTAATTTCAAATTATAGTTTCTTATAAGTCATGGATCTTAATATGTGTCAGTATTTCTAGATAATGTTGCAGGACTTTTGAAAAACTTTTTGAGAGTATTTATAAACTTATAATTAGTTGCAAAGAGATTTTTTCCTTTTTTTTTTTTTACATACCGCTTTTCCAGTTTGAATCAACTGTTCTACTAACCTATAACTTATTTTTTAATTTATAGTTTATTCAGACTTTGTGCAATTCCATTATTTGTCTTTGTTAGTGGCAGACATTAACATAAAACTTTAACTTTTTTGTAAACTAGAGCCATACAATCTATCCATTTATCATTATATAAAGGGAATTAATCTTTCTCTGCAGGTGATAAAATGGTGACTGCTAATCTACACTACCATATCAAGATAGGGACTGCTTCACTCACCTCTGGAAGTATAGAGCAAGGGTGGCCAAACCACAGCCCTGGCTAGGGCTTTATGTTGCTGTTCAGCCCAAGACGTAGTTCCTGAAGCAAGCATGAAGAAAAAGTCACTGAGAATTGTATTATTATGACTAAGCCATGTCTTTGGGAATATCTGGCACAATGCCTTAAGAACAGTAGGCATTCCATAAGTGTTTGTAAAATGAATGACCTAAAATTACATTAAAACATATCAGTTGTAAAACTGGCCGTTTTGTTCTATGTAGTAATTTATATTTTGGTGTAAAGATAATCAGTGTCCCCCCTGAATTCTAGCTCTACCCTTGATCAGCTTGGCCACCTTTATACTTTGGCATAGTAAAGAAAGGTTGCATATCAGTTTACATGGATGTTTAGTTGCATGTCTCTATTCCCTTCCCTCCCCGACAAAACAAAGATTTTGAAAGTGGTCTTTGAGATAGTGCTGGACTCTGACTCTACCTGAAAAGGGGAAAGTTACCTAAACAAATTGAGATCCTCAAGAGAAGGCTCTTTCCTAAGAACATAGGAATTGTTTAATTAAACTTGTTCATTCTGGCTATAAAGTAATTAAGATTTAAGTTATCCGGAGATAATAAAGACCAAAATTAACAGCTTAAACCGTATGCTTTTCCAAAGGATGGTAGACCCAGACTTTAACTTACCCAGCTGCCTTATGAACCTCATTCCTTGGGTGCTCTAGTCTACATAGTCCAAGACTACTCACCACTATGTAGCCTTTTTAAATAAAAGTTTTAAGAGATAAAAGAGGCGTGCCACAGGCCTTTTAAGGTCCAATACAACAATCTGCACACATTGCTTCCTCATATCAAAAGCCAACAAACATGTATTCATAGGACCATTCCTGTCTTGCAAAGAAGCTCAGCAGTGTAGTTCTTACAGAGCCAGGTACCCTGCTAAGACCTGGGTTTTATCACTGTGAGAGGAGGGAATACACATCTTAAAAAATTTTTTTCTTTGTTCAGGTTTTATTAGGCACAAGGAATGATTGCTTTAAAAAAAATTTTTTTTTTTTTTTAATTCTGCCTTCTTATACAGACTGAAATTTGTCTATTACGCCAGGTAGTTGAACCCTATATTTAAATGCTCCCCATCAGAGTCTTTTAAAATCCTTTTAAGAACACTCAACCAATTAAGAACTGAAGGGAATTCCTCAGCCTAATAAAGGAAATCTACCAAAAACTCAGCTGATATACATAATGGTGAAAGACTGAAACTTTCCCTGTAAGATCAGGGACAAGACCAGGATGTCCCCTCTTGCCACTTTTACTCCACGTTGTACTGGAGATTCTAGCCAGGGCAATTAGATAAGTGAAAGATCCCGACTGGGAAGGAAGAAGTGAAACTATTTGCACATGTTATGTATAGGAATCCTTAAGTCTCCCCTCCCAAAACACCCTCTTGGAGCTAATGACTTTAGCAAGGTGGCAGGATACAAGATCAATATGCAAAAATCAGTTTTATTTCTCTGCAGTAACAATGAACAAAAACAGCTAAATTAGGAAAACAATTCGGTTTACAATAGCATTAAAAATAATAAAATTCTTAGGAATAAGTTTAACAAGTGCAAAACTAGAAACTACAAAACATGGTTGAAAGGATACCTAAATAAAGACATCCTGTGTTCATGGATTGAAAGACAAGATTGTGAAGATGGCAATACCCCTCAAGCCCCAAATTCATCTACAAATAGAATCCCTATAAAATCCCAGCTGCCTTTTTTGCAGGAATTGACAAGCTGATCTTAAAATTCATATGGAAATGTAAGGAACCCAAAATAGCCAAAAAAAATCTTGAAAAAAGTTACAAAGCTACAGTAGTACTACAATGCAGTGCTGGCAAAAGGATAAAAATATATTCGTGATGGTATAGGGTTGAGTTTCCAGAAAAAATCTTACATCTATGGCCAATCAGTTTCTGAAAAGGGTGCCAAGACAATTCCATGTGGTAAAGCTTTCAACGAATGGTGCTGACAGCTGGGTATCTATACACAAAAGCACAGGCTGGTTCACTACCTCCTAATTGAAACCTGTGAGAGCCAGAACTCTAAGGGACTGCCTTGTTTGTCCGTGTTCCAAGTTTTCCACCTTGGATGGCGCAGTCACTACTTTTCTATCACTGTTCCTTCTCTGGTAGGTTTCCACCTTATACAGATTACAGCTTTCACTGTATAAAAGTTAACTCAAAATGGATCAAAGATCTAAATATAAGACCTCAAACTATAAAACTCTAAAAAACTGACATCTTGATACAGGGCTAGTTTCCAGGATATAGGAGCCCTAGTGTCTCAATGGTTAAGAGCTACGGCTGCAAACCTGAAGGTCGGCAGTTCGGATCCACCAGCTGCTCCTTGGAAACCCTATGGAGCAGTCCTACCCCACCCTCCATAGGGTCACTATGAGTCAATTGACTCTGTGGCAATGGTTTTTTTTTTTTTTTAATTCAGGATTTATAAAGAACTTATAAAAAGTCAACCCAATTTTTAAAAAAAGCAAAGGGTCTGAACAGATCAACATCATTAGTCTATTAGCCAGGGAGATTCAACACTGAGATCCACTTCACACCTGCTAGGATGGCTATAGTCAAAGAGGACAAGTGTTGGTGAGAATGTGGAGAAATTGGAACACACACTGCTGGTGAGAAGGTAAAATGGTGCATCTGCTGTAGAAAACGCAGTTCCTCAAAAGGTTGAACATAGTTATCATATAACCCAACAATTTCACACCTGGGTATAGACCCCAAAGAAATGAAAACACATCCACAGAAAAACATGTACAGAAAAGTTTACAGCAGCATTATTCATAATAGCCAAAAAGTGGAAATAACCCACATATCCATCAACTGATGAATGGATAAATTAGATGAAGTCAGTCAGAAACAATGAAATATTATTTGGCAATAAAAAGGAATGATGTACTGCCACATGCTATAAAAACATGATGCTAAGTGAAAGAAGCCAGACACAAGGACCATACTGTATTATTTCAGTTATGAGAGATGTCTAGAATATGGCAGTAAGTAGAATAGTTGTTGGGAGGAAGGGGTAACAGAGAGTGACTACTAATGAGTTTCTTTTGGGGAAGATGAAAATGTTCTGAATTAGATATTTTTATGGCTGCACAACCTTGTGAGTACACTAAAAGCCACTTTAGAATGGTGAATTTTAGGGTATGGAAATTGTATCTCTATTAAATATGGTTTTAACGGTTTTCTTAAAAGTCTTCAAACTTGTTTGGTTAAAGTTCTCTAAAAACTATTATGAAATGATTATGCATTTAATACAAATTAAGAACAGTTTTACACATCCTTATTTGGAGACATGTGCTTCACTTTTAAGCAAAACAAAACGGGCTGTATTCTTCATTTGTCTCAAAGTATGTTTTCCCACAAGAATAAAATCATGTTAAAAATAGTGGTTTTGATCCTGGAATAGTCACTACATAACCTGATTGCTAAACATTATAGACTTACTACATATACTAATGGAACTGCTGGTTTTCCGTTTTTTCTGGAATACTCTACATTAGATTTAAACAAATATAATTACAAGCCAAAATGATAGCTGGAAACTTGTGGATGTGAGTTTCAAAGGCACTTCTGGAATCTTCAGAGACTTTAAGGAGTTTTAACATTCTGTAAATTGAGTACATTTTCCTCCTAATTTAAAACTAATTAACTTTAATAAACAGTAACTAAATTGTTATGGTTTGGCAGCTCACTACTGGAGAGGCAAGTTGAGTGGTATTTTCAAAAATGGAATAACTGGGGTTAATAAGTAGTCCAAGGGTAGAGAACAGGTAAGATTAAAAAATTGCAGTCATACTTTATACATACATCAGTTTTGAAATGAAGTGAATCATCCAGTTAGCTACTAACAAAATATTAGCAGTTGCGATTATACCTATGCTCATCATCATCATATACTGAAAGCTAGATATCTGAGATTGGAAAGTAACTTTTTAAATAATTTAATCAGATATTTCCAAAAAGTATGATCAAATTAAATCTGGATTAACCATCAGAACACCAACAGTCATTTTACTTTCAGTGGAGGAGCTATCTTGAATCAGGTTAGACCAAGTGAATTTAGTCTACAAACCAAGGGCTCTTAACTCTGGGTCCATAAGCCCTATGAAACTGCCAACTTTTTTATTTTTCATAGCTTTCATCAGCATCTCCAAGGGAGTTATTATAATGCTTAAAAACCACTGCTGTAAACTACACATTGGAATTGGGGAGAAATGGGTTATCGTATTAAGCACTTGAAAAGCATCTAATCTCTTACAGGCATTGTGTTACATTCTCATAGATCCTCCCAGTCACATTGTGAAACAGGTGATTTCACCTTACAGAGGAGCAGACAGGTTCTAAGACAAGTGACATCGATCCATCCACAGCTACCAATGGAGAACAAGCCACTGGTTTGGTTTTAAATTTATACAAAATCTATATATTCATTGAAAAAAATTCAAATATGTTACAGAAGTAATTGAATCAATCAGTTACCTGTAATTTCCTATCCCAGAGATAATTACTTTTAAGAGTTTAATGCATCATTTGTATTATTTTCTTCTATACATATTTTTGTCATTGTACAAATATGCCACAATCAATTAATTACCCAGAAAGCTCTGAGTTAAAGAAATGTTTCAGAAAACATGATGACAATTCTCGAAGGGGGCTAGAAATAAATTGGGAGTCCCTGGGTGGTGCAAACAGTTAAGTGCTCGACTACTAACCAAAACAGTGGCAGTTCAAACCCAACCAGAAGCGCCTCAGAAGAAAGGCTTTGTGGTCTGTTTCTGACAAAGGTCACAGCCTTGAAAGCCCTATGGAGTTCTACTTGCACACATGGGGTCGACATGAGTCAGAATCCACTTGGTGGCAACTGGTAGAAATATTAGCTCACTTAGGAACTATAGCTGTATGTAAGAGCCTGGAGTACGAATGATTGGCTGAAAAATCTTTTCAAGCCACTGATTTGATAAAATCTATCAATTAAGGGAGGGGTGGTGATTTGGGGAAAATCTGAAGATTATATATGGCCCTGAATACTATGTACATTTGAACTGTTTTTTATATAACCAAAAAACCAAACCCACTGTCATCAAGTCAATTCCGACTCAAGAGTAGAACTGCCCCATAAAGTTTCCAAGGAGCAGCTGGATTTGACTGCTGACCTTTTGGTTAGCAGCCCATAGCTCTTTAACCATTGCACCACCAGGGTTGCCATTCTTTCTATACTCAAAAAAAACCAAACACATTGCCGTCGAGTCAATTCTGACTCACAGCCAACCTACAGGAGAGAAGAACTGCCCCATAGGGTTTCCAAGAAGCACCTGGTAGGTTCAAACTGCTGACCTTTGTTTAGAAGCCATAGCTCTTAACCACTATGCAACCAGGGTTTCCTTTCTGTACCAAACCAACCCAAACCGGGTGTCATCGAGTCGATTCCGACTCATAGCGATCCTATAGGACAGAGTAGAACTGCCCCCATAGAGTTTCCTAGGAGCACCTGGTGGATTCCAACTGCCAACTCTTTGGTTAGCAGCTGCAGCACTTAACCACTACGCCACCAGGGTTTCCCTTCTTTCTATATAGAAAAAAAAAATAAAGAAAAAAAAACTTTTTTTTTTTTTTTTTTTTTATAGGCCCTGCTAAATACTGCTAACTCAGGCTCCATTACCTGTGACAAAATAAAAACCAAGGTTTCTTCGTAATCAAATAGGATTGTAGTGTTTGGAGCGCAGGCTTCAAATTGACCAGCTGCTCCTTGGAAACCCTATGGGGCAGTTCTACTTTGTTCTATAATGTCGCCATGAGTCTGAATCGACTCTATGGCAACAAGTTTTGTTATCCACCACCACCGCTGAACATTCAAAACTACTCAATATATGCCAGCCTCTCTGCTACATTCTGGGATACAAAGATGTCCTATAACTGCAATCTCCAACTATAGGGTGACTTCTTAATTCTTTTCCAGATTCTGTTTTACACTGCTTCCATGAATAGACTACAGGTATGAGACTTAGTAATAAATAAATGGCTAAACTGCATTAAAATATTTTTATTCTTTTGATAATTGTTCTGATTACAAATTAGACACATCTGGAAAGCACAGAAAGTACAAGTAATAACACCTTGGTTTTCACCTGAGCTCTCTACTTCTCTGTGACAAAGGGAATCTATCCATTGGCTAGAAGACTGTTTCAAGTGAGCTAAATCCTTCGGTTTCAAATAACCTAGTTTTATGTGTCACACTTTTCATTTGTATTAAGGGCCTAAAAATTAATCAGAACTACTTTAAAACTTCTGGAGAATTAAAGTGTATTCAAACGAAACTCAAATAAAGCCCTCTTTTCCTTCAAATGGCGTTTGGGCACCAACTATGAAACCACACCTTGGTTAATGTCGCTAGCTCCCTCCACCTCCACCCCAAAAAGGCAGCGTTGTAATGTCCCACTAGACTCAAGAGTAAATCAAAACATTTTAATTATCCTCACTTAGAGGGGTATCTTTAAAAAAAAATCCTGGGACAGTCCATAATCACCCGAAATGCCAAAGATACTACATCAAACATCATCAAGCTCTGTACTGTTTTTAAAAGTACACAAATCTGTTACAGCCGACCTTCTTCCTCATTCTTTTGGTTAGCTCCTCAATTCTACACCTTAAATTTCCGATTTGACAAACCATGAGTTTGGCAACCTTATCTCATCTTTACTACTCATCCTGGGTGCCAATGCAAATTAATATATTCTAAATTCCTCCTGAGAATGACTAGTATCTCCGATAGTTTAGAAAAGGTTTGGGCTGAGAGGTGCAACAACATTCACCTAAACTTCACAATTAATTTGCACCTATTCTTAATGGGTTAGAGGGAGCTCGATTCAAAGCGATTTCCACCTTTTGACTTTCCTTTAATTCGAGATAAACAAAAGGGAACGCTTTCAAAAGTTAACAGCTCAAAGAACATAGCGACAACATTTCAGACAACTTCAAAATTTGAACAGAAACTACACGAAAGCACGAAAGCGTCCGCAGTGTCTCCCAGCTGCGTCCAAGACCACCAACCAGTCGCCAAGCTCCGCCGGGGCTTCAGCAGGAGCGGGAGGCCCATCCTCCCACCGTATGGTGATGCCCCGGTGAACGGAGAAGCGCAGGCGGGGGCTTGCTAGCCAGCGACAAGCATACAGCTACTCTCAGGAAGGAAGAGCCCTCCTCGCCCAAGACCAAGACCAAGGGCCTCAGCCGGCCCCGACAGCCCCCAGGGAGCGGTCGGGCTTCCCATCTCTTGCTAGTTCTCCCTTCCACTTCCTTCGCATCGGGACGACCCTCGGCAAGCGCTAGACAAGGCTCATCAAGTCTCCAAAACGCGATCCAGCAAGCCCACTAAGAGAGGAAAAGCTGCCTCCTCGCCCCTGTGGGGAAAATGGCGCCCGTCACCCCTTCTCCCTCCCGGGTAATCACAAGGACCAGCCTCCCTCCCTTGCTGCAAAATGGCGCCTCACGCTGGGGCCCCTGAATCAGCATAATTCACTCGCCAGTGAGGCGGTCTCGGACTGGGATGAACAGCTCTACCAACCAGTCAAACACAGGAGCTTTGATGCCGTACTTTCCATGAGCCACTCAGGCACGAGCTGTAAGTCTAGGCGACGCTGACATCACGAGAAGGGGGCGTGGCTAAAGCGGTTTCCTTTCGCGTCGGCTAAATTTGGGCCAATGGCAAGCAGGAAGCCGCTGGTGAGTGGCGTAGTGCCAGTCCAATGGAGGCTGGGGGCGGGCCTCAGACAGTCTATGCGGGTTGCGGGGCCCGGGTGCCGGGCGGCTGTTTCCTGTCCTGGTGCATGGTGGTCGGACGAAGGAATTGTTGGAAAATTTTCTCGGAGGTTCGTATATAAATGTGTTTTTACCCAGTGTGCATTATTCTCCGCCCGGCCGCCGCCCTCAGCGCGGCGGCGCGGGCCCAGTTGGGCCCGGGCTCCGGCCGTGGCTGCTCAGTCTTCGCTGCAGGCCCTGCCTATCCTACGGCCGGCCGCGGTAGAGGCGGCTGGGCAGAAGCGGAGTTTATTAATAACCCGCGGCCGCCACTCTGGGGCGGCGGAGCTTTTCTTGCTGAGGACGCAACCCCCGCCCCCCCGGTTTCTGCCCGCTGTTCCCCGCCTGTTCCCCTCAGGGGACCGCTGAGGGGAGGGAGGAACAAAGGGGAGGGTGGAGCCCTCGGGAGCCCGGCGGCGCTTCTCGGTTTGACCTCCGCGCGGAGCGAGTCCCCAGGCGCCAGGCGGCTGCCTAGGCGAAGCTCCTCCGGCGAGGACGCCGGGCCCACGGTCCGCCCCAGTCCCCAGCTGGGGCGCTGGCGGCAGGGCTGGACAAGGGCCCGCTCGGGACCCCAGTCTGCAGATCGCACCCAGAATTTTCTCCTCCCCGGATCGTGCACAGATTTGTTTCCCTGACTTGCCTTTTTTTAGGCCCTTGAGACCCGACACTGAATATTAATAATTGGCAGTTTTATCATTTTGGCTAAATAGTGAATGAATACTTATAGATGTTTTGTAACATTTCATTGTGGAATGTAAACCAATTTTTATTCTCCTTTTGCTTTTTAGCATTAATTTTTTTTCCCCCACATTAACAAGTCAGAAATGTAAGAAAGGAGTACCATAGCTAAATGTATTATTTGTTTAAAATCAACTTAAGGCTTTGTTTTGGAAGTGTCTAACGAGCTGGTATAATTAAAAGGTGTAAAATAAGGGATGTGGTGAGAAATTGTAGGTTTGAGGTTGTGGTCAGCTTTGTCCTGAATCTTACTAGAAGATACTTGTGTTGTGCTATGGTTGACAAAAACCTATGCAATATTTAGTATTTCTTACTGAGTGCTATCTTAAGTTTATCTTTTTTTTTTTTTTCCTTTTTTATACTTATATAAAGGTTCACAGAGCAAATTAGTTTGTTATTAAACAATACACATATTGTTTCCTGACACTGGTTGCCAACCCCATGACATGTCAACACTCTCCCCACCCTCCCCTTCTTGACCTTGGGTTCCCGATTACCAGCTTTCCTGTCCCCTCCTGCCTTCTTGTCCTTGCCCCTGGGCTGGTGTGTGCATTTAGTCTCTAGTCTCATTTTGTGTGCCTGTCCAGTCTTTGGCTGAAGGGTGAACCTCGGGATCTTCAGTTTAAGTGTTTAGGAAAAGAATATGTGATGAGGAGATCACCCAAAAGCCGCGTAATATGCATAATTTTATCCTGGGATATTTTAACTAATTTGGAAATTACTTAAATAGTTCAGGTATGAGTGGCTATTTTGCCCGTAGCCTTTTTTAAAGAAAATAAGAGTTTTATTGCGATACAATTCACATACCTTATAATTCATGCATCTAAAGTATAGAATTAGATGGTCTCTAATATATTCACAGAGTTGTACAACTCTCAGCACAATTTTAGAACGTTTTCGTCACCCCCAAAAGGAACCCTGTACCCATTAGCAGTCACTCCTGGTATCCCCTCAGCCCCCCACACCACTCCCAGCCCTTGGCAATGACTCATCTACTTTCTCACTAAATGGATTTGTCTATTGTGGACATTACTTATACATGAGATCATACTTTATGTGGTCTTTTGTGACTTTTTTCACTCAGCATAACGTTTTCAAGATTCAATTATGTTGCATATATCAGTATTTCATTTCTTTTTATTTCATAATATTTGTTTCAAGTAATATTTCATTGTAGGGATATACCACATTTTATTTCTCCAACAGTTGATGGACATTTGAATTGTTTTCTCTTTTTGGCTATTATAAATAGTGTCGCTGTGAACATTTGTGTACAAGTTTTTGTGTAGATGTAAGTTTGCTAGGTCGTATGGTAACTCTTCTTGGGGAAACACCGAACTGTTTTCCAAAGCAGCTGCACAATTTTATATTCCCATCAGCAGTGCACACAGCTTCCAATTTCTCCACATTTTGCCAGCACTTGTTATCACTCTTTTTGATTATATCATCTAGGTGGGTGTGACATGGTATCTCTTGTGGATTGGTTGTTTTTTTCCCCCTCTTAATTGGGTAAATATATAGGTACCAAAACATTTGCCATTTCAACAGTTTTCATTTGTACTCTTCGGTGACGTTACTTGGGTTCACCGTGTTGTTCAACCATCACCGTGAAACCATTCCCAAATTTTTCCATCACCCTTAAGAGCAGCTCATTTCCACAAAGTGTTGTTTAACGTTTTCAAGGTTATCCACGTTGTAGCGTGTATCAGGACTTCGTTTCTCTTTATGGCTGAGTAACATATTCTATTGTGTATATACGTGTATACACACACAGACGCCACACGTTTTGTTTATCCATTCATCTGTTGATGGACGGAAATCCTGGTGGCGTAGTGGTTAAGTGCTACAGCTGTTAACCAAAGGGTCGGCAGTTCGAATCTTCCAGGTGCTCCTTGGAAACTCTACGGGGCAGTTCTACTCTCTCCTATAGAGTCACTATGAGTCGGAATCGACTCGACGGCACTGGGTTTGGGTTTGGGCTTTTGTCAATGGACAATTAGGCTGTTCATACCTTTCGGCTATTGTAAACAGTGCTGCAGTGAACATTGGTGTACAAGTATCTGTGTTCTTGCTTTTAATTCTTTTGGGTATATACCTAGGAGTGGAATAGCTTGATCATATGGTAATCGTGTTTAACCTCTTGAGAAATTTTCAAACTGTTTTCCACAGCAGCTGTACCATTTTACAATCCAGTCAGCAATGGATGAGAGTTTCTGTTATCCACATCCTGGCCAGCACCTGTTGTTTTCGTTTTTCTTAATCGTAGTCTTCCTAGTGGATGTGAAGTTTTGATTGTAGTTTTGATTTGCATTTCCCTGATGGCTAATGATGTTGAGCATTTTTCATGTATGTATTGGCCATTTGTATATCTTTTTTGGAGAGATGTCTAATCAGAGATCCTTCGTGTATTTTTTTATTGGATTATTTGTCATTTTATTATTAAGTTGAAGAGTTCTTTATATGTTCTAGACACATGTCCTCTATCAGATATATGATTTGCAAAATGTCCATACCCCATACTTTGCACTGGGATACTGCTTTGAAGTCAGGGTTCATCATATTCTTCAAGTAAAGATGACCTAGCTTCATTGGGGAATTGTGCCTCTACTGTTTAGCTGTTATTGTTTATAATGCATATGTAGTTTATGGTGAAGTGAGGAGAATTTTTCTGAGTATTGAGGTGTTCATAATTTCTTAGTTTTATGGTTTTTATCTAAACTTTAAAATCTGAGTTTTTATTTAGGTCTGAGTCTATGAGCTCTTGACTTTATTTCAGGACATAATGATTTTTGAAAGATGTGTTGCTGCCTTCTGTGCTTAATGTGCATTTTAAGGGTTGGCCTTCATAAGATAACATTTTAAGCTTTATCGTACTGTCAATCAAGATGATTTTGTTTTTAGGTGGATTTAGACTGGGAGATCCACTCTCATAGAAAACAATGATATGCTTTTCTCCACCTTTTTCCATACTTGTTATCCTGTCTTAAAACTCTGCTGCAATGGGAGCTCCTCACCTTGTAGAAGTATTTGTACATTAATATGTAGACACAGGCATTTAACTCCAGACTACATTTTTTGTATTTAAAATTCCACTCCCATTTACCCGAATTTAACTCTGGCTAAGCACTGAGTGGAAACCCTGGTAGCGTAGTGGTTAAGAGGTACAGCTGCTAACCAAAAGGCTAGCAGTTCGAATCCACCAGGCACTCCTTGGAAACCCTAATGGGGCAGTTCTGCTCTGTCCTGTAGGGTCGCTAGGAGTCGAAACCAACTCAATGGCAATGTTTTTTTTTTTTTGTTTGTTTGTTTTTTAAGGCACTGAGTTATGACCCCTGTTGGTGGAGTGGTTAAGTGTTTGGCTACTAACCAAAAGGTCCACGGTTCAAACCCACCAGCCATTCCACAGGAGAAAGATGTGTGGTGGTCTGTTTCCGTAAAGATTTACAGTCTTGGTTTAAAAACAAGAAGAAAAAAACACTGCTGTTGAGTCGATTCCAACTCATAGTGACCCTATAGGACAGAGTAGAACTATAAGTCGGAATTGACTCAACAGCAATAGGTTTTGTTGGTTTTAGAGGCACTGAGTTAAATAATTTGTTGAGTGCTTTACATATATACATAAATTCATAATTCTCACTAGAAACCTAAGGCAAGTACTATTGTTATTTTGCAGATGTGTCAACTAAAGTATAGAGTAACTTGTCCAACTATCATGTGACAAAGCTGGGCTTGAACCTATGACTGACTCAAAAGCCCAGTCTCTTAATCTACTCAGCAACATACAAAGTACCCTCTTTATTTTCATTGTGCTTTCAGTGAAAGTTTACAGCTCAAGTTAATTTCTCGTACAAAAATTTATACACATACTGTTTTGTGACATTAGTTGCAATCCCCACAATGTGACAGCACAATTTCCCGTTCCACCTTGGGTTCCCTGAGCCTGTTCAACTAGTCCTGTCCCCTCCTGCCTTTTCATCCTGCCTCCGGACAGGAACCACCCATTTGGTCTTGTGTACCTGATTGAGCTAAGAAGCACACTCCTCATGTGTACTGTTTTTTGTTTTATAGTCCTGTCTAATCTTTGTCTGAAGAGGGGGCTTCGGGAATTGTTCTAGTTCTAGGCTAACAGAGCATCTGGGGGCCAGAATTTCGGGGGTTCCTGCAGTCCCTGTCAGACCATTAAGTCTGATCTTTTTACTTTTGAGTTCTGTCCTGCACTTAGTACCCTCCTCTTTAACTTTAAAAAAGTGAGACGTCTGTAGTTCTTAGAATGATATAGTGTTTTGAATAAAAAATATATATATAAAATGCTATTGCGTGCGTGTTATCATGTTGTTTATATACATCTTTGAGTTAAATAATGATGAATGCATTAGACCTTGTATTGAAAGTACAGAAATTTATATAGTATGGAGGTAATGGTTACAAGAAGTTACAGTCATTTAAGTTAGTGGCAGTTAATACGTGATATATACCCACATACAGCAACGTATTGTAAAAACTAAGGCACGGTGAAAAGAGCATTAGAATAAAAGAAAGTCTAATATTTAATCCTATCTCAAGGAATTAACTAGTCACACTCTGGTACCAATTGGTTATCAAATATTTAGTAAGCATCTACCATATGCAAAAAAAAAAAAAAAAAAAAAACCATTACTGTGAAGTCAATTCCCAATCACGGTAACCCTATAGGACAGCTTAGGGCTGCCCTGCCAGACTCTTAACCACTGCGCCCCCAGGGCTCCTACCTTGAGCCAGGAATTCTTATGTTGTTGTTAAATGCCCTCGAGTTGGTTCCGACTCATAGCAGCCCTATGTACAACAGAACAAAACAATGCCCGGTCCTGTACCATCCTTGGAATTGTTGCTGTGTTTGAGCCCATTGTTGCAGCCACTGTATCAGTCCATCTCCTTAAGGATCTCCCTCTTTTTCACTCAACTTTACCAAGCACGATGTCTTTCACCAGGGACTGGTCCCTCTTGAGAACATGTCAAAGTACATGACGTGAAGTCTCGCCATCCTCGTCTCTAAGTAGCATTCTGGCTGTACCTCTTCCAAGACAGACTTATTCATTCTTCTGGCAGGTCATGTTATGTTCAGTATTCTTCACCAACACTGTACTTCAAAGGCATTAATTCTTCTTCGTCCTTCCTTCTTAAGTCTTCCTTTTTCATTGTGCAGTTGTCATATGCGTATGAGGTGATTGAAAACACCGCGGCTTGGATCTGGTGAACCTTAGTCCTCAAAGTGACGTCTTTGTTTTTTATCCCTATAAAGAGGTCTTTTACAACAGATTTGCAATATCTCATTTGATTTCTTGACTGCTGCCTCTGTGAGCATTGTTTATGGATCCAAGTAAAATGAAATCCTTAGACAACTTCAATATTTTCTCAATTTATCATGGTGTTGCTTATTGGTTCAGCTGTGAGGATTTTTGTTTTATGTTGAGGTGTAATCCATACTGAAGGTTGTAGCCTTGAGTCATCATCAGTAAGTGCTTCAGGTCCCTTTGGCTTTCAGCAAGCAAGGTTGTGTCATCTGCATATCACAGGTTGTTAATAAGTCTTCCACCAATTCTGATGCCACATTCTTCTTCATATAGTCCAGCTTCTTGGATTATTTGGTCAGCATACAGATTGAATAAGTATAGTGAAAGGATACAACCCTGACGCAAACCTTTCTTGATTTTAAACCACACAGTATGCCCTTGCCCTGTTCAAACGACTGCGTCTTGGTCTATCTATAGGTTCCTCATGAGTACAATTAAGTGTTCTGGAATTGCCATTTTTCGCAGTGTTATCCATAATTTGTCGTGATCCACACAGTCGAATGCCATTGCATAGTCAATGAAACACAGGTAAACATCTTTCTGGTATTCTCTGCATTTCAGCCAAGATCCATCTGACGTCAGCAGTGATATCCCTTCATAGACACTGAGAACTCAGTGGTGAACAGGAAAGACAGGGCCTCTGCCATCATGGATCTTAGAATTCACTTACGAATTCTGATAAGTGCTATGAAGAAGATATAGAAAGTGCTGTGATAGAGAATAGGATAATGGTAGAATGGGACTGGGGCCCTGGTGGCACAGTGGTTAAAGTGCGTGGTTGCTAACTGAAGGGTCAGTGGTTCAAACTCACCAGCCGCTCCATGGGAGAAAGATGTGGCAGTTGGCCTCTGTAAAGATGACAGCCTTGGAAGCCCTATGGGACAGTTCTCTGTCCTGTAGGGTTGCTGAGTTGAATCAACTTGACAGCAGCGAGTTTGGTTTGGTTGGTAGAATGGGATAGGACCTATTTTAGATAGAAGGTGATACCTGACTCTGCTGCTGTTGTTGTTAGGTGCTGTTGAGTCAATTCCAACTCACAGCGATCCTAAAGGACAGAGTAAAGCTGCCCAATAGGGTTTCCAAGGCCGTAATCTTTACGGAAGCAGAGTGCCACGTCTTTCTCTTGTGGAGCAACTGGTGGTTTCGAACTGCCAACCTTTCAGTTAGCAACTAAGCACTTCAACGGTGCACCACCAGGGCTCCTTGGCTCTCTGCTAGAGAGGGAAATAGTATTCCCGTCAGAATAAACTATGTGCAGAAGCCCTGAGGCAGGAAAAGTTAAGTGTGTTCTAGGAACTAAAAGATCAGTATTGCTGGATATATGTAATGAAGGAGAGCAATTGTAAAGCACTCTGCAAACATGAGTTGTGTTAAACTCATTAGGTATTTATGAAACATGTAATCATGGGTGTCAAAAATCCAAATCTGCGTAAGATGCTGTACCTACTTTTGAAGGCTTAAAGTCTAATTCGGCAGACTGGAAGCAAGTGTTTAAGGACTGATAAAAGGAGAGAAAAGCGCTAAATTTCAGGAGCCAGAAGCCTTGTAGCTGAAAACAAGGTTCTGTAAGCTTCACTTTCCAAACCTGAAAAAAAAAAAAAGAAACGTGTTGAGTACTTCCTGAGTGTTAGGGACTTTCTATACGTTATTTCCCTTAATCCTTACCAACAGCCCTATCAGGTTCGTAAGGAGCCCTGGTGGTGCAACAGTTAAGGTGGTGGTTTGAACTCACCCAGCAGCTCCAAGGGAGAAGACTGGCGATCTGCTAACGTAAAGATTACAGCCTAGAAAACCCTACTCTGTCATATGGGGTCTCTGTGAGTCAACATCAGCGCACTGGCATCTGACAACAACAACATCACGTGTGTGCTTTCCCATTTTTTAAAGAGGAAACTGAATGAAGCTCTGCAGCAGGTAAACTGCCCAGGAGCCAAGCAGGATTCAAATACATAGCTGTCCCACAAATTATACAACCATGTACAGATTAAAGCTATGATGATCAAAACATGACTAGCAATTCAGAGTGGCCTGAGCTACAAGCCAAATGCTGTAGGATTCAGATAATAACTGAAATCTGGATAGTGCGGGAGAGGCACCTCGAGTCAGGCTCTTCCCTGTGCCTGGACTGCCCTTGCTGCTTCTCCGCACCTAGGAATTGTTACCTTTTAGGTCCACATTCACGTTATTTTTGTTGTATCTGTGAGGCAAAGGTAATGCTTCTGGTGTAAAAAAAGTTACTAGTTTTATTTTAAAAACTGTGAAAATAATACCTGGCTAAAATTTATTTTTTTAACTTATAAAATGTATATGATCTGGAGGGGAGATGAGAGGGCAGAGGGGATTAGAAGCTGGCGGCATGGACATGAGAGTAGAGGGAAGGAGCGGGCCGTCTCATTAGGGGGAGAGCAGCTAGGAGTATATACACCCACCCAGAGCCATCTGGAGTATATAGCAAGGTGTATATAAATTTTTATATGAGAGACTGACTTGATTTGTAAACTTTCACTTAAAGCACAATTAAAAAAAAAAAAAGTATATGTCCCTGGAACCTCCTTGATAAACCTCCTGGTAAATGAAGACAGTTGATCATTCTACTAAAGGAATTAATAGAGTTCAGATCGTGAAATTTGGACTGTACTGGGAAAATGGGAAACTTAAAGATTTTGTAATAGAGGCATGCTGTGGATTTTGGAGCACTTGAACTGTGCTGTGGAGATTAGATGGGAGGAGAGTAGGAGTGGATTTTCAGAAATTGATAGAATCAAGTAGATAATGGTCTGTCCCATTGCTATTGAGTCGATTCCCACTCATGGCAACCCTGTGCGTTACAGAGTATACTGCTCCATAGGGTTTTCTCTGCTGTAATCTTTGTGGAAGCAGATTGCCAGGCCTCTCTTCATGGTGCCACAGGGTGGGTTTGAACCACCCACCAACCTTTAGGCTAGCAACCGATTGAACAGTTGTGCCACCCGTGAATGATGGTACTCTGAATTAAGACAGTCTGAGAGAATTGAATGGATTTGAAAGATAATTAGGTCTTAACAATATATAGCATTATTTACTTGATTTTAAATTTCGTATGATGGTATATGTTGTTATTTTCTACCTCTTTTAGAAATTATTTAAGTTAAACACATACTTTATTTCAGTACATATTCACTGTAAGGAAATAATTGCAGAAGCGGTATCCTTAAGTAGACAAGAGGAGATATAAAAAAAAATTAACCTTGACCTAAGTTTCCCCCTTATACAAAATTAACTTAAAATGGATCAAAGGCTTAAATGTAAAGCAAACTATAAAACTTTTAGATAAAAACATAGTACTAGAGTTTGCAAAATGTTATCATGGAGGAAACTGAGCAACGGTCACAAGGAATCTGCGTTATTTCTTATAACTGCATGTGAATATATAATTACCACAAAATAAAAAGTTTAATTAAAAAATTCTTAAGTAGACAGGCGAAGATAGAGTCTAGTACACAAGTAGGTAAACCAATGAGTCATCAAAGGATACCTTCCCTTCTTTTGCTTATTCCCGGGAGATATGTGAAGAATTCAGTGAAGCAACATAAGAATTATTTAGTCTGAGTTACAATCCATTTTCAATTCCATTTAACATTTTAGCCCCAGTTGCTTAGCAGTCTGTTTGCTAAATATTTCATGTTTGCCTGCTGCAAAATCATACAGCACTTGCCACATTTCTATAGAGTTTCTTTTTTTTTTCCTTATGCTGACACACACCGTCATCTTCCAAAAGGGCAAGAGCTTTATCATAAGCATCATTTCTACCTTGGTGATTCCGACAGTGCTCCATGACAGCCGACTCTGTGTGTGATTGTGGCCCATAAGTTCATTATTAAAGGAAATGAAATTGACTACCTTTCATAAGGTGACCCTTCCTGAAGATGTCAAGTTCATCTTATACAGTCATTTCCACACCACCTGAGAATGTCGGTGACGGAAGTGATCAAGACTTGCTGATGGATGTGGTATGAGCGACTGTAGGGTGATCTTTGGCTTGTTGGGACCTTTTCTTCACCATCATATTTTCATCTTGTAATTATTTTCTTAACAAAGGGCAGTAACTGTATCACAGAGTCTTTTGAAAACTTTGAAAATAAAATGAGCTGTACACCTGCCATCATTTATCACCTCTGGTAATTACAGTTTTCATCTGAGCTCTTCTGAGTTCTTTCTCCCATCACTACACCATGTATTTGCTGGAAGTTTGTGTCTAGTAAACAGTCATCTGTGGATCTTTCAGTTCCATTGGATTTTTTTCATCAGGATGAGAACCATAGTTACTGAAACTTTCCTAAAGAAATTTAACCATTATCAGCTTTCAAAAAAGGGAATTTTTACTTAACTGCAGTTATCATGTCAGTTACCTGTTAATGCTTCATGTTGTTCTAGTTATTTGGAGATTTAGGAGTATTCAAATGAAAAAGACAAATGCTATTTAGCCTGAGTTAAAGTTAAACCACAGACATTTCTTAACATTATGACGCCAGTGACTTTGTAATCTGCCTTTTGCAGAGTTCATCTCCTGGATAAATACTGCACAGATCACACAGCCTTTCCCCCTTGCGTTTCCTTACCTTATTTCTGTAATGTAGTGATGACACTTGCTCTGAAATTAGTCTGTCCCAATCCTATCCTTATCAGAGGTGTTAAGAGCCGGGTACCAGTGTTACTTTGAGGCTTCTGTGGTCGTCTTTGGAGGTGGCAAGCAAGTGTTAATCCTCTTCATTAGTTTGTAGATGTTTCATCCTGCTCTGCCAGCTGTTAGAGAATGTGGACCTTTCAGGAATCCCTGAAAAGTCAGCCTCTGACTGACTTACCGCAGCACTGATAACCTTTCCGTGAGTCTGAACTACAGTCCCTCAGTACAGCTTTGGTCCAAAGAGGGTACAGCTTACAGTATTTCTAAAACAAAAATCTTTAAACGGTCTTAAATATAATTGCAAATTATTACTACTGTCTGCATATTGGAGCCCTGGTGGCGTAGAGGTTAAGAGTTTGGCTGCTAACCGAAAGGTTGACAGTTTGAATCTACCAGCCACTCCTTGGAAACCCTATGGGGCAGTTCTACTCTGTCCTATAGGGTAGCTATGAATCAACTCAATGGCATTGGGTTTGGTTTTGGGTTTTTGGTATCTGCCTGTTGCTATTTAAAATATTGACACTAAAATCAGATATTTTATAGGCACTAGAGTCAGCAGTGAGCAAACAAAAACCTGTGTCCATTCTAGAGGATGGGGAAACATAATTAACAAACAAAATAAGTAAATATATGTGACATGTCAAATAACAAGGACTATGCAAAAATATAAAGAGGGGAAGGGGAAGAGGGGCAGGGCATGCCATAGTTGAGAGGGTTAGGAGGTGCAGTTTGAAGGAGGTACAGGGTTGGGTAGATAGGGAAGCACTCGTTGAGGTGACATTTGAACAAAGACCTGAAGGTAAAGGGATGGACCATGAAGATACGCGAGAAGTCCATTTCAGGTGGAAGGATCAACAAGTGTAAAGGTCCTGAGGCAACAAAATGCCTAGCATGTTTAAGGAAAAGCAAGGATGTCAGTGTGGCTGAAGTGGAATAAATGAAACAGAATGATAGGAAATGAGAGGCAGGATCATTGACGTTAAAGGCCAATGTAAGGACTATTAGCCTTTGTTCTGAGGAGAAGTCATCGAGGGCATTGAGGACATGAGAGATATAACTTTTTTCTTCCAAAGGGCACTCTGCTGTGTTGAGAGGATATTGTCGGGAGGCCAGTGTAGAAGCAGGGAGACCAGTTAGGATGCTTTTGCAGTAACGGAGGTGACAGATGGTGGCTTCGATCAGGGAAGTAATGGGGAAGGTTGTAAGAAGTGGCCAGGATAACGATAAATTTATGAAGATTGAGTCAACATGATCTGCTGATGGATAGTATGTTTTCAGTCACATCATATGCATGCGAAAGCTGGACAGTGAATAAGGAAGACCGAAGAGGAATTGACGCCTTTGAATTGTGGTGTTGGCAAGGAATATTGAATATACCATGGACTGCCAAAAGAATGAACAGATCTGTCTTAGAAGTACAACCAGAATGCTCCTTAGAAGCAAGCATGGCGAGACTGTGTCTTACATACTTTGGACATGTTGTCAGGAGGGATCAGTCCCTGGAGAAGGACATCACGCTTGGCAGAGTGCAGGGTCAGTGGAAAAGAGGAAGACCATTAACGAGGTGGATCGACACAGTGGCTGCAACGATGAGTTCAGGCATAACAACAATTCTAAGAATGGTGCAGGACCGGGCAGTGTTTCGTTCTGTTGTGATAGGGTCGCTATGAGTCAGAAACAGCTCAATGGCATCTAACAACAACAACAGTATGTGGAGATCTTAAACCATGTTAAACCCAAAGAACTGTAATTGTGGGAATTTTAGACAAAACTGATAGGCAAGATTTATCAGTGTGCACAGTAGTTTCCTACTGAATTATGAAAAGCAGGCCTTGGAGTTTAAATTAATACTGTTAACTCATACTAAGTGAAATTTTGGTTAATTTCAGGTACTGCTTACTTCCCTAGCAGTTTTTTGTGGTTCATAAATATTCTTTATTGCTTTTATTTACTATGCGTTATTCTTTGTTCTCAAGCACATATATTTTTCTTCAAGGTAGAAAATGTTGTTAGCCCAGATAAATCGAGATTCTCAGGGAATGACAGAGTTTCCTGGAGGAGGAATGGAGGCTCAACACGTTACCCTGTGCCTGACAGAGGCAGTAACCGTGGCAGGTGAGCAATCTTGCTTAAAGTGATCGTATGGGTCTGGAAATACCACTTATCTCAAGGGAAAAATGATACGTTACAACACTGTCTTTATTTCACAGTTCCTAATTTAACATAAACCTAAGCATTTCTGTGAGCATTTTTACCTTGCTGTGGATGCTGAGTACAATAGGGCAGGGAAATATATATTTTTTAATACTAAAATTCCATTTGCTTCTAAGTTAGGCTCTATGCCTTTTTGTCTAGTTCTCATTTTTAAAAATGTATTTAAAATAATTTAATCAGCACGCACGTATAATGGCTATCTAAAGGAAATAATTTTTTTTAATAGATGGTGACAATTTAGAAAATATGGAAGGTGTAAGCTTGCAAGCAGTAACACTTGCAGATGGTTCTACCGCTTACATACAACACAATTCTAAAGGTATGTGCCTCATATACAGCTGATTGGTTAATACCAGTGATTTATAACCTCAGAGTTGGAGTACCTATCAAGTATATCCCCCTTCCAATCCCTTCTAAAAATGCTTTATAGCATGGTAATTTTAAATCATTTCGATTTAACGTAAATTTTGTTTCAATAATTTGGAGACACCCTTTGAGATATTTGAAGAGTATCAAAATTAACTGGGGTCCAGGTTTGGGCGGAGGGGTGTCCCTAACCTACTTCTGCTAGGGCCTTTCTTGCTTCTTTACTTCAGGTTATTATTTATAAAAACATATAAAATATGCCTGAATAAAGACCTTTGATTTTGCTTTTATAACATTATCTGTGAGTCAGTGTTTACTTTGCTCCAAGAAACAGCCCAGTTTTCAAACTTTTTGATTTTTCTGAAAACCTACTGAGCACATGTGTACATAGACAAGGGTGTTGTACCCCCAGGGGGTGAGAATGACAGTTGGCCTCCATATCTGTCTATCTTCCCAGCTTCTGCTTCCCCATGGTCAGGGTCACTGTTCCTCAGGGACTTTGAAAATTATGTAGCGTTTCCACTCATATAGCCTGCTGTGGTGAGCCACTCTTCCTCTTGAACTCATCTAAGAGAAAACTGGAAGGGAGGAAGGATGGCTGAGGGAGGATTTTCTGCTTTCTGTAGGATCACTGGATGTGTTATTGAATTGCCTCAGAACATTGAGGGAAGAATCAAGATGAACATGATCTTAAGTAGTGTATGTTTTTATAGTTGATATCATTTTGAAATTGTATGAAGTTTAAAATTTTTTGTTTGTGTTTATTTATTGGTTTGAATCTTGTGTTTCAGATGGAAAACTCATAGATGGCCAAGTCATTCAGTTGGAGGATGGCTCTGCTGCCTATGTTCAACACGTACCTATACCGAAAAGTAGTAAGTATTTAAGATACAGCACAGGAAACCATCCTTATTGTCATACTTCGGTATCTGCTGTCTCCAGTTCTTTTGTCCTGTTTAAACTTGGTTCTGATTGCTAATCCTCCTTCTGAAAGAATAGATCAATGGATGTCAAAGAGAGGCGCTAAAGACCGTCTTAACACAATCAAAATTTTCTCTCGAAGATAATGGAAAAGAAGTTACTGGATTGCACTCTGGAGATAAATGGGCAAGAGTCCTTAGCAAGTTTTCCTAATATTTAAGCCAAATCCTGCATTTCTTTCATTTTCTTCTTCTTTCAACTCTCATTACCCCCTGTTATATATTCCTAAAATAAGCATTCTAGTTTTTTTTTTAACCTTTAAACACTCAGATCAGTTTTATTGAAAATATTTAAATATCCGAGAACCAGTAAGAGTCAGTATAAGTTGTTAAAATGTGTTTAATGATTTATTGACTCTGTTGTTAAGTGAATTCATTAGAGTATGCTTAGAAAACATGGGATCTAAATGTAAGCATTCTTTTTGAGCAGGGGACAGTTTGCGGCTAGAGGATGGTCAAGCAGTGCAGTTAGAAGATGGAACTACTGCATTTATTCACCATACCTCCAAAGGTAAAAATGACTTTGGAAATAGGAAATAAAAACTAAAGGAGAAGTAGAAGTGTGGGAGAAATGAGACCTACCTTTAGCTGCTGAAGTGCTGTCATGTAAAAGAACAACTGTACTTATTCTCTGAAGTACAAGGTGGCAGATTTTGGCACGGTTTAAGGAAAAACTTTTAACAATTTGAGCTGTCCGATAAGAGGCTGGAACAGAAAACCTCTGGTTCCTGGAAGACTTCAAGTAGAGGCTGCTTTCAAAACATGAAATTAGACATTTAAGAATTAAATTATTAAAAAAAAAAGAATTTGAAAATCGAGATTACAGTTGCTGAAATAAGTTAAATGGTATTTTTCTTCCAGCCCCGTCTCCAAAAAAGAAAAAGTTAAATTGTTGATTTTTTTTCTTCCTCTTAATTATCATTTCTTTAGTAAGGTCCTTTGCCTGCTGTGTTTGTCTTTACTTTAAATTAAATCTTAAAAAAATCTGAAGCAAATATAGCAAAATGTTAATGTTTATTAACGTTGTGTGGGGAGAATCAGGGATTTGAGGTGGATTGCATAGGAATGGAAAGCCTAGCTCTGTAGCCAAGTCACCTGGGGTCAAATTCTGGGTCAGCCATTTGTTAGCTGTGTGACCTTGAGCAAGTTACTTAACCTCCCTGTACTTTAGTTTCATCATCTATAAAATGAGGATTATAATAAGTATCTACATCAGAGGGTTGTTGTGAGGACAGAACATGAAACACATGTGAAGCCCTTAGAACAGCTTGTCACATAGTAAATGCTCAGTAAGTGTTAGCTAGCATTACTTTTGGCATCTACTTGATGGCAACAGGTTTGGTTTTTTGGGGTGGGGTTATTATTTTTAAAATATTTTATTATAGAATGACTTAACAAGTTTTAGAAACATTTTATGTAAACCATGAACTTTTTTTTTTTTTGTAGTTAGAATTAATCATAAAAATTAATCATACTCATTGTAATTGGCTAGATTTGTTACTTCACAGTGCTGTTTTATAGCATTTATACTCATACAGAAACCCTGGTGGCGTAGTGGTTAAGTGCTATGGCTGCTAACCAAGAGGTCGGCAGTTCAAAATCCGCCAGGCACTCCTTGGAAACTCTGTGGGGCAGTTCTGCTCTGTCCTATAGGATTGCTATGAGTTGGAATCGACTCGACGGCAGTGGATTATACTATTATACTATAACTATTGGTATAGTTATTTAGAGGAAATAAAACCCTGAATTTTGGAGTCATATTGACCTGAGTTGAAACCCTGGTTTCTGTACATACTGATTCTAATTGTTAATTGTTAGCTTTTTAAATTTCTTGTTACTAAGGAAAATGACTTAACTTCTGCAAACCTTAGTGTCTCTATTTGTACAATCGGGGTAAATATACCCACCTCACAGAATTGTTGTGTGGTTTAAATGAAATAATAGCATAAAGCATGTCGCCCAATGCTCATAGTAAGTGTTCTGTAAAAGTTTATTCACCTCTTCCTTTAAATATGTAGTCATTTATCAGACTTTAACTTAATGCCCATCTCTTTCATTCCCTCAGATAGTTATGACCAGAGCGCATTACAAGCGGTTCAGCTGGAAGATGGCACCACAGCTTACATTCACCACGCAGTGCAAGTCCCACAGTCTGACACCATCTTGGCAATTCAGGCTGATGGGACAGTGGCAGGTCTGCACACTGGGGATGCAACAATTGACCCTGATACCATCAGTGCTTTGGAACAGTATGCAGCAAAGGTAAGGTATTTTATGAAGTCAAGAATGTCCCAAATGCACCTTCTTTATTTTTCATTAAGAGAAAAGAAAAGAAAAAAAAAAAGCCCACTTTAACAAATAAGAAACTAGCAATTCAAGGTCAAAACCAGACAGCGTCAAGGAGTGGATCAGCATTTCTGTTAAAAAAACTGAAACGTAGAAAAAAAATTTGGAAGAAAAGCAAGGGAATGGGGTAGGGGCTTACATCCAATAAATGAATGGCGTAACCCACAAAAAGAAATATTCAGTGAGTGCCATAAACGGACGGGTGAAGTATAGATGGAACTGCTTATGAATTAAGAAGTAGAAATTAGAGACTGGAAAAGGTAAAGTCTCAATTAAGTTTTACATCCCAAGGGCTGATTTTTTTTTTTTTTTCTTTTCTGCTTTGAAGGTGTATCTTATATAATTTTAAAAGGGTTTTTTTGTTTTTATTTTTACTTTTTTTTATAGGAATTTTCTAATGTGCACAAAAATAAGATGGTAATGATAGTCCATGTACTCATCACTCAGCCTAAACAGTTATCAAAATGTAAAACTTTTTTTAAGCTTTATTTTATTCCCATGTTTCTAGGTGTCCATTGATGGAAGTGAAAGTGTAACAGGCACTGGAATGATAGGAGAAAATGAGCAAGAGAAAAAAATGCAGGTATATAAAGCTAATTTTTTATATAATAACTCCTTTCTGTTACCATTTCTAGGCCCTTCTGTGGATGAAAGCAAGAATAGGGAATCACTGCCACTCTAGGAAAATCTCAATTCAGAAAAAAACGTGTATGTGTTAGGCAGCAGCCTTCTCAGACTGTCTCATATCACAGGGTTTGTTATATGGATGAAAGTGGCACTAAAGGGAATAGAAATATCACGGAGATCCAGGAATAGCCTGGTTTCTGGAATCTAAGGCAGCTTTGGAGACCAAGTAATCTTTTTCCGACCACCCCAACCCATGGCAGTTCGTGGGTTCTTTTTCTGGGGCTCTGCCATTACTGGGATTAACCCCTCTCCTGCTACTTCATCTCTTTTTTTTTTTTTTTTATTGCTACTTCTCTTTTTCTGTCTTTTTATTTCTTCTGTTTCTAATTGCCTCTGTATTTTCCTGTTTAAATGCTATAGAGCAGATCCAGCCTAGCTAATTATCGTTGTTCCTACTGGGCAAAGCTTTTTGTACTTTTTGTACCAGGATGCTTCCTGGGCTGCAGATGGCCTATGAGGTAGCTGCCCTTGATTCAAATGCTCACCCTGGAACCAGTCATTGGCTACCCCTTATCCAGGTAACAGTCTAGAGCAGCAGTGGTTCTAAATGTTGTGCAGTAGTTACAAAGAAGTCACAAATGGATCCTTGGAGATGTCCCATACTTCAAAAATTCAAAACTTGCATAATTTAAGACAAATTTCAGTGGTGCTCTTTATTTTCTTCTCAGCAATTATCTTTAATATTTTGCTGAGTGCTTGCTCATTCTTCACAGAGTTTTATCATATTTAACTCCCATTCTTAAGTTAATGCTTTGGACACATTTTTCAACTTGGTCATTAGTAACACCACTTAATGATATTGAGTCACACTATTATTTATCAAGATGATAATAATAATAGTAAATGATAAAATAACAAGAATCACCAAAATCAGTGGTAGTTTGATGCTTATCAACACTGCTAAATAGCCAATATTTCTCTTCACGAGTTGAAGTGGTGCCATGAAGTGGCAATAGTATAAACACTATTTGCAATTCACTAACCCCATCGGCTTTGAAATTATATGATTCTTGGCAAAATTTTCAATTCTTTGGCTTCACATTACTTCACATTTTGTGAATAAAGTGAAACTAATATTTTTTACAGTGCACTGTAGGGTTGCTATGAGCCGGAATTGACGGCAACAGGTTTGGTTTTTTTTTTTAATGTCAAATTAACCTAAGTCACACGCTAATAAAATGCAAACACAGTGTAAATACATGCAAGAGATGTAGGTCAGTGGCTTGAGGTGGCCCATTGAAAGTTCTCTGTTTCTAATTAGTGACTAAAAATGAGAATTATTTCAAAAGAATATTTTTAAAGAAAGGCAGTTGTAACTACACTTGGAATAAACTAATATAGAATGGGTCTTACCAAAAAAATGAATGAATTTACCACTGGGCCATGCAATGTTATAATATACTATTATGATAAAACCCAATTCACATGCAAAAATTAATTTCTGAGCCCCAAAACAACTAGAAATTCCCAGAACTGCTGAGGCAAAATGTTGTAAAAAGTCCTATTACTGTTCATCTACAGACATGTAGTCATTTGGTGTTGGTGTCAATAGACAAGAAATAGGAAACAGTTAAATAGGACTCATTGTTGACTGTAGCTTTTTCACCTTTGCCCTTTGTACTCGTGATGGTTAAGGTTGTGTGTCAGCTTGGCTGGTTTGGCAGTTATGTAATGATGTAATCACCTCCATGATAAGATCTGATATAATGTGGTCACCTCCAAGATGACATCTGCTGTGAGCAGCTAATCAGCTGAAAGGGAGTTTCCATGGGGTGTGGCCTACATCCAATATATATGGACTTTCTGGCAAAGCTTGCTGACCTCCAGTTCTTGAGACTTGAGCCAGTAGCTTTTCATGTTGCCTGCTGATCTTGGAATTGACTGGCCTCCGCAGCAAGTGACAGGTATCCTGCTGTCTGACCTGCCAGTCTTGGGTTTATCAGCCCCCGTGGCTATGTAAGTCAGGAGAAGCCTCCAGCCCGATGCCTGACTCACAGACTTTGGACTTTTCAGCCTCTACAACCATGTAAGCCATTTCCTTGATACAAATATCTTTCTCTCTATATATATATGTGTATACATACATATACACACTTAACTGGCTTTGTTTCTCTAGAGCACCCAGACTAAGACATTTGGTACTGAGAGTGGCTCTAGAGAAACAAAGTTGTTAAGGGTGAGCTTTCTAAATTGGTTATGAAGTCTGGTAAGTCTTAAAGATATTGATGTCTCTGCTTCCATTAGTAAAGGGGGCACTGCTAATCCATGGTTTGAGGTGGCAGTAAAACTCACTGCCATTGAGTCAATTCCAACTCATAGTGACCATATAGGACAGAGTAGAATTGCCCCATAGGGTTTCTAAGGCTATAAACCATTACAGAAGCAGACTATCAAATCTTTCTCCTGTGGAGTGGTTAGTTCAAACCACTGACCTTTCGGTTAGCAGCCAAGCACTTTAACCACCGTGCCGCCAGGGCCCCTTGAGGTGGCAATAGAAATACTCAAAATATCACCACCAATCGATAAAATGAGACTAATATTTTTTTATACTGCACTGTGTCACACCCGCCTAAGTCAATCTCTAACAAAATGCAACCACAGTTTAAATATGTGCGAGTATTGGTGAAAGTTGAGTCTCCAGGTAATCGCACATTTGATACTTTTCTACAATTTTGTCAATGAGAAGTATAAAGAAGCTAGTTGGTTTGGCCCCACTTTCCCTAGACAAACTGATGAAAGAAAGAGATGAACTCAGAGCTTCAAAGTCACAGCTCCAGCACCACATGAATGACCTCAAAGTTGCCACTGGTGCCTTTAAAGAAAGTCTTATTTCTTATAATAACAGAGCTGATATTGCTGAAAACAAAACCAAAAGTCTTATTGTGAGAGTGGCTGAATTACAATGCCAGTTGAATTCCCAACCTCAAATGGTATCTGAAGTAAAAGTGAGGGTGCGATTGAGAATAAATGGGATCCTGAAACTTGGGATGGGGACGTATGGGCAGATAATCAGGAAGCTGGGGACACTGAGCCCCTAAATTCTGTTGAATCACTCCTACCAACAAAACCATTAGGCCCTTCACCCCCATCTGTTGAGTTTAACCCAGCTGTGTCTTTGAAGAGCCTTTGTCTGAGTCATCACCTGGGGAGATGCCTTAAAGGCATTGCTGAACGTTCTCAAAACACATCTCCACTACCCATGTTTGCTTCTAGACCTATAACCAGACTTAAGTCTCTGCAAGCCTGAAAAGGTGAAGTACAAAATGTGATCCAGGAGGAGGTATACTACATTCCAAAAGAACTGCTTGAGTTTTCTAATATGGAGAAACAGAAACCTGGGGAATTTTTGTAGAAATGACTGTTAAGGGTGTGGGGTAATGGTGCAAGGAACATAAAGTTGAATCAGTCTGAGTTTATTGATGTGGGTCCACTAAGCACAGATTCTTCATTCAGTGTTTCACCTCAGGAGGTTAGGAAAGGATGTAATAGTTCATTTGCTTGGGTGGTCAAAATGTAGTTTACACGGTGGCCTACACTAAATCTAATTGAAGTACCAGAACTGCTTTGATATACTGTAGAAGAAGGTATCCAAAGGCTTAGGGAGATTGGCATGTTGGAGTAGATTTATCAGGTTAGACCCACAGACCCACACATGGAGTGCCTAGATGACACTACTTTTACCACAACGGTAAGGAACAAAGTTGTGAAGGTAGCCCCAGCATCCTTGAAGACTGCTGTGATTGCTTTTTTATATAAGTCAGATTTGACAGTGGGAACTGCTGTAACTAAATTTAGATACCTAACTACAGTGGGGCTGATTGGAGCCCGTAGTGGTAGGGGCCAAGTGGCAGCACTCAGTTGACGGAGACCAGGTGGATGTGGTTACCATAATGGACAGTGGAGTCAAAGCAGTCTGACGTGTATGGATTTATGGCATTGGCTCCTTAGGGTGTTCCTAGGGGTGAACTAGATGAGAAATTTGCAAAATATTTACTTGAGCTGTACAAGTGGAAGAATTCTAGGTCAAGGGAACAGCAGTCTAACTGAAATTTCCAGAACAGAGAATCCGGACCCTCAATTCCCAGACTTGTGCCAGTTTACACACCCACAACTCATTGAATTAAGGGGAGGCTGGGTCTCCTTGAGGAAAAACCCCACTACACTACCAAAAATTTGTACTGTTAATCTTTTTCCCAACTTCCCCAAAGGGATCTATAGCCTTCTATGAGAGTGACTGTTTATTGGGGAACAGGAAATAATCAGACTATTCAGGGATTACTGGACACTGGCTCTGAACTGACACTAATTCCAGGAGACCCAAAAGGTCGCTGTGGCCCACCAGTCAGAGTGGGAACATATGAAGGCCAGGTTATTAATGGAGTCTTAGCTCAGGTTTGGCTCACAGTAAGACCCTGAACCCATTATGTAGTGATTTCTCCAGTTCCAGAATGCATAATTGGAATAGATATACTCAGCAACTGGCAGAATGCCTATATTGGATCCCTGACAAGTGGAGTAAGGGCTATTATGTTAGGAAAAACCAAGAGGAAGCCATTAGAACTGCCCCTATGTAGGAAAATAGTAAACCAAAAGTAATACTGCATTCCAGAGGGATTGCAGAGGTTACTGCCACCACCAAGGACTTGAAGGATGCAGTGGCATTGATTCCCACCACAGCCCCCGTTCAACTTGCCTATTTGGCCTGTGCAAAAAAAGACAGTTGGATTTTGAAAAAAGACAGTGGATTATTGTAAACCTAACCGGGTGGTGACTCCAGTTGCAGCTGCTCTTGCAGATGTGGTTTTATTGCTTGAGCAAATTAATTTATCTTCTGGTACCTCATTTACATCTATTGACCTGACCAGTGCCTTTTTCTCAAGGCTAGCAATACACCTTCAGTATCCTACCTCAGAGCTACATGAATTCTTCAGCCATATGTCATAAGTTAGTCTGCAGGGACCTTGATCACCTTTCCCTTCCACAAGATGTCACACTGCTCAATTACATTGATAACATTATGCTGATTGGACCTAGTAAGGAAGACGTGTCAATGAGTCTGGACTTACTGGTAAAACATTTGTGCGCTAGAGGGTGGGAAATTAATCCAGCAAAAATTCAGGTGCCTTCCATCTCAGTGAAATTTCTAGGCATCCAGTGATATGGGACATGTCGAGATATTCCTTCTAAAGTGAAGGATAAGTTATTTCATCTGGTGCCTCCCACAACTAAAAAGGAGAAACAATGCTGGTGGGCCTTTTTGGATTTTGGAAGCTACATATCCCTCATTTGGATTTGCTACTCCAGCCTATTTATCTAGTGACTCGAAAAGCTGTTAGTTTTGAGTGGGGCCCAGAACAAGAGAAAACTGCAACAGATTCAGGCTGCCATGCAAGTCACTCAGCTACTTGAACCATATGATCTAGCTGATCCAATGGTGCTTGAAGTATCAGTGGCAGATAGAGATGCTGTTTGGAGTCTTTGGCAGACCCCTATTGATGAATCACAGCACAGACATAGGATTTTGGAGCAAAGTCCTGCTATTCTCTGCAAATAACTCTTCTTTTGAAAAACAGCTTTTGGCTTGTTACTGGACCTTAGTAGACACTGAATGCTTAACCATGGGCCACCACATCACCATGCAGCCTAAGCTGCCCATCATGAACTAGTTGTCTGACCCACAGAGCCATAAAGTTGAATGTGCATAGCAGCAATTTGTCATTAAATGGAAGTGGTGTGTACGAGATTGGGCCCAAGCAGGACCTAAAGGCACAAGTAAGTTACATGAGAAACTGGCCCAAAATCCCATGGTCTCCGCTCCTGTCACATTACCTTTTTGTCTTCCAGTCTGCACCTATGGGGCTCATGGGTAGTTCCTTATGATCAATTGACTGTGGAAGAGAAAGCTTGTGCCTAGTTTACAGATGGTTCTGCACAATATGCAGGCACCACTCAGAAGTGGCCAGTGACAGCACTGTAACTCCTTTCTGGGACCTCCTTGAAGGACAGTGGAGAAGGAAGACCCTCCCAATGAGCAGAACTTAGAGCAGTGTATCTGGTTCTTCACTTTGCTTGGAAGAAGAAATGGCCAGATTGTGATTATATACTGATTCATGGGCGGTAGCCAGTGATTTGCCTGAAGGGTCAGGGACTTGGAAGGAACATGATTGGAAAATTGTGGACAAGGAGGTATGGGGAAGTGGTATGTGGATAGACCTCTCTGAATGAGCCAAAGAAGTGAAGATATTTGTGTCTCATGTGAATGCTAACAAAGGTTGACCTTGGCAGAGGAGGAATTTAACCATCAAGTGGATAGAATAATGTTTTCTGTGGAAACCAGTCATCCTCTTTCTCCAGCCACACCCATCACTGCCCAATGGGCTCATAAACTAACAGGCCATGATGGTAGGGATGGAGGTTATGGATGGCTCAGCAACATGGAATTCCACTCACCAAGGCCAACTTTGCTACAGCCACTGCTGAGTGCCCAATCTGCCAGCAGCACAGAACAACACTGAATCAGTCCCCAATATCACACCATTCCTTGGAGTGATCAGCCAGCAATCTGGTGGCAGGTTGATTACATTGGACTGCTTCCATCATGGAAAGGGCAGGGTTTTATTCTTACTGGGCAGAAACTTACTCTGGATGTGGATTTGGCTTGCTGCATGCAATATTTCTGCCACAACTACCATCCCCGGACTTGCAGAATGTCTTATCCGTGGTCATTGTATCCCGCACTGCATTGTTTCGAATCACGAGACTCACTTGACAGCAAATGAAGTGTGACAGTGGGCTCATGCTCATGGAATTCACTGGTCTTACCATAGTCTCCAGTGAGCAACATCATGATAAATAGAAAAGATTGAAGTTGTCAAGGGTTTCATTTTACTTGGATCCACAATCAATGCCCATGAAAGCAGCAGTCAAGAAATCAAATGACGCGTTGCATTGGGCGTATTTGCTGCAAAAGACCTCTTTTCAAAGTGTTAAAAAGTAAAGATGGCACTTTAAGGACTAAGGTGCACCTGACCTAAGCCGTGGTGTTTTCAATTGCTTCATATGTTTGCGAAAGCTAGGCAATGAATATAGAAGAGAGAAGAAGAGCTGATGCCTTTGAATTAGGGTATTGGTGAAGAATATTGGATATACCATGGACAGCCAGAAGAACAAACAAATCTGTGTTGGAAGAAGTACAGCCAGGAATGCTCCTTAGAAGAAGGATGGGGAGACTTTGTCTCACATACTTTGGACATGTTATCAGGAGGGCCCAGTTCCTTAAAAAGGATATCAAGCTTGGTAAAGTAGAGAGTAAGTGATAAAGAGGAAGACGCTCAATGAGATGGATCAACACAGTAGCTTTCGATCCATGGGTTCAATGGGTTCAAGCCTAACAACAATTGTGAGGATGGCACAGGACTGGGCAGTGTTTCATTCTGTTGTATATAGGGTCAGTATGAGTCAGAACCCACTCCACGGCACCTAACAACAACGACCATGTTCCACATCATCCTGAAACAGCTGGCTTGATAGAACATCAGAATGGCCTTCTAAAGACACAATTATGTTGCCATCTTGGTAGCCATACCTTGCAGGATTGGGGCAGTGTTCCCCAGGAGGCTGTTTATGCTGTAAACTAGCATCCAGTATATGGTGCTGTTTCTGCCATAGCCAAGATTCATAGGTCCCAAAATCAAGGGGTAGTATTAGGAGTAGTACCACTCACTGTTTCCCTAGCAACCCACTCACAAATTTTTGCTTCCTTTCCCAGTGAGCCTATGCTCTGCTGGTCTAGAGATCTTAGTTCCAGTGTGAGGAATACATTGATTCCATCGAATTGGAAGTGAAGAATGTGACCCAGCCACTTTGGGCTCCGCATGCCTTTGGATCAACAGGCAAAGAAGGGAGTTACTGTATTAGCTGGTATGATTGATCCAGATTACCAAGAGGAAATCACATTGATATTATATAATAGAGTGTCATGGATTGAATTATGTCCCCCCAAAAATGTGTTTATCAACTTGGTTAGGCCATGATTCCCAGTATTGTGTGGTTGTCCTCCATTTTGTGATTGTAATTTTATGTTGAGAGAATTAGGGTGGGATTATAACACCACCCTTACTCAGGCCATCTTCCTGATCCAAGGTAAAGGGATTTTCCCTGAGGTGGGGCCTGCACCACCTTTTATTGCTCAAAAGATGAAAGAGAAGCAAGCCGAGAGTTGGGGACCTCATAGCACCAAGAAAGCAGCACTGGGAGCAGAGCACGTCCTTTACACCTGGTGTCCCTGTGTCTGAGAAGCTCCTCGAACATGGGAAGATTGAGGACAAGGACCTTCCTCCAAAGCCAACAAAGAGAGAAAGCCTTCCCTTGGAGCTGACACCCTGAATTTGGACTTGTAACCTAGTAGACTGTGAGAGAATGAATTTCTCTTTGTTAAAGCCATCTACTTGTGGTATTTCTGTTATAGCAGTACTAGATGACTATGACACAGAGGTAAAGAAGACTATGTCTGGCACACAGGAGATCCATTAGAACGTCTCTTAGTACTACTGTGGCACCATGCCCTGTGATTAAAGTCAGTGGAAAATTACAACAGCACAATTCTGACATGACTACTATTGGCTCAGATTCTTCAAGAATGAAAGTCTGGGTCACCCCACCAGGCAAAAGACTATGACCAGCTGAGGCAAAGGGAATATGGAATGGGTGATGCAAGAAGGTAGTTCTGAATACTAGCTACAACCACGTGATCAGTTGTAGAAACTGTTATGAGTATCTCTTCCTCATATGTATGCATCAAATATTTTTGTTTTCTCATAAAACTTAAAATGTAAACAGGGCTGGTGCGTTTTCAGTTGTACATATTGTTGTATCATGTTAGGTGCAAGTATGACCTTATACTTGTCTTTATTTAGAGATTACGTATGGCTTAAGGAGATCTGTACAGGTGCCAGGTTGACAAGGGATGAACTCTGGTGGTTAAGGTTATGTGTCAACTTGGTGGGCCACGATTCTCTGATTTGGCAGTTAATGTGTAGTCTGGCAGTTAAGTAATGATGTAATCACTTCCATGATGAGATCTGCCATGAACAGCCAATCAGTTGAAAGGGAATTTCCTTGGGAGTGTGGCCTGCATCCAGTGTATGTGGACTTTATAGCAAAACTCGCTGGCTTTTGCTTGCCTTGGATCCTGCATCCAGCTCCTCATCATCTGACCTCTGGTTGGTAGGACTTGAGCCAGCAGCTTGCCATGTTGCTTGCCGATCTTGGGATTCATTGGCCTCTGCAGCCTGTGAGCTAGCAGCCTGATGTCCTATCTGCTGACCTTGGGTTCATCAGCTCCTGTGGCTACTTTAAGTCAGGAGAAGCCTCCAGCTTGACACCTGACCCACAGTAGCCACATATGAAATATGGCTTTTTAAAAAATTTTTTATTGTGTTTTAAGTGAAAGTTTACAAATCAAGTCAGTCTCTCATACAAAAACTTATATATACCTTGCTATATACTCCTAGTTGCCCTCTCCGTAATGAGACAGCACACTCCTCTACACCCTGTATTTCTCTGTCCATTCAACCAGCTTCTGTCCTCCTTGGCCTTCACATCTCCCCTCCAGACAGGAGCAGCCCACATACTCTCATGTGCCTGCTTGATCCAAGAGGCTGACTCCTTACCAGTATCATTTTCTATCTTATACTCCAGTCCACTCCCTGTCCGAAGACTTGGCTTTGGGAATGGTTCCCTGTCTTGGGCTAACAGAAGATCTGGGACCATGACCTCTGGGGTCCTTCTAGTTTCAGTCAGGCCATTAAGTCTGGTCTTTTTAGGAAAATTTGAGGTCTGCCTCCCACTGTTCTCCTGCTCCTTCACGGATTCTCTGTTATGTTCCCTGTCATGACAGTCATTGGTTATAGCCAGGCACCATCTAGTTCTTCTGGTCTCAGGCTGATGTACTTTCTGATTTATGTGGCTGTTTCTGTCTGTTGGACTAATAATTACCTTGTGTCTTTGGTGCTCTTCATTATCCTTTGAGACTAATTGATGCATCTTAGATGGCTGCTTGCTAGCATCTAAGACCTCAGATGCCACTCTCCAAAATGGGATGCGGAATGTTTTCTTAATAGATTTTATTATGCCAGTTGACCCAGATGTCCCCTAAAATCATGGTCCCCAAACCCCCACCCCTGCTACACTGGCCTTCGAAGTGTTCACTTTATTCAGGAAACTGCTTTGCTTTTGGTTTAGTCCAGTTGTGCTGACCTCTCCTGTATTGTGTGTTGTCTTTCCCTTCACCTAAATTAGTTCTTGTCTCCTATCTAATTAGTGAACCCCCCTCCTCTCCTTCCCCCCCATCTCATAACCATCAAAAAAATATTTTCATCTCTGTTTAAACTATTTCTTGAGTTCTTATAATAGTGGTCTCATACAATATTTGTCTTTTTGCAACTGACTAATTTTAGTTGAGTTAATTTCACTCAGCTTAATGCCTTCCAGATTCCTCCATGTTATGAAATGTTTCACAGATTCATTGTTGTTCTTTTCGATGCATAGTATTCCATTGTGTGAATATACCATAATTTTATTTATCCACTCATCCGTTAATGGGCACCTTACTTGCTTCCGTCTTTTTGCTATTGTAAACAGTGCTACAGTGAACATGGGTGTGCATATATCTGTTCATGTAAAGGCTCTTATTTCTCTAGGATATATTCCAAGGAGTGGGATTGCTGGATTGTATGGTAGTTCTATTTCTGGCTTCTTAAGGAAGGCCCAAATCGATTTCCAAAGTGGTTGTACCATTTTACATTCCCACCAGCAGTGTATAAGTGTTCCAGTCTCTCCACAACCTCTCCGACATTTATTATTTTGTGTTTTTTAGTTTAATGCCACCTTGTTGGAGTGAGATGGAAATCTCATTGTGGTTTGTTTTTTTTTGTGTGTGTGTGTGCTTTAAGTGATAGTTTACAAATCAAGTCAATCTCTCACACAAAAACTTATATACACACCTTGCTACATCCTGCCGCTTGCTCTCCCCCTAATGAGACACATCCTTCCCTCCACTCTCTTTTCATGTCCATGTCGCCATTTACTAACCCCCTCTACCCTCTCATCTCTCCTCCAGGGAGGAGATGCCAACGTAGTCTCAAGTGTCCACCAGATCCAAGAAGCTCACTCCTCACCAGCATCCCTCTCCAACCCATTGTCCAGTCCAATCCCTGTCTGAAGAGTTGGCTTTGGGAATGGTTGCTGTCCTGGGCCAACAGAAGGTCTAGGGGCTGTGACCACCGGGGTCCTTCTAGTCTCAGTCACACCATTAAGTCTGGTCTTTTTATGAGAATTTGGGGGTCTGCATCCTGCTGCTCTCCTGCCCCCTCAGGGTTTCTCTGTTGTGTTCCCTCTCAAGGCAGTCATCAGTTATAGCTGGGCACCATCTAGCTCTTCTGGTCTCAGGATGCTGTAGTCTCTGGTTTATGTGGCCCTTTCTGTCTCTTGGGCTTGTAATTACCTTGTGTCCTTGGTGTTCTTCGTTCTTCTTTGATTCAGGTGGGTTGAGACCAATTGATGCATCTTAGATGGCCACTTGCTAACATTTAAGACCCCAGACGCCTCTCTCCAAGGTGGGATGCAGAATGTTTTCTTAATAGATTTTGTTATGCCAATTGACTTAGATGTCCCCTGAAACCATGGTCCCCAAACCCCCGCCCCTGCTACACTGGCCTTCGAAGCATTCAGTTTATTCCGGAAACTTCTTTGCTTTTCTTTTAGTCTAGTTGTGCTGACCTCACCTGTATTGTGTGTTATCTTTCCCGTCACCTAAAGTAGTTCTTACCTACTGTCTAATTAGTGAATACCCTTCTCCCACTCTCCTTCCCTCCCCCGTCTCGTAACCATCAAAGAATATTTTCTTCTCTGTTTAAAGTATTTCTTGAGTTCTTATAATAGTGGTCTTATACAATATTTGTCCTTTTGCAACTGACTAATTTCACTCAGCATAATGCCTTCCAGATTCCTCCATGTTATGAAATGTTTCACAGATTCATGACTGTTCTTTATCGATGTGTAGTATTCCATTGTGTGAATATACCATGATTTATTTATCCATTCATCCATTGATGGGCTCCTTGGTTGCTTCCATCTTTTCACTATTGTAAACAGTGCTGCAGTGAACATGGGTGTGCATGTATCTGTTCATGTAAAGGCTCTTATTTCTCTAGGATATATTCCAAGGAGTGGGATTGCTGGATTGTATGGTAGTTCTATTTCTAGTTTTTCAAGGAAGCACCAAATCGATTTCCAAAGTGGTTGTACCATTTTACATTCCCACCAGCAGTGTATAAGTGTTCCAGTCTCTCCACAGCCTCTCCAACATTTAATGTTTTGTGTTTTTTGGATTAATGCCAGCCTCGTTGGAGTGAGATGAAATCTCATTGTAGTTTTGATTTGCATTTCTCTAATGGCTAATGATTGTGAGCATTTCCTCATGTATCTTATTAGCTACCTGAATGTCTTCTTCAGTGAAGTGTCTGTTCATATCTTTTGCCCATTTTTTAATTGGGTTATTTGTCTTTTTGCAGTTGAGTTTTTGTAGTATCATGTAGATTTTAGAGATCAGGTGCCGACCGGAAATGTCATAGCTAAAAACTTTTTCCCAGTCTGTAGTAGTCTTTTTACTCTTTTGGTGAAGTCTTTGGATGACCGTAGGTATTTGATTTTTAGGAGCTCCCAGTTATCTAGTTTTTCTTCTGCATTTTTAGTAATGTTTTACATACTGTTTATGCCATGTATTAGGGCTCCTAACGTTGTCCCTATTTTTTCTTCCATGATCTTTATCATTTTAGATTTTATATTTGGGGCTTTGATCCATTTTGAGTTAGTTTTTGTGCATGGTGTGAGGTACGGGTCTTGTTTCATTTTTTTTGCAGATGGATATCCAGTTATGCCAGCACCATTTGTTAAAGTGACTTTCTTTTCCCCACTTAACAGGCTTTAGGCCTTTGTCAAATATTAGCTGCTCATATGTGGATGGATTTATGTCTGGATTCTCAATTCTGTTCCATTGGTCTATGTATCTGTTGTTGTACCAGTTTCAGGCTGTTTTGACTACTGTGGTGGTATAATATGTTCTAAAATCAGGTAGTGTGAGGCCTCCCACTTTGTTTTTCTTTTTCAGTAATGCTTTACTTATCCAGGCCCTCTTTCCCTTCCATATGAAGTTGGTGATTTGTTCCTCTGTTGCATTAAAAAAATGTCACTGGTATTTGGATCAGGATTGCATTGTATCTATAGATTGCTTTGGGCAGAATAGACATTTTTACAATGTTGAATCTTCCTGTCCACGAGCAAGGTATGTTTTTCCACTTACGTAGGTCTCTTTTGGTTTCTTGCAGTAGTGTCTTATAGTTTTCTTTGTGTAGGTCTTCTACGTCTCTGGTTGCAAATATTGCTTTTGAGTACTTGGAATGTGGCTAGTCTGAATTGTGATGTGTTGTAAGTTTAAAATACACACTGGATTTTGATAATTTAGTATGGAAGAAATAATGTAAAATACATCAAGTATAATTTTTACATTATTACAAGTTTAAATGGTAGTATTTTGGGCATATTTGTTTAAAAATATATTATTAATTTCACCTGTTCACTTTTTAAATGTGCCTAACAAAAAAACCAAACCCCTTGCCATTGAGTCAACTCTGACTCATAGCGACCCTGTAGGACAGAGTACAGCTGCCCCATACAGTTTCCAAGGAGCACCTGGTGGCTTTGAACTGCCAGCCTTTCGGATAGCAGCCATAGCTCTTAACCACTACACCACCAGGCTTTCTATGTGGCTAATGGAAAACTTTTAATTACATATGTGGCTCACATTTGTGACACATTGTATTTCTCTTCAGTAGTGCTGTACAAGAACATAATGAATTCTCCATCCTCTAAAACAATTAATTACCGTATTTGAGGTTGAGGTCCCAATACATGTTATTGAAAGGTTAGAATAACCCAAAAGAAATATGACAAATAAGCAGAATCTGTAACTTCTGGGCTTGTCTCTTGGTGCTGTTAAACAGCCTGTAATGCACAGGACAGTCCCCCACAATAAAAAATTATCCGGCTGAAAATGTCAGTAGTGCCAAATTTGAGAAACCTTGATCTAAAAGTGATCTTTTTTAAAATTTGAGAAACCTTGATCTAAAAGTGATCTTTTTTAAAGTGTTTTTTTTTTTTTAAAGTTCAGTTGTAAGAACTATAAGGATATGATGGTGTGTTTGTGTTTGAGGGAGACTATGACTACTGTCATTGCCTTCTTGCAACACTACCCTTAATTACATTAAACAAACAGCATCATACTAAAGTTGCATGTAATTTGTAATCAGAAGATCTGGGTTGCATCTCTACTTTGCTATATATAAACCAAAAAACCAAACCCAGTGCCATCGAGTCAATTCCGACTCATAGCGACCCTATAGGACAGAGTAAAACTGCTCCATAGAGTTTCCAGGGAGCGCCTGGCAGATTTGAATTGCTGACCTTTTGTTTAGCAGCCGTAGCACTAAACCACTGCACCACCAGGGTTTCCCTGCTATATATAGTAGGTGTGTAGCTTTGGGTAAGTTATGTAATTTCTCTGAATCTGAGAGTTCTCATCTGTTAAATGAGAATAATAATAATCTTTGCCGTACCCACCTATGGGGTCATATAAACCAAATGAAATTTTCATTTTATGTAATATTTTAGGTCATACATGAGAACATAATTTGTAAATTAGTACACACCATACAGATTTCAATCATCGTTGATGCTTTACGTGCTGTGCTCTGTTGGTATACCAGGTCTTTCATCGTGGTTTTCCAGGACTTGACTAATTTCAAAACTAATTGCATTTACATTGGAGATCAAAGTTATTTGGTTTGGTATAGGTTTAATCAGGGCTCTAATAGTTGGAAGGCACAGAAAGTTAGTCAAGCTAAGTTTAAGAAAAGAGATATAAGGATACAGCAGAGCTTACCAGAACCCAAGAGTAGGAACTGCTGAACAGCTGGGCTTGACAGGAACTAGAATTGCAAAAGAGTCAGGAATGGAAGTTGATCTCCTTTTTTCCCCCTTCTACCCCTTCAGGGAGCCATGGTGGTTAAGAGTACAGCTGCTAACCAAAAAGTCAGCAGCTCGCATCCACCAGCTGCTCCTTGGCAACTCTGTGGGGCAGTTCTACTGTCCTTTTATAGGGTCACTAGGAGTTAAATCGACATGACGGCAACTGGTTTATTTTACCCCCTCAGGGGCTGCAATGGGTCTCTTCCACCTCTGTTGCTTCTTTTCTTTGCAGACAGGCTTCCTCTGCATCTTCATTGAGTTTGTACGTGCTTTTTTCAGTTTTACCACCCACGACCATGTCATGATTTTCCTGTATGTCTTAGGTCAAATTCCAGAGAAGAATTTGTGGATTCAGCTTGAATTTTTAAGCCAGGCCACAAAAGCCACAGGTCACTGGCCAGCCTATAGATGTACCACCTTGTTTGGTCAGCAGGATCCAAGGCTGGGGTGGCAGATTCTCTGAGAACATGGGTTGGACAGTTACCCCAAAATCTGTTTAGTATAGGCAGTTTGAATATAAATCATACTTTATCTTCTGTACTTCCATCTAGCTTTGTGATCTTGAGCAAGTGAACTTTGCTTTTTAAGCCTCATGTTTTCATCTGTAAAAGAAAAGTATTAGATCAGTGTTTGTTAATCAGGGACAAAGAAGAGATTGAGCTATGGAGTTTTTAAAAAATACCCATGACTGAGATCCACCTCCAGAGATTCCGATATACTAGGGATGGAGCCCAGGAATTTTTTTTAATAGTATTTTTTTAGTGGGGTTTATATTTTTGTTTTTAATCTTCCTGGTGATGCTTATATGCTGATGGTTCCCAAAAAGTCCCTTTGGTGCCACACTTCTATAATTAATTCCTTTCTTCAAAGAGAACATATTTTTTAAAATTCTTCAGGTTGCTTTCATTTTCTGCTGCCCCAAGAATATAAATCATTTAAATTATAATATACACGTTTATACACATCAGATAACAAAAATTATATCTATCATGTGCTTTATCATGTGCATCAGACCATTGTAATAAGTAGAATTTTAAGTACTTAACTGGTAAAAAGCAGCGGTCATCCTCAAGCCTGCCGGGTCTCTCACGGTATTGTTGTTAGGTGCTGTCGAGTCGATTCTGACTCATAGCAACCCCATGTACAGTAGAACAAAACTCTGCCCAATCCTGCACCATCCTCACGATTATTATGCCTTGGCCCATTGTTGCAGCTACTGTGTCAATCCATCTCGTTGAGGGTCTTCCTCTTTTTTGCTGACCCTGTACTTTACCAAGCATGATGTTCTTCTCCAGAGACTGGCCTCTCCTGATAACATGTCCAAAATATGTGAGATGAAGTCTTACCATCCTTGCTTCTAAGGAGCACCCTGGTTGTACTTCTTCTAAGACAGATTTGTTCGTTCTTCTGGCAGTCCATGGTATATTCCGTATTCTTCACCAACACCATAATTCAAAGCACCAATTCTTCTTTGATCCTCCTTGTTCATTGTCCAGTTTTTGGATGCATATGAGGCAATTCAAACACCATGGGTTGGGTCAGGCACAATTTAGTACTCAAAATGCCATCTTTGTTTTTTAACACTTCAAAGAGGTCTTTTGCAGAGATCTGCTCAGTGCAGTACATCGTTGGATTTTTTGACTGCTGCTTCCATGAGTGTTGATTCTGAATCTAAGTAAAATGAAATCCTTGACAATTTCAATCTTTTTCCATTTATTATGATGTTGCTTATTGTTCCATTTGTGAGGATTTTTGTTTTCTTTTTGTTGAGGTATAATGCATACTGAAGGCTGTGGTCTTTGATCTTCATCAGTAAGTGCTTCAAGTCCGCTTCACTTTCAGCAAGCAAGGTTCTGTCGTCTGCATATTGCAGGTTGTTAATGAGTCTTCCTCCAATCCTGATGCCCTGTTCTTCATATAGTCCAACTTCTCCAATTATTTGCTCGGTATTATCGAATACTGTTCAGCTGCTGTTCACAAGGTTTTTACTGGCAAATTTTTTTTCAGAAGTAGACTGTCAGGTCCTTCTTCCTAGTCTGTCTCGGTCTACAGCACTTTCACAGTAGAGTGCTGTGTAAGATTTCATCTGGCAAGGGAGTGTGACTCCTAAAAAAGAGGCTTAAAAAAAAAAAAAACCCACTGATTAGTACAATATGTTCATTGTATAGATGGGCACAGGGTCCGTATGACTTGCACAAGGTCACATGGTGAATTTACGGCAGAGAAAGGGCTCCTTCTTTCTTTTCAGAAGATACATTAAGCATAAATAATAATAAAGTGTCTTTCTGTAATGGCGAGCCCTGGTTGTACAGTGGTTAAAAGTGCTCAACTGCTAACTAAAAGGTCAGCAATTATGGAACTCAACACTTCTCTGGGAGAGAAAGTTGTGGCAGTCTGCTTGGTTTTGGAATCTGATGATTATCTCACTGATGTTATCTTCTATATTGTCCCTGAGACTTTTTCTTTGTGATATTATATCAGGTTGCTTTTGCAAAGACTGCATATATCTGGCACTTCGCCATCTAAATTACCTGTTATAACATTAGCCTGTTAATTTAGCTTTTGAATTTTGGGTTTTGTCCATTTTTGCCACTAAATTGTCCTTAGAATCATCTGTTGCCTTCTATTCCGTAGTCATTGTCCTAGGCTGATTTTCATTGCTTCTTTCCTGCATAGTTATGATTATGTAAACTTTTGGTTTCCCTTTCTCTACTGTCTTTTTATTCTGCTCTATACCATCACCAGGGTTCTCTTTCTAAAACACAGAGGCCTTGACTAACCCCTACTTTAAAATTTTAATGGCTTCCTTTTGCTTTCAGTATCAAGGCTCACGCATCAGATTGGCACCTAAAGGTCCTTCCAAATTGCAGTCTTAAACTTTCTTTTCATTTTCATGTTATTCGTTCTATTATGTAGACACAGTACTCTCATATTAAGTCTTCATTTCTTCCAGACACACTTCTGTATCTTTGGTCATGCTATTCCTTCTGCCTCACCCCTCTTCTTCAGCCTTCAAATTTCACCTCTAGGCAGCTTGCCATTTCCCACAGCTCCTCCCACTTTCTCATTTTGTCTCCAATAGAACTTTGCACGGGCCCTGTGACAGCACCTGTCACATTCTACTATAATCCTTCATTACTATGACGGTTCCGATAGCTAGAATGAGAGCCTAACTAAGGCAGGGACTGTATTTATCATTACATGAAGTGGGTACTTAACCAATCATTTGGCAAACATTTATTATTTCAAAATGTCTGCTGTGATGGGGCAGAGGGAGAAGGAGAGGTTAAGTTAAAAGTGGGATAAAAGGAAGGTAGTAGACACAGAGTATATTCTAAGTAGAATAAAACAGGTTATTTGGGAACTGAGAAGAAGAGAGATTGGGAGATAAAGGGCTCCATAAGGAAATACTTTCAGTACGAGGGGGAGAGGATCCCATGCTCTCAAACATTTTATGTATTGAAATAAAAGCCAAATTGGCTTTTTGACTTTGTCTCCCTTGGCGTCCTCGAGATTTTCCCAGGTACTGTATGCTATAGGGTATTAGTGTTGCAGTGGTTTTCTTTCAAGAGGTTTCTTTTGCTAGTTGAATGTTGCTACAGGTACTCATCCTACTATGAGTTATGAGAGCACCTTTACGTTAAGTCCATTTTGGGTAATTAGAACCTTAGGGGAAACAGTTCTGTTGCAAACGTCGCGTACTAATAATTCTCACGGGCATGCTAAATGCTAAGGACTTCACCTGTTGTTACCACCCCACCTTCCCACAGACACACCTGTGGAGGCCTCAATAGTGCTTACTAGACTGGAACTTCTGACCCTTACGTTACCAGCATGAGCTCTTGAAGCCGTCACTGTAGACATTAGAATGAGAGCAGAAACAAGTACATTAAAAAAGTTTTTTTTCAATCCTTGTCACAGGTTAGGAATTCAATATTGTCTTGCTTAATTAAATTAAATGCCCAAACTCTTGATATATATTTCATACCAGAATTGAAGTTTCTGATAAATTGATCGGAGCCCTGGTGGTACAGTGGTTAAGAGCTACATTGAGCTACGGTTGCTCACCAAAAGGTCAGCAGTTAAAATCCACCAGCTGCTCCTTGGAAACCCTATGGGGCAGTTCACTCTGTTCTGTAGGGTCGCTATGAGCCGGAATCGACTTAACAGCAATGGGTTTTGGGTGGGTGGGTGGATAAATTGATACATTGAAAGCCTAAACAACCAACCAACCAGCCAACCAACCAACCCATTGCTGTCGAGTCTATTCCAACTCATTGCGACCCTGAAGGGCAGAGTAGAACTGCTTCATAAGGTTTCCAAGGAGCGCCTGGCAGATTTGAACTGTCGAGCTTTTGGTTAGCAGCCGTAGCTCTTAACTACTGTACCACCAGGCTTTCCAATTGAGTGCCTAGGAGGTAGTAACACAGCAACAGAAAAGATTCAGGTGTGGGCCGCCCCAGGATAATTTGCTATTACCTGATCTGAAAGCAGCCTTGCTGGCACAGTGGTTAAGCACTAAAGACCTGGCAGTTTGTCCCTGTAAAGATTCACAAAACCTATCGTAGTGACTCCAACTCATAGTGACCCTATAGGACAGAGTAGAACTGTCCCATTGGATTTCCAAGGCTGTAATCATTATGGAAGCAGACTGCCATATCTTTCTCCTGCTGAGCGGCTGGTGAATTCAAACCGCCAACCTTTCAGTTAGCAGCTGAGCGCTTAACCACTGTCCCACCAAGGCTCCTTCCCCTAAAGTTTACAGCCTAGGAAATTCTATGGGGCAGTTCTACTTTTTCTTATAGGGTTGCCATGAGTCAGAATTGACTCAAGGGCACACAACAACACCACCTGGTCTGAAGGGTTTAATTATCAGACTTGTGGAGGTGGTAAGCACACTAACTTCCATAGTGCTTGTAGAGAAGATGAAAGACTAAGAAGAGGAACTTTTTTCTCTTGATCTGAGACTCATTATCACTTAAAATCTCCCTTTAGAGTTTATATAAAGCCTAATTCCAATTTTGCTAAATTAAATTCTATGCATTAAATTAAAATATGTACATTTTAAAATATTGAAGAGAAACACATCAAGATGTTAACAGTGCTTTTCTCTGGATGTGGAATTACAGCTGATGAACTTTTTCTTGTGTTCTTCGCTATGGGATCCAGATTCTTCTAATGCTCATATATTACTTTTATAACACTATTATAGAATATTGCTGTTATATAAACTTTGCTATTATGAAATGTAATTTATAATACTATTGCAAAATCAGTCATAATTTTCTTAATAATAGTTAATTTTTCCAGGATTCATAAAGCTTCTGACTCTTAAGAAATAAAAACTTTCTTATTCCAATTATTTTTATAGCTTTCTTGAAATGTATTTCACATACCAAAAAATTGACCCATTTGAAGTGTACGTTCAGTGGTTTTTAGTGTATTCACAGAGCTGTGTAACCATCACCATAGTCTAATTTTAGAGTTTTTTCATCAGCCCAAAAAGTCTTTTATCTCATTTTAGTACTGTTCATATATTTTTAGTGCATTAATTTATAAATCTTGCAGCATTTTTGGTGTATATCTAGCACCGTGAGGCATGAAGGCTTATAAGACACAGTCCTTGACTTCAGTGAGTTGTTAGACTAATAGAGGAGAGAAGAAAATACAGGTATCTTTAATACAGTTGGCTGAAGGGCTGCGCCAGTGACATAAGCTAGACATTACAGGGTTGCTGAGGAATTGAAGAATTAGCTCTGTTTGGACTGATGAGAGCTGGACTCCAGGAGGTAGGGAGAAGAAAGAGAATTATGTCTTTCTTTGTATACATTTCTCAGTCTGTAGGCATTTCCCTGTTTCCACTGGAATTGTTCAGGTTTTTATTTAAATATTTTATCGACATAAGCTTACCTTTATTCAGAAAATTGCATCTGCAACACTTGATGGGTACCACCGCAGTACATGAACATGACTAAATTAATAGCTTGTAATTTAGTGGTTACATTGAGATGTGCTACTTGTTTTTAAGTTTATTTAACAATTAGGGAAGAAAAGCCTAAGGCAGATTCTGTACAGCTGTTAGTGTTCGTGTTGAGCACGCTGAACCATCATCTTCAGTATTGTTAGCATCTAATGCAGGGTGCCTCTCAATTCCCTCACCCTCATTGTAGCCTCTGTAACTCCTTCACTCCCTCCCCTCACTGTTTAAACAGGTGTTTTACTGTAGTGGATCGTTACCTAGAGTGGTGAGGACCTGACCCATCCGTTTAGGTAACTTTCTTATAAAAGAGCAAAATGATTTTTAAAAAGATGTTTTGTCACATGCAGAATGGTAAGTAAGAAATTTTTAAGGTGTATCTACCCTAAATCATTTTTATTTTATATAAATATGTCATATAAATAAATTAAATGTATTAAGTCATAATTTTGTGCAGATTGAAAATATCCAGGCTTACTGAAAGTGAGGGGGACACACATTATTTAAAAACCTATAATAATTAAAAATCAGATTTTCCATATCAATCTCACAGCAGCAATCAGATTCTGCAAAGCGCAGATTCATTTCCGTAAGAATGGGCGATAAAAAGCATCAGGCAATTAAAGATATGTTTGTGAAATTTTTATTTACCAGGAAATTCTTATTGATCCTCAAGTTGTGGAGTGGGGCGGAATCTTTTTAACAGAAACCAGAGAGATTTTAACATCTCCTCAGAAAAGAGCCATCAGCGTCATCTGCTTAATTACGTTACACCTTTTATTTTTAGATTTCTCATTAGTAAGGATCTTCTCGGTTACAATGATCTTTGCTTCATTAGTTCAAAATTTTTACAATTTAAAAATCCTCCCACAGATTGATTTTTGAGGTATCTGATAATCTGCACAGATTGCAACACTATCACCTCACGGCTCACAGAATAGAAAGTCGTTCTTCAGTGTTTATGGGATCTTAATTTCTAAAATAGGTGGTCATCTTTAAAAAGGTGTTAACATCAGTGCTGTTGTTTAAATGTTTGTGGTGTTAGATCCCAGAAAAATTATCTTCAACTGAACACAGATTAGTGTCATATGGATGGCATTGTCTTCTGCAAGTGACTCAAATGACCACCACCCCTTGTGTTTGCCTGATGGGAAAAAAGCTTTCGACATTGTTTTTAGGACACGTGTCCTGAAACATATTCTTTGAGTATGTCAAGGAGTACCCATATCAGTAGAGATGTGACTAGGTTTGGTTTTTCTGGAATGAGGCTAGATCTGTGGGCTCCAGCTGTGCACACTCTCTTGGATCTCCTTTTGCTGACTTCCAGAGCCGCCGGCCTCAGCCTTGGAACAGACTTAAGCCAACTGACTCAGTGATAGAATCTTAGTAAAGTGATGGACGGAGCCTGAAAAACCACATTGCAGCCTTATCCCTTTTTATTCTGAAAATAGTAATTTCATCTATTTTATTTCTATGTCAGTAAGTCTTAATAGTACTTTTTGTTTTGTCTAGATTGTCTTACAAGGACATGCAACAAGAGTAACTGCTAAATCTCAACAAAGTGGAGAGAAAGCATTTCGATGTGAATATGATGGATGTGGAAAATTATATACAACAGCTCATCATCTTAAGGTATATATAAAAGAAGTGCTGTATCTAGTTATGAGAATACCTAGGGCATAAGATATTAACATGATACACTTGTGGCGTTCAAAGTCCACTGCAAAATCTCCATAATTAAAAACCTTAAATGGTCCATTTTTTCACACTTAACAAGATATAGACACATGCTCACACAGAAGCCTGTACGGACTTTGTATTGTCGTGTGCTGTCAAGTCAGTTCCAACTCATAGCAACCCTATACGACAGTTTAGGCTTTCCTAAACTGTAATCTTTACAGGAGCAAATTGCCAGGTCTCTTCCCCTGCAGAGCCACGGGTAGGTTCGAACCGCTCATCTTTCTGTTAGTAGCCCAGTGCTTAACTCAACCATTGTACCACCAGGGCTCTTTATACAGACTTTAGAAACTGTCAGCCTTTGAGAGCTTGGACTATGTTTTCTTCATCTCTGTATCCCCAGTGTCTAACATACTACCTGACATAGGGTAGTAGGTACTTTATATATTTGAACTCTTTTTTTAGTCAAATGTAAAATTTATGTAATCACAATGACGTGTGTGTGAAACCACTCTGTTAACGGCGATTCATTAGAACCCAGCAAAAGTTGGTGTTAATTTGTCTTGTCTTTCGAATATTTGGGTATTTTTATTTTGATTACAGCTAAACATGGCATACCATGAATCATAGTTATAACAGATAACATTTATTAACTTCAGAACTTACAGTGTGTCAGGAAGTGTGCATTTACCCTATTTGGAGTCATGGTCCCAGAGCTCATCTCTACTACTTCCTATTGTGTTCCTTAATGTGTTCCTTGACCTCTTTGACCTCATTTTCATCATCTGTAAAATGGATGATAAAAGTACCTCCTTCATAGGATTGTTGTAAGGATTGAATAAGTTAATGCTGTACGTGTGAAGTACTGACGAGTAGCCTGTTACATGGGAAGGGGTCAGTAGGTGTTGTCCATTGTCATTATTAATTTCTCACAGCAACCCTCTAAGGTAGATACTCTTAAGTCCCCGCTTTACAGAAAGGACTTGGAGGCTTAGAGAAGGTAAGTTCCTGTGGCCACACTGCAAGTCAGTAGTTAAGCCATGGCTCAAATCTAGGCCCCTCTCACGGCAGCCTCCACACTCTTAGCCCATACTGTAGCCTCTGCCTACGCTCTGCTGCTGCTTCTCATCATGCCAATATTTCATACCAACACCTTTGACCACTTCAGAAAAACTTAAACTTCAAATGTTCCTGTTCCTTATTTAAAGTGATATTTCTTCATATATAACATTTAGATCTATATTGAGCATTGCTGGGTTGTAGGTTTTGTGAAAAGCTAATTCTTGTGTTTTAAAGATACAAACAACAAAATAACTCAGCAGTGAGAGGGAAAAAAAAAGGTCTGTGCTGAAACACGTACCCGAGGGATACGTAAAGAAACTACAGTCATGTCTCTGTTTTAACAACAGGTCCATGAGAGGTCACACACAGGGGACCGGCCTTATCAGTGTGAGCATTCTGGCTGTGGGAAAGCATTTGCAACAGGTAAAAACATGAATTGTCTTTGTTTCTTGGTTCTACTTAGGGGCTGAGTGGAGACGGGCCAGAGGCAGGAACTAACCCTTGCTTTGTCTGACTCAGAAACACATGATCAGTTTTTCAGTCTCTCCATTACCTGCCTTGTCCTGCTTTGCTCTAATCCTCTCTCTCTATTCTCATTTTTCTCCTGAGACCTATTTCCGCCTACTTTGTTGCTTTTCACTCCACACTCTGCCTTCTTAGGGACAGATTTTAGGGAACCATGGGAACCTGGGACTTAGCATGGGATGGGCTTGTCCAAATACACATCCAGCAGAGCCAGGACTGGTACCAGGCCTCCTGACTTCTGTCCCATTCCTTATTCTATGTCTTGATTCTACTTTAAGCTTTTTCAAGTCTTCCATGAGTTGTAAACAATGTCTATAGTAGTTATTCCGTTGTATGCCTAGTGTTATATCCTTGGTGTTTACTATATTTTTCAAAATATTGTTATATAGTAAATACCTTAGTTAAAATGTGCATGTTTAGAGGGATAAATTAAATGGAATTAAATTTCTTTTAAAATTTTCTTAAAGGTTATGGATTAAAAAGTCATGTCAGAACTCATACAGGAGAAAAGCCATATCGGTGTTCAGAAGATAATTGTACTAAATCTTTCAAAACTTCAGGAGATCTACAGAAACATATCAGAACTCATACAGGTACTGGTGTAAACAGAGGACCACGTGAAGGCCAGGAGCTCTTAATTTGAAGGAAGAGGATTGGGGAGGTAGTCTCTGGAAAAGTTTTCGGGGGTCACAATCAGCGTGTCTCTTAAACTCCTGAAATGTCTTGCACTTGGCTGTGTGTGCATACATGCTTCTTTGCAGGGCAAGGGTCTGGTTTTGTTAGATTCTCAAAAGGGTCCACATCCCAGAAAAGATTAGGAACAATGACTCTAGGCTGTCAACTCTCAGTTTTTAGGAATTGTTTGAGCAACAAGGTTATTTACCTAGGATTACACATCTAATTAGGAGCTGAACTAAGACCACAATGTGTAAGGCACCGAATTCCTTCCCAGTTTAGTATTGCTTCTTCTGTGTCAGGCAGCTGCTAAAGAAAGTATCTGAACCCCTAACAGCCCCACAGAAAGAAAGATTTGTTGTTTCTTTGTGATCACCTCTTCTCCCCTTTAAATTGCCTTGTCTCCCTCTCCATCTCTTCCTTCCCTTTCTCTTCCCCTCTCCCCCTAATATTTGATTATTTGTGGGATTGATATTAGAAAGGTAATTATTTGCTTTGGATCAAACTTTGGAGAATTTCAGAAAATTTTGATAAGATGTGCTATTATACATTGTTGACTGAGTAATATAGCATAAGATAATCTAGTTTGGGGTTTTGATACAGATGTTTTTAAACATGGTATGTTAACTTTGCCCTCAAATGCTGTACTGATAAGTATTCTGAAATAGTTTAGCAAATTTCCGTGGGAGGTTCTTTCCGCCATTTTAACCGTTAGTTCAGATGTGATCCCAAATTGGCTTTGCTTTACAGTGTTCAGGAACAAAATTGTCTCTGCTTCCATTTCACCCACATACATATTTTTTTCCATCTTATCAGCAACAGATGTTTTCAGACGCCTTTGAATTCTATTTGGATCTGTTACATAAAGCCAACTTGTTATATAAAATCTATATAAAACCAATAATCTTAGTATCATTAATATTTTATCAAAAATGTTAGAATTGTGATTTGTTTGATGGCACTCACTCAGCAAACCACATGTTCATATATCAATTTTTAAATCATGGGTATTTTCTTTGGTGTAATGTTGGATTGAGTAAAGGGTTTCTATTACAAACACAGGTGATTTCAGTGTAAAAACAAAGCAAAGTGCTACAGTCAGATTAGTACAATTTATAGTACAATGAAAATTGTTAGAATTATTGATTCCTTGTAGTATGTCAGGGCTGGGAAGACTAGAACTCATCTAGACCCAGAGAGGAGATGAGACTTTTCTTAGGTTGGCCTATTGACCAATGTTCTGACAAGGAAAGCATCAAAGATTCCTGCTCATTTTTTAATGATTTTATACCTGAGGGCAGAAATCTTTCAGAATGGTTTCCACCAACAGGAAAATAATAACGTCACTTGGCCAAAAGAAAAAAATAACAAACCTCAAACTTATTTGTAGGTAAATATATCTGTTGAGAGAGAGATTTTTTTTTTCTGTCCCAGAAATTTTTTGTAAATTTAAGCACATTTTAGAAAAGTGCACATGGAAAAAAAAAGCAGAGGCCACTTCCTTCCAGTTTAACAGCCTCTTGGGTCCTGAGGTTATGTGAAGCAAATATAAAGGAAGGACTGTGGTAGGCACAGTAGACTTTTTCATAAGCTTAGGTTATAAGAAAGGTAATATATTCAGCAAGTATTTTTGATGCACATTATAGCCTAGACACTAGATTAAAAAAAGGCCAAAAATTATTTTTCTTCAAGGTATTATAGAGTAAATAAGTAGGAGATAAGCTTTTAGGGGATTCTGGGGTTGTTCTAAAAAGGTCCTTGGGTGGTGCAAATGGTGTGTGCTTGCCTGTTAACCAAAAGATTGGCAATTCTAACCCACCCAGTGGTGCTACAGAAGAAAGACCTGGTGATCTGCTTCCGTAAAGATTATTGCCAAGAAAACCCTGTGGAGCAGTTCTGCTCTAACACATGGGGTGGCCATGAGTTGAAGTCAACTTAATGGCAATGGGTTTGGTTTTAGTTAGAGTTGTTCTAACTTAATTCTTGTTCTTTACTCTATTTTTAATTTATATTCCTTTCATGTATATTTTTTCAATTTTATTTATTTTATTGTTGAAATATACACAGAAAAACATACACCAGTTCAAGGGTTTCTACATGTACCATTTAGTGACATTGATTACATTCTTCAAGTTGCATAACCATTCTCACCCCCCTTTTCTGAGTTGTTCATCCCACGTTAACATAAATTCACTTGCCCTCTATAGGGTCGCAGTGAGTTGGTGGACTAGATGGAAATGGGTTTGGTTTGGTTTTAAGGTTCTTATCCAATCTTTTGAGTTGCTGTTGTCAGTTTGATCCCATAATAGATAGTTCTTAAAAGAGCATAATGCTCAAGGCATTTTTACTAGTTAAGTTAAACTGTTATTTGGTTTTAAGAAGACTTCAGGGGATATTTTTGGTTTAAGTTTTAAAGATTATCTCAGGGAAATATTTGCAGAGATTGATTCAACCTTCATGGCTCTAGGAAGTCTGGAGTCCAAGAGAATTTGAAATTCTGTTTTGTATTTTCCCCCTTTTGATCACGATTCTTCTGTGGAATCTTTGATCAAAATGTTCAGTAATGGTAGCTGGGCACCATCCAGTTCTTCTGGTCTCCTGGCAAAGGAAGCAGCTGTTCATGGAGGCAGTTAGCCACACATCCCGTGTCCTCCTCCTGTTGTTGACTCTCCTTCTTCCTCTGTTTTTCCAGGCAAAAAGAGATCAGTTGTTGTGCTTGGATGGCTGCTTGAAAGCTTTTTTTCCCTATATTTCTTTCTCTGCTTTTCTCAGCTCATTTTTTTATATGCCCATCTGGATAATTCCATCTTTAAGATTCATATAATCAAGCGATGACTTTTGAATACCATTTAGGTTTTCCTATGTCAATTTTAAGTTTGGAATGGAGGATGCTGTTTATGGGGGAGGAGGAGAACATCTTGAAAGGGAAGCTAGAGTCTTGAGCATAATCCTAGGGAGAATTGAAGGATAAGACATTTTAATTTTCAATGTATTTTTGTACAGTCTAATTTATTTCCCTTTGTGTTTTCAGGAGAAAGGCCCTTTAAATGTCCCTTTGAAGGCTGTGGTCGATCCTTTACAACATCAAATATCAGGAAAGTGCATATTAGGACACATACAGGAGAAAGACCTTATTACTGCACAGAGCCAGGATGTGGGAGAGCATTTGCCAGTGCAACCAATTATAAAAACCATGTGCGAATACACACAGGTAATAGTCCCTGATTTCTGATGTTCGTCTTCTGTCTGTCATGGTTTAATTTAACTCTTGCCTCTTTCTCTAACTTTTTCCTGCTAATCTCTTTCCTCTTCCTATCACTTGGCATGGTGGAGAAGAACCAAACAACTTAAAAAATTTTACCTTAGTATTCATGCATCGTTTTCTCCCCAAACAGTTATTGACCATCTACTGCCAGGAATCAGAGATATAGAGATGGATAAGACATTGTCAAGGGCATTGTAACTGGGGAGAGAGATAGCAGACACACAGTTGCTGCAGAGTATACCCCGTTACATGAACAAGCTGCTGTGGGAGCAGAGAGGGGAGCAGCCATCTCTAAGGAATGGAAGAAGCATTCAGGGAAGACTCTACAAAGGAATTTGACTTTTAGATTGAGTTCTGAAGATTGCTAGGTAGACGGAAGGGATTATTTGGCAGGGGGAATGTTACAGTTAAAAGCACAAAGGTATGAAAAACATGACTTATGAGGAGAACAGTGGGTGGTTCCATGTGACTGGAGCGTGGAACACAGGTCGAAGGGTGGTATGAAGTGAAGTTGGAGGATTAGGCAGGGGCCATGTTGGTGCACTAAGGATGTTTCATAAACCAGGTGCTGTGGAGCCTGTTGGGCAGAGTGGGAGGAGTGGTCTGTGGATGTAGAAAGGGGGATGGTGGAAGGGTAGGGCAGAATGTACATGAGTTTTACAATAATTTTTTTTTAATTTATTTATTGTGCCTTAGGTGAAAGTTTACAAATCAAGTCAGTCTCTCATACAAAAAGCCATACCCGCCCCACCATGCACTCCCAGCTGCTCTCCCCTTAATGAGACAGCACATTCCTCCTCTCCAACCTGCATTCCTCGTGTCCATTCACCCAGCTCCTGTACCCCTCTTCCTTCTCGTCTCGCCACCAGGCAGGAGTCGCCCACATAGTCTCATGTGTCTACTTGAGCCACGAAGTTACAAGCATTTTTTTTAATATATTGTTTTTCTTACTGGTGTTAAGAGTGGTGATAGTTCACAAATGAATGACATTTTCCCAGAATGGGACTTCAGCTGCTTAAGTCAGTGTTTCGCAGGCTGCATTCCACAACAGACCCCTGGGGGAATCTTTGGAATATTTTCAGAGACCTGCAACAATCCCTTTCTTTTGAAAAGAGTACATTAACAAGTTTGAGATCTGCTGTGGCCAGAGGAGAAGCTTTAAGAGGATTTAAAGCAAATTTGTAGTTTTAGAAAATCACTCAGCCAATAAGAACATAGAAAGGTTAAAGAGACCAGTTACAGGTTGTTAGAATATTTAAGGGGAGTGAGATGGAGAAGGATACAAATGAAAGGCATTAAAGAGATATTGACAAGGATCTTGTGACCAAGTTAATCATTGGGAATAAAGAGGAGGGATTCTAGCTTGAATGATAGGTTGGGTGATAGTGGTCAGTTGGGGATAAGCAGGTTGGAAAGGGAAGATACAGATGTCCGGGCATCACCTCACCATCTGAACTATTATTATCTGTGTGTTTGCTATAATGATTTGGGAAATTTTTACTCAATATTTGTGATGCAAATTGAAAGCCCACTATAATGAATTCACATGTGCATGCATTTTTCCATGCAAGGAAAAAATGGTAAGTTATTTGTAAGTCTGAGCGAAAGGACATAGAAAGCACCGAAGTCATATTTGTGATACAGCTATATCGTGCTTACATTGTATAAGTGTATTACACATTATCGTTAACGTCTTCCCTATATTATTAAGTTAAAGTGTCTTCTAAGAAAGTGGAAAAGGCTTTGAAAACCTAAGAGGGCTAGAAAAGACCATAGATTAGAAGAAAAAATTATATTTTGCTATTAAAACTTGTATTCATTTTGTATCTTTAAGATATTTCATTTTTTAATTATAGTATGTTTGGAGTGTAGAAAGAAAACAATTCCTATTCAATACTCTACAGTATCACTGTGTATTGCATACAAACATATAGCCACTAATGAGTTAATTGGATATTAAATAATTAGGTAATTGTGTTTGAAGTGGTTTGTATTATACAGACAAACTTGGATCATAACACTGGTGCTTAAGAGCCTTTTTGTGATATTTGGAGAAATTGGCTGGGGTTTTTAGATGGACTAGGGAAATATTATTTTTCTCACTTAAAGTAATGGAATTAGGTTCATTATCTGAGAGTTTACCATTCAACATGTTGTACAGGGCAAATTAGATTCCAGTAAGAAGGATGCCTACATTAAGTTTGGCCATACTGATGTCTGTGCGACATCCAGGTAGAGCAGTGTTCTCAAATATGACTGCATATTTTAAAATACACCAACTCCCAAGAATCTGCAAAGATTCTGACATAATTGGCCTGGAGTAAGGCTTGGGAATAGTATATATTAAAAATTCCCCAGGTATTTTATATATAGATGTGGTTGAGAATCATTGATATTGGGACAGTAAACCTGTTGCTGTCAAGTCAATTCCAACTCATGGTGACCCTGTAGAACAGAGTAGAATTGCCCCATAGGGTTTCCAAGGCTGTAATTTTTATGGAAGCAGACTTCCACATCTTTCTCCCCTAGAGCAGCTGGTGGAATCAAACTGCTGACCTTTGGGTTAGCAGCCAAGCATTTAACCACTGTACCACCAGGGCTCCTTATAGAGAGACAGCCGGTAGTTATAAATGTTGGTCTGACCCAAGAAGTAGATCTTGTTGTTGTTAGGTGCCATCGAGTCAGTTCTGAATCATAGTGACCCTGTGTACAATAGAACGAAACACTGCCAGGTCCTGCGCCATCCTCACAATAGTTGTTATGCTTAAGTCCATCGTTGCAGCCACTGTGTCAATCCACCTCATTGAGGGTCTTCCTCTTTTCCGCTGACCCTCTATTTTACCAAGTATGATGTCCTTCTCCAGGGACTGATTCCTCCTGACAACATGTCCAAGGTTTGTGAGACAGTCTCGCCATCCTTGCTTCTCAGGAGCATTCTGGTTGTACTTCTCCCAAGACAGATTTGTTCATTCTTTTGGCAGTCCATGGTATATTCAGTATTCTTCTGTAACACCACAGTTCAAAGGCGTCAATTCTTCGATCTTTATTCATCATCAATAGGAGGCAATTGAAAACAACATGGATTGGGTCAGGTGCACCTTAGTCTTCAAGGTGACATCTTTGCTTTTCAACGCTTTAAAGAGGTCTTTGCAGCAGATTTGCCCAATGCAATGCGTCTTTTGATTTCTTTTTTTTAATTTTTATTGCCCTTTAAGTGAAAGTTTACAACTCAGTCTCTCATACAAAAAGTTATATACACCTTGCTATATACTCCTAGTTGCTCTCACCTCTTTTGATTTCTTGACTGCTGCTTCCATGCGTGTTGATTACGGATCCAAGTAAAATGAAATCTTTGACAACTTCGATCTTTTCCCATAGATCTTGGCTAGAAGAAAAGACTGGTTAATGATCATCAAGTAGATGATACAGTAAATGCCCACTGTAATGCTATAGGTGGTGTCCAAAGATTCAGCAATGTAAAATACAGTCCATTCTTGTGAGGTTAATCAAACGCCCCGGGTGAGGCTATGCAGCTAGCCAGCAGGCAGCTCAAAAGCACAATCCAAATCCATTCATGTATTGACGGTGGTTTGGTGCCACCTGGTGGTGGTTGTCTGCCCTGGCCTAAATATCAATGGAGACGATTTTCTGAGTTAACATTGCCTGACAACCCTGCCTGGACTTGCCCTCACCACATCTCCCCTAGAACCATCCACATTATCCTGCCCTGCTCCGAGCGAGAATGGGAACTAGGCAGCGGTAGCGTCACTAGGGTTGGTGTCACCCAGCGCAGTAACTCATGGTGTCACCCCCCATGGTAATTACAATATTGTAGCTAAAAACACCAGAATATTTGACAAAATCAGTAACTACAAACCGGCAGCAGTGAAAACAACAATGTGCTTGTAGCACGTGCAGACAAAACCATGTGATTCAAAGCATCATTGCAATTGGGTAGTAATGACAGCTCTGACCAGACCACCGATAAAAAAAACCCAAACCCATTGCTGATGAGTCGATTCCGACTCATAGCGACCCTGTAGGACAAAGTAGAACTGCCCCACAGGGTTTCCAAGGTGTGTCTGCTGGATTCGAACTGGCGACTCTTAACGACCACACCGCCAATTTTCCCAGACCACATTAGAAGGTTCAAAAAGTAAAATTAGCGTAGAGTTTTAGCCTTGTAGGTATATTGATACATGTAAACTGGGCTTATGAAAAATTTTTTGGTTGTGAAAACTACCTACAAGGATATTTTTATAGAAAATAATTTATGCTGAAACACTGTACAAAAATTTTCTAGGCAATCATTTTGGTGTCAGCCGCTCTGACAGTGTCGTCAGGTGTGGTCCACACCCCCTGCGCTTCACTAGTGACGCCACTGCTGGCAGGGGAACAAGAAGCAATCTCCAATTACTGTATATACAAATACGTACATTTCAGCTTACATTAGCAGGACGTTTTGCTTTTTGTCAGTGGTTTTACTGTGTTTGGAACCATGAGAAAAGATGGAATTACCCAAGGAAGGCTTAGAATGAGAATAAACTAAGACATAAAATGCATACACATATTTTAGAAATCATGACTTCACACAATACCTCTAATTCCAGGCCATCCCCACAGGGTTCTTTGTTTCTTCCCCCATTCCATGTTTGTATTATCTCATCTTCCACATTGAGACTTCTGACTTCTAACAGCATTGACATATTTACTCATTTGCTCAATCTTTTATTACATCTAAAATAGTTTTCAGAATTGCTTCACTCATATTACTTCAATAAACAAACCTACTAAAAAGAATTGAAGACTTGTTTTTAATTCTTCACCCCACACACCTCTCACCTTGGCCAAGACTTGAGGACATTATTCAGGTACTGTGTACATGAGTCACTTGTTCTTTCTCCCCACTCCATCCCCATGTGGTTAACAGTATTCATTTAAACTACAGTTACGTTCATTCTTTCCAGGTTCATTCTTTCCAGTTCATATTCGGGTCTAGGTCCCCCTCCTCCCTCAACACACTGATTAACATTTTGTGTTTTTTAAAAATCCATCTTTCAGATATACAATCTGAAATATTTACAGATAAAATGGAATGCTGTCTGGAGCTGTTTCAGAATAGGCCAGGGTAGGGGGACGGGAGAAATGTGTAGTTAAGAAATGAAACAAGATTGCCAATGAATCGATCTTTGTTGAAGTTTGGTGATTGGAACATGAGAGTGTATTACATTATTTCTCTACACTTCCATATGTGTTTGAAATTTTCAATAATAAAAAGTTCTAAAAAAATGTATGTACTGCCTATATTGTTTCTCAAGTTGTTTCATGGAAAGAAAGAGTTTTTACTTCCCTCTGTATTGCCCAGTCGTTTTTAGTGGATACTCAATAGCTTTTGATTGGATGCAAGAAGTGAGGTTAATATGAAACGTGTATATCCTTTTAGATATATCAAAGTGTCCAGTTATATCTGATAGGCTTTTTAGAAAAGTCTTTTATTATACTTCTAAGATCCTTAGGTTAAGTTATATTAGTTATAGTAATAATCGCATGTATTATTGTCCTTATTAGCATAATATCATTAATGATATCTTAATTATATAGTTACAGGAAACAAGAAATTATAGACTCATCAAAGCTTACACTGTGCAACATCTCTGTCCTTAAACTTTTCTCATCCCTTGAAATTAAGGGAAAAGTGATAACTTGGATCACAGGGACAACCGTCAGGATACAGACTACCTTTTGAGCCAAGTCAAAATCATAGTTAGGAAGTCTTTTCTTGTGTGCTACCTCATGCCGGAGGGAAGGGATTTGGCAACTATTTACTTTTACCATTAGAAGGGGGCAGGGGTGTATATGGAATGATTATGGCCTTCATATTAACAGTTGATTTTTGTGGGTGCTGTTCTTTACTTAGGGGAAAAGCCATATGTTTGCACAGTCCCTGGGTGTGACAAAAGGTTTACAGAATATTCCAGTCTGTACAAACACCACGTTGTCCACACTCACTCCAAACCATACAACTGTAACCACTGCGGGAAGACGTACAAGCAGATCTCCACGCTGGCTATGCACAAGCGGACGGCCCACAACGACACCGAGCCCATTGAGGAGGAGCAGGAAGCCTTCTTTGAGCCTCCCCCAGGTGAGGGTTCTGCCCAGTGTCTGCCTCTCTGTTTTTGTGAGTCAGCAGTTATGAACACAGTTTATGATTCATGGCATTTTCTCAAGTCATAAAGTTTTACTTTAAGAATATTTTGAACTGATGCTTTCAGATACTGCTTTTTGCCCCACCCCCATTTTTTTTAATATGGTAATAAAACATTTGACATTTCACATGTACAGTTCAGTAACAGTTAATGTTCATCATGTTGTTCAGCCATCACCCTTACCCAGTCCCATATTATACCGTCATCCCTAACAGAAGGTCGGTGTGTAGCCCCTTCTAGCTGACTCTTCATTCCCCCTTTCTCCGTCTTTCCTTCCCTCCTATTCTTTCTTTCCCTTCCTCTCTCTTTCTTCCTTTTTTTTTTTTTTTTTCTTTTTCTCTCTCTTTCACTCTCATTCATTCACTTACAAATATGTATTTAGCACCTTTGTTCCAGGCATGAGTAAAGCAGACTTTGTCTCTCCCCTCAAGGAGTTTATGGTAATCACATAATCAGGCAAACGTGTTATTTACATCTGGGGTAAATGCTGTCAAGGAAAGGTATGGGTCCTCTGGGATGCAGAAGAAGTAACCTTAATTTACACTGGGAAGTCAGAGGAGGCTTTGCTGAGGAAGTGATTTTTGAACAGAAATCTAGAGGGTGAATGGGGTTAACTAGGTGAAGAAACAGGTGACAGGCGTCGGGGGTCAGGAACAGGGAACAAAGACAAGAGAACATTCCAAACAGAGGGAATGGCACATGCAAAAAGCCTGAGGGTGGAGAGAGCAAAGTAATTTGGAGGGACTGAAAGAAACCTAGCCAATGGCCATGGGACTGCCAGGAAGAGTGGTGTGAAATGTGGCTAGAGAGCAAGGCAGGGGCCAGCCAGACCATTCAGGGCCTCAGAGCTGGGTTAAGCGGATTGGTCTTAAATCACGAGAGCTGCGAAGTACTCTCAAATATGCTTTGTTGATTCAGGTGCTATCAGTAGTGACGTAGGAGTTAAAAGCATTCATTTCAATGGAAATAAACACTTAGAAAAATATTTAGGGAATTACATTATGTGATTTCAGTAAAATAACTCAGCATCTTGAACAGAAAATCAATAGCTAAAGTAAAAAGATTTTTCTTAAAAAACAGAAAACGACATGCTGTCTTATAGTTTCATTGAGTACTTCCTTAATGAAGTAATTTTAACAATTAAAAGAAAACATCTTTTCTCATTTTTAACAACTGATATTGAAGCTTTGGAAATCATTTAGGGGAAAAAGTTGGTTGGAGAAGAATGGAAAGAACAGATCACTACCTGCTCAAATGATTCCCTATACAATAGTCCTAATTTGTCTTTTCAGGAGTTGGTCATGTGATAGTAAGAAAATAGGAATTCCTTCAGCCTTGAGTGCTATATTATTTTCTAGCCAAAACACTGGAAACGTATTGTTAAAACTGCTGAATCTTTTCAGTTAGAATGTAGGCTTTATCGATGTCAAACGTAAGTGGTAAGTCTTTTCCCTTTTTAAGCTTCCCCAGCCTCTTTCTTAAATGTTGTTTTTTTGTAAGAATTTTTTATATTTTAGAAAATATACATTTTAAAAAAAAAAGCTAAACTAAGTAGGGAAAATAGGGATGGATTTGTGTTCTTTTTCTCTCATATGATCCCCTGCCTTTTGTAATCTATTAGAATAATGGTACATAAATAGCTGTGGAACAGAACAAAAAGAAATGAAGTAATGACCATTGTGGAAATTACACCATGAGGACCATAGCCATATGAGTGCATGTTTCAGCCACTGGCTTTGAGAAATACTCGAATTAGCATATTAAGTCCTTTGGCGGGGGGAGGGGAAATTACCCTCTTCTGGCTTCATAGGAGGTAGAAAGTGATGAAAGAAAGGAAGGACCATAATCTTCGTGGTTGCCAAATGTAGCAGTAATAGACCATGAAATTGCTGTTTACTTGCTGGTTCTTTATGAAATAAAGAAGCGGATGGAAGTTTCTGTTCTGTTGCTTGTTAAATGATTAACCTTGCTCCAGATAACATGCCATTACATTGTCTTTGCACAGTGGTGTCACTGTGAACTGACGACTTGCTATTGCTTGTGTGAAAGACTAAGTATTTTAGTATCCATAGGTTGTGTTTACAAACCATTCAGGTTTTGTGGTTAATGTTTATAAAGAATATCACTTTTAGCATCTCCTTAAATAAATGCAAGACCTTAGTACATACTTATCTTTTGGGGTAGGCTATTTGCCAGTCAGTCTTCTGGTATAGTTCCTCCCCTCCCTGGCTGCAACACACATCACAGTATCGCCCAGTCACTCCAACTGAGAGGACAAAAGAGGTGCGCCAAAATTAAAACACTTTAATTTGATGGTGGAAAGGTTTGGTTTGGTCTGCTTGGATTTGATTTGGCTTTGCAAAAGTAGAGATGGGGGAACTGGAAAGAAGTGCTGGGAGCCATTTTCATGATTTAGAATATAATATGAATACCTTTTAATTTCTATAGTTTTGTCTTTAATATTAAAAATGCCATCTGTTTTCTAAACAGCTTAGTTGATTGATCAAATAAATGATTCATTTGTTTTAAACAGGTCAAGGCGAAGACGTCCTTAAAGGGCCCCAGATTACCTATGTTACAGGTGTAGAAGGAGAGGATGTTGTGTCTGCACAAGTAGCCACAGTAACCCAATCTGGGTTGAGTCAACAAGTTACACTCATATCCCAGGATGGGACTCAGCATGTAAGTATCCACCCAAAGCCAAACAAGTTAAAAGAACCTGGACTTGAAAGACAGGTTGGGTCCCAATTAAGAAAAGCCTTGAATGTCAGATCATCACACAGTTTGATTTCAGCCTGCAGGCAGTGGCAGGTCCCCTGACGGTTTTTCAGTAGTGTGCTAAAGAGACCACAGGCAGCGAGATTAGTCAAGAGAGAATATATATGGCTCTTTTTTTGTAGAAGTTAGATGGTATCATTGGTGTAGCTCAGGTGTGAGGTGCTGAAGATCAGAACCACAGTGTGACTGAGGATTTGAAAAGTAATGGATCTATATGAGACATATTCCAAGAAGGGGTAGGATTTGGTGGCTAATTAGATCCAGGAGGTAAGATTAGAAATCAGGGCCTTGGCTGACATGGTGCGAATACGGCAGCATCATTAAAAGATCCTGGGACATTGGTGGTGGGTAAGCCTGTAAAGTTTCCAAAATGTGGCTCTCACACTTCCAGGAGCTGTGAGAGCTCACTTATTGGGCTTCACGGTGTTGGTGGAACAGGTATTTTGATTTCTCTAAGGAAACCACTGTCTGATAGTCAAATTTGTTGTTTTTCTAGATGCCACTAGCCTAAAATAATTCAGACTTGATTCCATTGTTAAACTCTATCCATGTTTGTCTTAGTACCTGGTGGAGATAGGCACGTGGGGTGTGTGCTTCTTTACCCTCGGATATCAGCCTCTTTCACAGAGAACTTTCTCCTTACCTGCCTCACTTAGAGCTTGACCTTTCATGATTAATCTGCCCTTTATTTTGGTAACTGTCAACATGCCGATGTTATCTAGGAGGCAGAACATCTTCAGGATTAGAAAATACAATGCACCTGCACCATCCCATTCATTCCTCCCCAGCCCACTTTTTACTTCACTAATTGTACACAGTGCTCTTTGTCCATTGACTGGCATACAAGGTCAAACATATTTATTAATCAAGTTTTAATTCAGCATTAGCCCTTAATGCTTTTTCTTGAATTAGATCATCATAGGCACATTCCCTCTAGGGGTCATTTGGTCTGACCTCACTCCCTCCCTATGCAGGCGTTCCTTTTATAGCAGCCCTGAAACAACCTCTGCTGAGATACCCCAGACAGTGAGGCCATTTCTCTCTTAAGAAGCAGCCTGTTTCATTGTTGGATAATTCTGCTGTTTACCAGACTAGAACCTACCTCTATATCATTCACTTATGGTTTCTCCCTGACCATACAGAAAGAGCCTGATTCCTCTTCATGTATTCCAAAACAGCTGTCTTCCCCATCTCAATGTTATATTTTCTCTAAACTTAACCTTCTCATTTCCTTCAGGAATTAAATTTCCATTCCAATCATTTAAGCAGTTAAACCAACAAACATTTATTGACGCATCCACCTCATGCCAGACATTTGATTGATAAGACTGGGGAGAGTACAGGGAGGGGGAATCTCACAGTCTAATAGAGAGACATTTCTAAATGATAATTTTTCATAATGAGAGGTATAAAATTGAGGGGTATATAAAGTACTGTGGCAGCCCAGGGGAGGGAGTAAATGATTCTTACTGAAGGAGTCTTGGAGGCTGTCATAGAAAATGGGTCTTGACGGATTTTCATGGGGTAACCTGGCAGAGAGTGAACAGAAGGGCAAAGTCATTGTTATGGATTGAATTGTGTCCCCCAAACACATGACTTGGAAATTCTAACCTCTGTGCCTGTGGTTATAATCTTAATTGGGAATGGATTATCTTTGTTATATTAATGAGGCAGGATTGCCGTATTGTTACACAAACAATTCACACCTTTCTAAGTTTGTTTGCCAACTGCTCCCTCTCCCCGGAGGTATTTTTGTAATCACAGTATGCTAATTTTTTTTTACAGCAGCATGTAAAAAAAAAATTGGCATATTCTGCTTACTTGGGGGTGGGAGGATGTGGTTGGCAAACAAACTGGAGAAGATGCATGTTATTTGCTTGAAAATACAGTAGTGTAGTGTGTATCTCAAGTCGATCTTTTCTGAGATATAAAAGAGATTAAACAAACAAACATAGTAGAGGTGGGGTAAAAGAGATGCCAAGACACATGGAGATCTCCAAGGAATCAGGAAGCAGAAGCTAAAGGGACAAGGACCTTCCTCCAGAGCCAACAGAGAGAGAGAAAGCCTTTCCCTAAAGCTGGTGCTCTGAATTCAAACTTCTAGTCTCCTAAACTTAAAATGAACTGTGCAAAATAAAAATGGAACTTAAAGATTTGGAAAATTTTGTTGTACAAATTAAGGATATGTGTCCTAAAATCTCACCAAGGATGTGGCTGTACAATCTTTTGTTAAAGAGATTAAGCCTGTGACTTATGGATCTAACCAGTTACCACAGCAGAAAACCCATCACCTTAGACTGAAGGAGATAGAGGAAAAATCAAAGGAAAGAACAGTGGAATTCTATAGGCAGGAAACAGGTCAAAGTAGCAACATCTGTTATTCTCCAAGAAAAGAAAAGGACTATCCCTGGAACAGCTCAGAGATCAGCAGAACTGTTGAAAGGAGCACAGGAAGCAAGGCTTTCTCAGTTTCAATGGGTGGGGCCATGGTCTCCTGGATCTCAAAGGGTAGGGCCAGAGCCTCCTAGATCTTTGCCAACTTGGTTCCAGAGTGTGGGACTGCCATTAAAGTGTGCCAGGGGATTGGGGTTGCCATGCCCAAGGGCCAGAAGAACGGGGCCTCCTGAAGCTGAAGGGATGGGGTTGCCACTCAGATGGATTAGAAGAATGGGGCCACCTAAAGCCAAGGGAGCAGAGTTGCTGTCCAGAGGGCCTGGAAGGTGGAGCTGGAGCTCAGGGCTGAGGGGCCTCCACCCAGGACCCAAAGGGCGTGGCCAACACCCAGAGTCTGGAGGGCAAGGCCATTCTCTGGTCTCAGAGAACAGAGGATTATTTTCAAGTCTTGAGAACTAAGGTAATTTGTTCTGCTGGATTTTGAACTTGCTTGGCACCTGTTATCCCTTCTTTTCCTCTAATTTCTTCCATTTGTAATGGAAATATTTGTCTTGTGCCCGTTCCACCGTTGTACTTTGGAAACAGATAACTTGTAGTGTAAATTTCACAGGTTCACAGATGAAAAGGAATTTTGCCCCAGGGTTGAATACACTTAAAGTCTCACCCATATTTGATTAATGATTCAGAAGATGAGACTTTGGACTTGGAATTGATTTAAGACTTTTGGTATGATGTGATGGGGTGAATTGTTCTGCATGTGGCAAAGATATGGTTTTGAGGGGCCAAAGGGAGAAATGTTATGGATTGAATTGCAATAAAATTTTGTTTGAAATAAAACAAATTAAAAAAAAACCCAAACCACTGCTGTCGAGTCAATTCTGACTCATAGTGACCCTGTAGGACAGAGCAGAACTACCCATAGGGTTTCCAAAGCTGTAATCTTTACCAAAGCAGACTACTGCATCTTTCTCCCACAGAACAGCTGGTGGGTTCAAACTACCGACCTTTCAGTGAGCAGCTGAGTGCTTTTAACCACTATGCCACCAGTGCACCTTTCCCAAAAAATATGTGTTGTAAATCCTAACCTCTATGCCTGTGCTTATAATTATAATCCCTTTTGGGAATGGGTTGTCTTTGTTATGTTAATGAGTCAGGATTAGTGTAGGGTATGTCTTGAGTCAATCGCTTGAGAGATAAAACAGATTAAATGCAAGCTAGAAGCAGAGAAGGGGGAAGACAGAAGCCAAGCCACATGAAGATTGCCCAGGAGCAGAAGCTCAAAAGAGACAAGGACCTTTCTCCAGAGCTGAGAGAGAGAGAAAGCCTTCCCCTAGAGCCAAGGCTCTGAATTTGGACTTCCAGCCTCCTAAACTGTTAGAAAATAAAGCCATCTACTTGTGGTATTTCTGTTATAGCAGCACCAGGTAACTGAGACAGTGATGAAGCTATAACAGGATATGACACTCTCTGGGACTGCAAGAGACTGGTTGTGGCTGGAGTGCCAAATGCTGGTTTGGAAACAGTGGAAGATGAGTTTAGAGAAATTGGTAGAGGCCAGATCATGAAAAAAATAATAATATGTAAGAAGTCTGAACTCTAGGTGATAGGGTGCCAATGGAAATTTAGCCAGGGAACATAATGGGATTTGTTTGGTTGTGTGTGTGTACGTATTTAAGAAAGTTGGCAAGGTAGAGTGATGGTAAGGGAGGGGGTAGACTGGATAACTGGAGAGCAATTGGATTACTGCAGAAATTCAGGTGACAGAAAAATAAAGGCCTAAGTTAGCAGTAAGGACGGAAAGGAGGAGATGCATTTAAGAAATATCCAATTTTTTTGAGGATCTGAAAGAGTTTATGCCATTCTGAAAGACTTATTTGTTCCTACAGAGTAAACATATACAAGGATTAGGCCCAGTCCTTAATAAAGATTGCCAAGTATAACAAGAGACATTGACAGACTTGTAAAATGCATTATATTGCAGGTCAACATATCTCAAGCAGACATGCAAGCCATTGGCAATACCATCACAATGGTAACGCAGGATGGCACACCCATCACAGTCCCTGCTCATGATGCAGTCATCTCCTCAGCAGGAACACATTCTGTTGCCATGGTTACCGCCGAGGGTACGGAAGGGCAGCAGGTAACTGCATTTTTCCATTATATCAATCAATGCATACATCAGTATCAAAACTGTTACGTAGATATACCATGTGGCATAGTGGTTAAGTACATGACTGTCAGATTATATTCCAGTTTTGCAACTTCTTAGTTACTAATCCCTCTGAGCCTGCATTTTTCCTCATCTATAAATTAGGAGTGATAATTGCATCCACCCCATTAGGTTGATATAAGGATTGAATGAGATAACGCATATGAAATACTTAGCCTAGGTACATATTAAGTGTTCAGTAATAGTAGCCATTCCTGTCATCATCATCATCATCATCCTCAGATACTTAGGAAATAAATTCATTTGCAAAATTTACTTTATTTAATTTTTGAATATTTAATACATTCACATGGTATGTAGTGAAAAGTCTTCATCCCACTCCTACTCCACCAACCTGCTGCTTATCCCCGTAAACATATACAAGCAAATAAAGTACATAGTCATCTTATTCACCCCCTATTTTAATAGTAGCGAACTATACTCTTCTACACCTTATCTGTTTGTTCTTTTGACCTTAACAATACAGTAGAAAATCTTTCAATGTCAATATATAAAGAGCTTCCTCATTCTTTTTTAAAGCTGCATCATATTCCACTGTATGGATGTGACATAATTTATTCAAACAGTTTTTTGCTGCTTCAAATAATGTATAGCCTTGTGCACATGCGATTTTGCATGAGTCTCTATATATCTGCCAGTTAAATCCCTAGAGTAGGATTGCTGGGTAAAAAGATACATGCATTTGTAATTTTGATAAATGTTGCCAGACTTCCCTCTGAGGGTTGTGCCAGTCTACATTCCCACCTGCAGTGTTTGAGGGTGTCTCTTCCCTTCAGCATAGCCAGCCTAGTGGCGTCAAACTTTTGGATGTTTGCCAATCTGATGTATCTCTTTGTAGTTTTCATTTTCATTTCCTTTAAAATGGTGTTGATTAATACATTTAAAACTGTTCTTGTACTGTGCTGAAGGCAGGGTTGAGTCTCACTGTACCTCACCTGATTCAATGAAAGAATCTATCAAAATTAGTAGTTCTCATTCTTTCTAATTTCATTTATAGATTCAATACTATCACAGTCACAATTCCAGCAAGCTTTTTTGAAGCCATAGATAAGCTGACTGTAAAATCTATGTGGAAATGCAAAGAACCTAGAATAGATAAACCAGTGTTGAAAAAAGAATGAAGATGGACATCTTCTACACCTCGAAATGTAGAATTTCACAAAACTTCAAAGAAAACGGAAGAGAATATTTTTCAACCTTAGGGTAAAGATATCTTGGACAAGATATAAAATGCACTAACAATGAAAGAAAAAAATTCATAACTTAGACTTCATGAAAATTAATTCTGCTCAGCAAAAAACACAATTAAGAGAAAGATTAGACAAGCCCAGACTGGGAAAAGATATTCACATTGTGTATACCTGACAAAGGACTTGTATTGAGAGTATATAACAAACTTCTACAAATCAACAATAAAAAGACGGACAGCCCAATTTAAAAATGAGCAAAAATATTTTTTATAATGAGCATATCATTTGACTTTGCTCATTTGAACAAAGCTCTCACAAAAGAAGATCCATGAAGAAGCCAATAACACATGAAAGGTATTCAACATCTTTAGTTGTAAAAGAAATGCAAATTAAAATCAGGGTGAGATACCATTTGCTGTTGACCTTAGATGCCATTGAATTGGTTCTGACTCATAGCCACCCTGCACCATCCTCACAATCGTTAGACTTCAGCCCATCATTGCAGCCACTGTGTCAGTCCATCTCATTGAGGGTCTTGCTCTCTTTTGCGGACCCTCTACTTTACCCAGCATGATGTCCTTTTTCAAGGACTGATCCCTCCTGGTAACATGTCCAAAGTACTTAAGAAGTCTCACCATCTTCCCTTCTAAGGAACACTCTGGCTGTACTTCCTCCAAGACAGATTTGTTCATTCTTCTGGCAATTCATTGTATATTCAATATTCTTCACCAACACCATAATTCAAAGGTGTCTGTTCTTCTTTGGTCTTCTTTATTCATCGTCCAGCTTTCGCATACATTTGAGGCAATTGGAAATACAATGACTTTGGTCAGGTACACCTTATTCCTTAGTGACATCTTTGTTTTTTCAACACTTTAAAGGGGTCTTTTGTAGCAGATTTCCCAATGCAATATGTTGTTTGATTTCTCGACTGCTGTTTCCATGGGTGTTGATTGCGGATCCAAATAAAATAAAATCCTTGACAACTGCAGTCCTTTCTCCATTATCATGATGTTACTTATTGGTCCAGGGTTGTGAGGATTTTTGTTTTCCTTATGTTGAAGCATAATCCATACTGGAAGCTGTAGTCTTTGACCTTCATTATTCATTAGTAAGTGCTTCAAGTCCTTTTCGCTTTCTACAAGCAAGGTTGTGCCATCTGCATATCACAGGTTGTTAATGAGTCTTCCTCCAATCCTGATGCCACACTGTTCTTCATATAGCCAGCTTCTTTGATTATTTGCTTAGCAGAGAGACTGAATACGTAGGTGAGTGGATACAACCCTGAGTGCACACCTTTCCTGATTTTAAACCACACAGTATACCCTCGCTCTGAACGACTGCCTCTTGATCTAGGTTCCATAGGAGCACGATTAAGTGTTCTGGAATTCTCATTCTTTGTAATGTTATCCATAATTTGTTATAATCCACACAGTAGAATGCCTTTGCATAGTCAATAAAACACAGGTTAAGCATCTTTCTGGTATTTTCTGCTTTTAGCCAAGATCCTTGTGACATCAGCAATGATGTCCCTCATCCCACATCCTCTTCTGAATCTTGCTTGAATTTCTGGCAGTTGCCTGTCAATGTAGTGCTGTAACCGTTTTTTAATTATCTTTAGCAAAATTATACTTGCATGTGATATTAATAATATTGTTCAAAAAATTTCCTCATTCTGTTGGATCACCCTTCTTTGGAATGGGCACAAATATGTATCTCTTCCAGTTGGTTGGCCAGGTAGCTGTCTTCCAAATTTCTTGGCATAGGTGAGTAAGCGCCTCCAGTGCTGCCTCCGTTTGTTGAAACATCTTAATTGGTATTCCATCAATTCTTGGAGCCTTGTTTTTTGCCAGTGTCTTTGGTGCAGCTTGAACTTCTTCCTTCAGTACCATTAATTCTTGATTATATGCTACCTCCTGAAATGGTTGAACGTCAACTAATTCTTTTTGGTATAATGACTCTGTGTATTCCTTCCACCTTCTTTTGATGATGCTTTTGTCATTCACTATTTTGCCCGTAGAATTCTTCAGTATTGCAACTTGAGGCTTTAATTTTTTCTTCAATTTTTTCATTTTGAGAAATGCCAAGCGTGTTCTTCCTTTTCGGTTTTCTAACTCCAGTTCGTTGCACATGTCATTATAATACTTTGTCTTCTTGAGCTGCCCTTTGAGATCTTCTATTCAGCTCTTTTACTTCATCATTTCTTCATTTGCTTTAGTTTCTCTACATTCAAGATCGAGATACGATTTAGATCTAGGAAGACAACTAAAATTTAAAAAAATGAAAATGTTGGCAAGGATGTGAAGCAACTGGAACATTTATATACTGCTGGTAGGAGTGTAAAATGATAAAACCAGTTTGGAGAATTGTTTCTTATAAAGTCAAACGTGCCTCTACCATGTGATCCAACAAATCCACTAAAGTACATACTATATGATTCCATTTATATGAAGTCCAAGGACAGAAAAAGCTAATTCATGCTGTTAGAAATTAGGAAGTGCTGCTTGGCAGAGTGAGAGAGATTGACCAGGATGAAATATGAGGGAACTTTTGGCATGATGGAGATGTCCTAGATCTTGTTTTGGGTTGTGGTTTCCAAGATGTATACAACTGTTAAAACTCAACACCTATGATTCATTCATTCGCTTTTATTGTATGCTAATTATATCTTAATTTTTTTATAAAAGTATAAAAAATGAAAAAGAAACCAATCCTTCCAGCTTTCAGGCTGTCTTATGAAATGATCCCACCTAATTAGTTTGCAGACATTTCCATGGCTCTAGGATTCCAGGATTTAGCCTATTTAGTCCAGCCTGGGTAAATAGGCCTTGAAACAGTTGTAGTTGCAGACCTGGATGGATAGTGACCCCAGAGCAGGCATTTTTATGTAGCTTGTCTGTAGCTTCTGGACCAGGAATATTCTCAGTAGATAAGGCTTTGAGGTTGGGAATAAAGCCAGGTAGTTTCTAGCAACTGGGGCTGTCAGAACAGGAATAGGGGTTTCACTTGAGGACCAGCTACTCCTGCTCCTTCTGCCCCTGTAGGCCATTGGGCCTTAACTGCAGTTCACAAATTTTGATAATATTATAATTTTTTCTTAATTTGAAATATTAGTTCTAATTTCTCTTGTCATCTTTTCTTTGACCCATGGATTATTTAGACAGATGTTGCTTAATTTCTGAGATATTTTTAGATAGCTCATTGTTACCATTTCTAATTTAATTTTGTTGTGGTCAGAGAGTATTCTGCGATTGTGGATTTGTATCATTTCTGTTTTTTAGTTCTGTTAGCTTTTGCTTCAGGTCTTTTAAAGCTCTGTTATTAGGTACATACACATAAGATTCTTATGTCTGCCTGATAAATCGATCCTTTTATCATGAAATGTCCTTTATCTCTGGTAATATTCCTTATCTTGAAGTCTACTCTGTCTTTTATCCCCACTTCCCTTCCTTTTTCTGGGTTAATAAAATATTTTATTTACTTTTAATTCCTCTAATGACTTTTGTGTTATTTTTTAGTAGTTGCTCTAGGGATTATGTATCTTGAAGTTATCACTGTTTAATTAGATTTAATATTGTACTATATTACATAAAGTCTAAGAACCTTGAAACAGTATATTTTCATTTATGTCCCCATTCTTAATGCTGTTGTCATATATTTTATACCTATGTTATAACTCTCGCAATACAGTATTATATTTTTGCATTATATAGTTTAAGTTAAGCTAGAAGAAAGAAAACATAATATTTTGTATTTGTGCACTAATTTATCATTTTCATTACCTTTCATTCCTTCCTGTAGATTCAGGTTTCAATCTGGAATCATATCCCTTTGGCCTGGAGAATATGCTTTATTATTATTTATAGTGTAAACTTAAACTAAAACCCCCAAACTCATTGCAGTCAAGTTGATTTCAACTCATAGCAACCCTATAGGACAAAGTAGAACTGCTCCATAGGGTCTCCAAGGCTATAAATCTTGACAAAAGCAGATTGCCACATCTTTCTTCTCCAAAGGAGTGGCTGGTGGGTTCGAACTGTGGACCTTTTGGTTAGCAGCCAAGCACTTAACTACTGCGCCACCAGGGTTCCTCCCTAGCATAGGCATACAGATGACAGATTCTCTATCTTTATTGATCTGAAAATATATTTTAAGTGAAAACATATTATTTCACCTTTGTATTGAAAAATTTTTTTTATTGTCTTTAAGTGGAAGTTTACAGTTCGTTAGTTTCTTATACAAAAATTTATACACATTATTATATGATCCTGTTGCTCTCCCTTTAATGTAACAGCACACTCCTCCTTTCCACCCCAGATTTCCCATGTCCATTCACCCAGCTCCTGTCCCTTTTCACCTTCTCATCTTGCCTCCAGACAGGAGCTGCCCATTTAGTCTCACGTATCTACTTGAGCTAAGAAGCATTCTATTCATGAGTATTATTTTATGTTCTATAGTCCAGTCTAGTCTTTGTCTGAAGAGTTGGCTTCAGGAATGGTTTCAGTTCTGGGCTAACAGAGAGATGGGGCGGGGGTGAGGGAGAGGAGGACATGTCTCTCTCCAGTCTCAGTCAGACCATTAAGTCTGGTCTTTTTACTAGAATTTGAGTTCTGTACCCCATTTTTCTTCTGTTCCTGAAGAATATTTTTGTTTATCTTTTTTTCTGTCTGTTCTTCAAATGGATAATTTATACTAACCTGTCTTTGAGTTCACTGACACATTCTTTTACCATCATCAGTCTTCTGTTATGCCGATTCAAATAATTTTTAATTTCAGATATTGTAATTTTCAGTTGCAGAATTTTCATTTTTTAAGTAGTTTTTACTTGTCTGCTGAGAGTCCCCATGAGTGCATTCATTGTGACCATGTTTTCCTTTCAGCCCTTTGGATGTATTTATAATAGCTGCTTTAAAGCCCTTGTCTACTAATTCTAACATTTTGGTCATCTCAAGGTCTGTTTCTGTTGACTACATTTTCTCTTGACTACGGGTCACATTTTCTTCTCATGTCTCTCTCTTTTTTTTAATATTCTGGACATAGTGGATAATACATTGTAGAGATTCTGCATTCTATTATCTTCCTCTGAAGAATATTGAGTTTTGTTCTATCAGTCTGTTAAATTGCTTGTGGATGTTGGGTTTTATATTTTGTTAAGGCAGATTTGTTTCAGTTGTTGCCATTTAGCCTTAGGGTTGATCTTTTAATCCTAGGACATAATTTTTACTCCTAATGCATGGCCTTTTCAATGGAAAATCTGAGGTATTTACCAAACCCCTCTAACTTGGTGGAATTCAAACTCTAAATTCTGTATCTCTTGTATCTCTTGTGGTGAGTGAAAAAAAAAAGGGGGGGGTGAGTAGCAGCTAAAATCTCTGCTCAGCTTCTTAGCCTTGTAGTTGTTGCTTTCTGCCAGGCTCTGGAACCTCCCACACACATTTGCAGTTCAGAGGTCCTAAGTATTTGGGAGTTTCCTTCACTGTGGTTCTCTCCTCTTTTGGATATCCCTCTCAATTTACAGCCATTCTGGTAGCCCTAGACTCCATTATCTGACACCTTAAGTTGCCTTGGGCTGCTCAGACTGAGAGTGTCCTCAGTTGAAGAGCTATTTAAATATAGATATAAACCAATGTGGTTCCCTTCTCTCAGTAATTCCCTCCAGTTCTTTCTTGCTTTTGGTTACTCTCCAGTGCCTTCAAATAGTTGATTTTTCATATTTTTGTCCAGAGTTTATCATTGTTTGGTACAGGAGGGTTACTCTAATATAAGCTACTCCACCATTGCTATATTGAAATATATCTTTGTTATTAGATTATGGAACATAACTGAGATTGGCTCACATTAAATATCTATTAACTTAAAAATCTAGCATTTTTAGTGAATTAATGGCCAAGGAAAGCAGCAACTTTAGTTTTTAACCTATCCTTCCTGTGAGTTTGGGTAAATAAAATCTTAAAATGTCATAAAGTAGTTGATACCATTTCATATTAGAAAAAGGAACATTTGTGGCTTACGAACCATAAAAGCTCTTTCCACCACTCTGGGTAGATGCTTCAGAAAGACTATGGGAAGATTTCACGGAGTCTAAACTGAGTATTAGTATAAGAGATGTTGCTTTGTCAGTAATGCTACTTAATGGTCTTTTCCATTTTCTAGTTAATAGGAGATCCAGCCTTAAATGCAACAGGTTTATACAGGAGAAAATAGTATATTATCCACCACTGGGAATAAATAGACAGTTAAGATGTGAGTTAGTTCACATGTTTAACTGCCCACCCAGACACTTAGAGGTACTGGAACCTAGGTACAGCAAGTGTCCCCTGGCTAATGGAGCCTGGTGTAGCACATTTACTTCCCCAGTGACCTCTTCCGTGTCCCTTTTCTCTGAACTTCAGTTGCCATCAAATAAGAGTCCAGACTAGACATTATACATGGTCTCGTCTGACTTTGAGCTTCTACTATTCTATAGTCAGAAAAGAGTTCTTGTTGTTTGTGTATTCTTTTTAATTTGAATACAATTCCCTTGCATTTCATGGATTTTAATCTATTTAAATTGTATACTTAATTCTTCATGTGTGTTTTTTGTTGTTTTGTTTTGCCTAAGGTTGCAATTGTGGCTCAGGACTTGGCAGCATTCCATACTGCCTCCTCAGAAATAGGACACCAGCAGCACAGCCATCACTTAGTAACCACAGAAACCAGACCTCTGACCTTAGTGGCAACATCCAATGGCACCCAGATTGCAGTACAGGTGAGTACAAGGGCAGTGTCCTCAGTTGACTCCAGTGCTACTCGTAGTTTTCAGCCTCATACAGCATGCTTTATGTACTACCTGTACAGGCAGCGGGACACAGAATAATAATCTGTGTCACCTAGCCTGCATTAAGGAAATTACTGTATTTGAGGTTTGACTCAAAGAGACCAGGACTAAAAGAGACCAACAATTTTTTTGTACATTCTAGGGGAATTTACAGCAAGAGAAAAAAGCTTCAGGTATGCATTCTGTGTGTACCCCGTCAGCCATATTTACTCTTAAAAGTCTAATGATGGCAGGATTTGATAAAGCACTTCAGAGCCAACTCTTTGGGAAAAAAACTAGTGTAAACATAAAACCAAACCTGTTGCCAACAAGTTGATTCCGACTCATGGTGACCCTATAGGACAGAGTAGAACTGCCCCATAGGGTTGCCAAGGCTGTAAATCTTTAGGGAAGCAGACTGCCACATCTTTGTCCTGGAGAGCAGCTGGTAGGTTCGAACCGCCAACCTTTTGGTCAGCAGCCGAGCGCTTAACCATTGCACCACCAGGGCTCCTTTCAGTGTAAACATAGACCCTAAATTAGTCCTCTGAGAATCTGTGAACAGCCCAGTTTTACAGTAGGGAATGTCAGGACACTAGAAGGAGCCATTCTCTGGGAAGAGTCCATGAAGTCAAGCAGAAACTCAGAATTCCAGATGCTAGGTCCAGATTACTTATAGGCACTTAAGATTACCTGTCCTTGGGGTGATCTGTTTTTTCGTGTGTTTACTTGAAAAGGGGGTTAAAATATACTCAGGAAAATGCCAGCTGTTGGTTTTATTTAGTTTATGAGTATAGATGCTAAACGCTCAGGAAGCACTCCAAATATCTATCACCATTGGCCAAAGTGAGTGTTATGGATTGATTGTGTCCCCCAGAAATATGTGTTGTAATTCCTAACCTCTATGCCTGTGGTTATAATCCCATTTGGGAATGGGTTTTCTTTGTTACATTAATGAGGTAGGATTAGTGTAGGGTGTGTCTTGAGTCAATCTCTTGAGATACAAAAGATATTAAATGCAAGCTAGAAGCAGAGAAGGGGGAAGAGAGATGCCAAGCCACATGAAGATTGCCCAGGAACAGAAGCTCAGATGAGACAAGGAGCTTCCTCCAGAGCTGACAGAAAGCCTTCCCCTAGACCTAGCACCCTGCATTCAGACTTCTAACCTCCTGAACTGTGAGAAAATAAATTTCTGTTTGTTAAAGCCACCCATTTGTGGTATTTCTTTTATAGCAGCACTAGGTAACTAAAGACAGTGAGTATCATTTGTCTCTTGCATGTATGAAGAGTTTATCAAAATCCTCTTACTCTCCTCTGCAGGAATTTGTTTTTGTGCTCCTAATGATTTTATCAGTAGTAGTGTTTTAACAAACCCAAGTGTCAGAATTACTGGGAGAAATCACCGGAAGCTTACCGAGAATATTTCTTTGGCACCATCTTCACTGTGGCTTTTGTGTTTGACTTGTTTCTGTTCCTGTTTCAGCTTGGAGAACAGCCATCTCTGGAAGAAGCCATCAGAATAGCATCCAGGATCCAACAAGGAGAAACGCCAGGGCTGGATGATTAATCCTCAGAATAACAGAGCAATAAAGCAGGAGGAGCCTGTCATCTTCTGGCAGCAGGGACCCATGAAGCCCGGGCCCAGGAAAATCAGAAGTTTTCCATTCCCTGATACACTGTACACACTTTTATGCAAGAGTGGAGAACATTTTATTCTTGACACTTTTGTGTATATAACCCTTTGACTAGATTCCCAAACTGATTAATTGTGTACGGGAAGTATGAAATTAGGGCACTACAGTAAATGTTCATGTTTCTTCTATCAGATCGCAGACTCCTGGAGTCTACATGCAAGACCACTGATGTCTTAGGGAGTCATATGATGGATTTTTAACTTACTGTGAAAAAAAAAATAAAGGCTGTATCTAAAATGTCAAAGGTTATTATATGCCAAACAATCATAACTCCAAAAGCCATCATGGATAATAACGAATGTAAAGCCTTCACATATTTCCCCCAGTTAGTAGAGTGTCTACAGGTTTTGTTCTACTGTATACTTGTCCGTTTTTATTTGTATCTCATGGTTTGAAGACTATGCATTTATAGTTTCCCATTCCTGTTAAATACCAACTTTTCAAGATGAAATGCTAATTATATTAGCATTACATTGGATTATGTATAAAATTACAAGGTTTGTTAATTTAAAATTAAAAAGTTAAATCCAGTGCTTTGGTTTTGTTAAAGATTTTACTTAGTGTTCAGTTTTTTTGTTACTGTTTTTTAAAATAATGAACTATCAAAGTTCGACTACAGGCTGGTGCCCTGGATAACAGTGCTGTAATTGGAAATGGCTTTACTCTTAAATTAGGTTAGCGGGTTGGTGTAAATTATTTATTTTTGCCTATGTACTTTTGTTTTAAAGCTTATTTACCCTAAAGTTTATTATTAATTTTGAATACAGCAATTTTTTAAATGTTACCTTTATATTTGTTTTATTACGTTGGTGTGGGGTGGGGGAAATGGTGCAGAAATACCACAAAAGTAATACAGATTATAACCCAGCACACGTATATTGAGAGTATATTATGTTTCAAGCACAAAGTACTTTTGCATACATTTTTATGTAGACCTCAGAACAATTTTGTGAGATATATGGATTTACTATCCCCATTTTATACATAAGGAAATTGAGGGTTCAGAGAGGTTCAGTGTCTTACCCAGGCCTCACAGCTACGAAAAGCAAAGACTTGAGAAACCAGACTCTCTGACTCCAAGTCTGGTGTGTTTTTTCACTGCTCCGCTCCACAGCTACCTGCGCAGATGATGGTTTGTGGCAGAGATTATCAAGATGAGCTTTGGCGATTTCTGACTGCCCGATGAGCTGAGCACTTGAAAGACCATCCTCTAAGGTCCCAAGTTTAGAGTAGGGGCCACCAAGGTGGTTCAGATGAAGGGCTCTCCAACAGCAGTCACCCCACCCTGTTATTCCCCGTGCTTGGTTTACATAACCAGCTGAAGTCTGGCTGTTTTTCTTTCAAGCTTTACGGTAAAAAGGAAAGAAACATTGTCCTGTCTTATTTAATATTATCTTTGATCAGGTTCTTTGAAGTCTTGCTGAAAAGGAATATGACTTAGTCATTTGCAATGGACACCCTTCAGGGTTGGTCAGGGATTGGTGGTTTTTCCTTCAAAGCCTTTCGTAGATATCTAACATCAGAAAGAGGCTTTGTCACCCACAGATCGGGTCTTCATTCTTGACAGAGCCATTTAAACAGAGAGAACTCCCAGCTGAGGCCCGCCGAGAGTCAGAAAGGGGCTAGCAAGGTGGGTGGAGCAAGAGCAGAATCTGCTCCAGCCTCCTGATCCAGGTCTGGGCTGCCACAGGGAGCTCCTCACACAGGCCCAGCCTCCAGTGGGCTCAGCCAGGTCTGCTGTGCTTTCCAGGACCCAAATCCAAGCTATCCTCTGCCCTTGACCGTTTTTATTTGCTCATTTCCGGGGTTTTTCTTCCTTCTCTCCCCCACTTTACAGACTGGGTTGGATGGAGCTCAGCTGGACCCTTCTGGTGGGCCTAATTATCCCTTAGCCAAAAGAAAATGCCTTCTTCTTGGCACCCAGAGAATAGGGCACAGGGGCACTCCAGGTGTCCTCTACCTGTTGTCCTAGGAATGGGACCGCAGGAGATAGGGAGGTGGTGTATCGTGCTAGAGGAGACTGCAGCCAGTATGCTGATGGTGGCCATAATAGCACTGGGCTAGTAAAGCTGGTTTGGGATCTCACAGTACAGGATCAGGTAGGAGCCCGCCAAAGTTGCAAAGTCCCCAAAAGTTGCCAACTCCTGTTGATGAAACAGGAGTGCACTTTAGCAAATGGAGCCATTTGGAGCACAGTCCTCTGCAATATGGTCCAGACAATGCTCAAGGCAAACCTTTCAGTCCAAGAAAAAGATCCTTACTCTATCCCAGGCACAACCTGAGGCCACGACAAAGAAAAAAAAGTGCATTGCCTACAGTCTGTGCTCCTTACAAGAACTTACGAAATGAAGAGAACTTGGCGTCCTTAATTCTCGACAGCTGCCAGACATCCCACGCTCACCCCAGGCCATCAGGGGCATTTGGACAGTCTGACATCTAGGCAAATAACATGGGAAACCATGAACACAACACTGAGATTGACTGGATTCCATTTATCAGCCCAAGGAACTTACAATTCAGTATTTCCTGGCTCAGATAAGACTGCAGATCAGTCAACTATTAGCGGACCCAACAGCGAGCTGGCAGAAGGAGGACGAAAGGGAAAGGGGCACAGCTGAAGTCTATGGCCAGGGAGGGGAAGGGAGCACATGGGTACCAGGGAACGCTGCCTCAGCCTCCTCCTTCTATACTTAGGTTTCCTTTGGGGATGGGGGTCTGTCTACCAAAATACATCTCATCTCAGCCAAATAACCTTTTTTCTTTTGCCTGAGGAACAGGGTCATCTTCAAGGGCAAGTGACCAATGCAGTTGCATAGGGCCCTGCATTCAGAAGGGCCTTGCGTGTGAGATTTAATTCTTAAATTTGTCTTAATTCTGTGTTGTGCAAGTGAAGTCCAATGGAACGATGGAGCAGGCTCTGGGGTTTGGAACCTCAGTTCATGCAGTCCCACTACTTGCTGCCTCCCTGGATGGGTTCTCGATGGTACTCTCCTGCTCTCCCCCTGCAGCCCCAGGCCCCACCTGGCCTCTCACTCTTCTCCCATCACTGCTGCTGCTGCCCTCTGCCTTTGTGCAGGGAGGGCTGGTGTCAGGTTGCATGTGCCCTGTGGCATCTTGGGGCAGGGCATGGTGGTGGCCATCCCTGACCTGGGCTGGTGGCACCACAGTGCCCCTGGTGGTCAGCCAGCTTTAGCCCCGTCTTGGTCTTGCAAGCCCCCGTCCATTCCAGTACTGAACACATCCCAGTGCTGAGTTTTAAAGATACTTGGGGGTCTCCCATTTGCTGTGGGCTGGGGTGGAAGGCCTGTGGAAGGGGAGGAGCCTGGTTTTACCTCCCTGGACTGGTGGCAGGAAGAACCTTACAGCTGTAGACCCAAGAGAGCCCCTGCCACCCAGCTTCAAAGGCGGGACCCCCACGCACCTATGAAAGTCTGCACTAATTCTGGGAGTATCCTAGCCCTGAAGGGCTCTGTCAACAGACTCTATGCCTGAGAGCACCTGCTTTTCTTCCTTCCAAACTTCCTGAGTCTGACTAGTTTGTCTCTTCTGGCCAGCTCCAGGGACCCTACTGGTATGAGCCCTGACATCCAAGTTGTGCAATTTCAGTGATTCTGCTTATGAAGTACATGCTGTGATATTTATTTTTAAAATTGCCATTGTATAATATAACGATGAACAGTAAAATTCATGGGAATCCTTTAAAATTTTGTTTTTAGAATGACATTAAATAGCAAATAAAAAACACAAGTCAAGAGACAGTCCTTGAAAGAAATCTTATGGGTACCTTTAACGGCATTTTCCCATTTTTTTGACCAAAGGGCTGTGTGTTTTCACTTCGCTCTGAGCCCTGCAGATTGTGTAGCTGGCCCGGCTGAGGAAATCTCTTCGATTATCCCTTCTCTTTTTCTGTAGAACAGTGTTTGTGTTTGGGAAATATATTATCTGCTTCTCCTTTTAGATTACAGGCCGGGGCCTCTTAGGACCACTGGGAGCTTAACTTCCCTGTAACTCTGGAGGCCAGAGCAGCAGGTCACCTCTAGCTGTTCCCTCCAACTCAAACTCTCCTGGCTTGAGGTGAACAGGGAGGCTGCTCAGTTCTCTGTGCAGGAATTTCATTTTGTTTCCAGGGCATGGCTAAAATTGAAGGATAGAGTGAAGAACGGTCAAAATTCAGGATCATTGCATTGATAGTTAAAATGACAACTGGCACAAGCTCTTGCTGCTCACTTTTCTGTGTGCAGGTGAAAGAAAACGGGAGTCCTGCTCTAATGTCAACTAAAGAACCTGACTCATAAACCAAACCTATTGCCATCAAGCCGATTCCAACTGACAGCAACCCTAAAGGACAGAGTAAAACTGCCCCATAGGTTTTCCAAGGCTGTCATTTTTATGGAAGCAGACTGCCACATCCTTCTCCTCTGGAGCCCCTGGTGGGTTCGAACCACCGACCTTCTAGTTTGCAGCTGAGCGGAGCACTTAACAACTGTGCCACCAAACCAAACCAAACCCATTGCTGTCCAGTCAATTTTGACTCATAGTGACCCTACAGGACAGAGTAGAATTGCCCCATAGGGCTTCTAAGGAGTGGCTGGTGGATCCAAACTGCCAACCTTTTGGTTAGCTGCTGAGCTCTTAACACTGCACCACCAGGGCTCCTTAATGTCAACTTAACAAAGTTTAATTAAACAATAAATTATGGGCATAAGGGAACTTTGTGGGGGTGATGGAAATGTTCTAAAACTGGAAACCATTGAATTGTATATGTACAATAGGTGAATTTTATGGTATATAAATTTAATAAAGCTGTTTAAAAAGAAACATTTAAAAAAAAAAAGTATGGTTCATCCAGCCAGTGAAATATTATGCAGCCTTTAAAAATAATGAGGCAGTTCTATATGCATTAATATGAAACAATCTCCAAGAAATATTAAGTAAAAAGCAAGGTGCAGAACAATATGTAGAGTATGCTATAATTTCTTATAAAGTATTTAAATGACTACATACATTTCGATAGACTATTTCTGAAAGGATATAAAAAGAAATCAGCAGTGTTTTCTGTCTTTGGGGACTAGACTGGAAGCTGGGATGAGAGGGAGATCTCACTGTACATGTTTTTGTGCTTTTCAAATTTTGTATTATAAGCTCTTATTATCTATTTAAAAATAAATAAAATTGTTATTAATTTTAAAGAAAGAATCTCAGTGATAAGCCCTTCACCTCAAGCAAACAGTACTTTGTAAAAAGATTTTCTATCTTTAGTTAACAAACTTTCTCGAAAGTCACTGAGCTATAGGCCTTAAATATAAAGCGGACTTGTCTGCCTTGAGCATTATGCTCTTTTAAGATCTATCTATATGAGATCGAATTGATCGTAGCAACTTGAAAAATTAGATAGGAGCTTTAAGGGGCAGTGAGTTTATGTTACTGGGGGAGGAACAACTCAGAAAAGGAGGGTAAGACTGGTTGCACAACTCAAAGAAAGTAATCAATGTCACTGAATTGGACATGTAGAAACTGTTGAATTGATCTATGTTCTGCTGTGTATATTCTCAACAACAAAAAAATATAATGAATTACAAAAAATAATATAAAGCTGACTGATGCAAATTAACTAGTATAGTTCGAATTTAGGCTCTGCAGTGCTACTACGTGTGCTGCTGAAGGGACAGTGTTGGCAAAGCCCACCTTCATCACTAACTGCATGGTAAGAATCAGTGTGAATCCAATTCCCAGCTGGACATGGATCCAGGCTTCACCTTCCCACATTTCCCTATCTCCTCGCCAGCCACTTCAGCGGCGATTCTTGATTCTTTTCTCTCCGACCCTAACCACCCAGAGTTAGATCAGTCTTCATTCCCAGCCACCCTCAGCCAGGTCAGAACATCCCCGCCGTCCTGGGCCAGGTCATTAAGGACCAGCTGCAGGCTCAGGAGTCTACACAATTCCTGGCACATCACATCCGCTGATCTCTCTCTTAGTCCCTTGGAACAAGGTCACAGGCTAGAAGGACTGTATCCTTCTTCATGGACTTTCTGTGCTGTCTTTCCCTTTCACCCAGCACCCAGAGCTGGTTCCCATGAGTTAGGACTCTGCCTTATGACTGCCTGCACAGCCCTTCTCTGAATTAGCCAATCGAAGCTAAGTCAGAGTCTGAGGTTTAAAACGTAAAAGCATGATTGGCTTTTAGCAATGTATTCTTTAAGGATAGGTGGGATACCTGTTTGGGCTGCCCATTCCCTGAACACTTAACCATTCTTAATGTCAGGACTATACCCAGCTGCTCCATAACTGGAAAGGGCCCACTGGTCACTCCTCCAGGATAACCTGAGGTAATAGACACAGACAAGGACCTTGCCCCTGTTAAGATCCACTGATTAGAAATGTTTCATCTCCCTGACATGACAAAAAAAGAACCCAATTTCCCCCCAGTTTCCTTGGGAACTCACGGGCTGACAAAACAACTTCAGTCCCTTTGTCTAATCAGCATACGTTACTACTCCTTGCCTGTTGTTATTAGGTGATGTTTGAGTCGATTCTGACTCATATTGACCCGTTAGAACAAAGTAGAACTGTCCCATGGGCTTTCTAGGGCTGTAATCTTTACAGAAGCAAACTGCTACATCTTTTGCCTACAGAGCAGCTGGTGGGTTTGAACTGCAGACCTTTTGGTTAGCAGCCAAGCACTTAACCATTGTGTCACCAGGGCTGGTTTCTATGAGTAAAGACCTACTCATTCAGAGGAAAAAGAACCTGCCTCTACCTCCACCTCTGGAAAAAGGAAGTTAGCCTTTAGTCAGCCTAAAGCACTCAACCAACTGGAAAAAAATTTCAATTTCTCCTAAACAACTCTTCAATCAGTGACAAAACCGAAGCTGAAATATAGACTATTTTTAACTAGATAGCAATGACAATGTATGATCGTCAACTACACGTTAAAGTGTGCATGAACCTCGTAATGTTGAGCAAAAGAAGTCAAACACAAAACAGTAGAGGCAAAACTATTCTCTGCTATTTGAAATCAGGTTAGTGGTTACCCTTGGGGAGCTAGGGGTAGAGGTTAGAATGGAAAAGAGCATGAACGGGGCATCTGGAGAGTTGGCAGGGTCAGTTTCATGGGTGTGCAAACTGTGCAGTCACACAGGGCTCTGTACTTAGGAAGACCCTGCACTGGGCTTACTGTTCTGCTGTCATCATCTAAAAGGTTCTTAATAAAATTTCCACAAGGAGCCATGCATTTCCATTTTGCCCTGGGCCATCCCCTTAGGTAGCTGGCTCTGGCTGTTGGTAACATTCTGTTTCTTAACCTGGGTGCTGAACTTGTGAATATTCACCAAACTATACACTTTTTTTAGTATGTTTGCTCTTTCGTATGCGTTTTATACCTCATTAAAAAGTTTTTAAAAACAGAATTATAGACTATTCGAAAAACAACTCAGTGAAACACTGCTTATAGAATGCAGCCAAAGCAGTACTCCAGAAAATGCATGTCCTTAAACACTTTTACTACTGAAAGAGAAAAAATAAAAGTTCATTAACAAGGCAGACAGCACAAGAAATTAGAAGAAAAGTCACAGCAAAGCAAAATCTAGAGAGAACAAAAGGAAGAAATTAATAAAGATAAAAGCAAAATGAATTATTTCAAAATCAGAAAAACAATATAGTTGACTAGTAAGTCTAAGATCTGGTTCTCTTGGGTGGGAGGAAGCAAATAATAAAGCTGATAGATAAATCATTATTGAACATAATTAAAAGAGAAAGAAAAAACTTAAGTACTATACGAAATTAGGAATGAGAGTTTATATTTATGGCACGAGAATTACAAGGGAATACTTTGCCCAATTTTATGCTAACCACATTTAAAATTTGAATGAAACAGATAATACTCAAGGAAATATAAATATAAATTACCAATACAGACTCAAAAGAGTTAGAAAACCTAAACAGATAAATAATCACAGAAGAAAGTTGTGGGACAAAGAACTAAATTTGGCTTTTTGTCTGTTTTTTTTTTTTTTTTTTTAATATTGTCGTTAGATGCCATGGAGTCATCCCCGATTCACAGTGACCCTATGTATAACAGAATGACACACTGCCCTGTCTTGTGGTATCCTCACAGTCATTGCTATGTTTGAGCCCATTATTGAAGCCACTGTGTCAATCCATCTTGTTGAGGGTCTTCCTCTTTTTTGGTGACCCTCTATTTTACCAACCCTGGGAAACCCTGGTGGCATAGTGGATAAGTGTTACGGCTGCTAACCAAGAGGTCGGCAGTTCGAATCTGCCAGGCACTCCGTGGAAAGTCTATGTGGCAGTTCTACTCTGTCCTATAGGGTTGCTGTGAGTCAGAATCGATTCAAGGGCAGTGGCTTTGGTTTGTTTTTTTTTTTTACCAAACATGATGTCCTTCTCCAAGGATTGGTCTCTCCTGATAGCATGTCCACAGTAAGCAAGACTTCTAAGGAGCATTGTGGCTGTACTTCCTCCAAGACAGATTTGTTTGCTCTTTTGTCAGTCTGTGGTATATTCGATATTCTTCCCCAACACCATGATTCAAATATGTCAATTCTTCTTCGGTCCTCCTTTCTCATTGTCTAGCTTTTGCATGCAGACAGGCAATTGAAAAGACCAAGGCTTGGTCTTTTTGAAAATAGCCTGAGCAATTAAGGTGCTCTTTGTCTTTCTAAAATAGCCAGTCCACACTTATACATTTGTAAATTAGTGTGGGGCGATGACCGGCTCCACCCCGGCACTAGGCCTCAGGAAGGGAGGGGCATGATGCAGTCAATCATGCATATTTATTGAGGCCACAAGAACTAAATGGCTCTTTCCGGGCTTTCAGGACTGGCGAGAACACACGTGCCTGGAGAGGATACCACACATCCCTGGGAAAAACCAAAGTCTTGTGGTGCAGGGACCGCTTCCAGAGCTTGCCGGATGCACTCTTTGATTGTCTCCTTTCTGATTGTAAGAAACGGGTAACTATAAGTACAGGTAATGGTCTCCATGAGTTCTATGAGTCATTCTAGGTAGTTATCAAACCCACTGCTGGTAGTGAGAACCAGCAGAGAGGCTGGCGTTTGCCTAATTGGCAGGGGCCGGAAGGACAGAGTCCTAACTTGTGGAGACCCAACTCTGGGTGGTAAAGGTCAGAGAAACAAAGTGCCATGTGGGTAGCTGGTGTCAGAATGATCAAGTGCAAAAGTGAGGATATGAGTTATATTCACATTTGGGAAATTAGCTTTATGTAGGCTATTATTCATATGGAAACCCCGTGGTGTAGTGGTTAAGTGTTATGCCTGCTAACCAAAAGGTCAGCAGTTCAAATCCACCAGGTGCTTCTTGGAAACTCTATGGGGCTGTTCTAGTCTGTCCTATAGGGCTATGAGTTGGGATTGACTGGATGCCAACAGGTATTATTCATACAGCTGTCAAAAGCTATTGTTAGGTGCTGCAGAAAATCCCTGAGGGAGCAGGAGATCAGGGGGATGCAGACCCCAAATTCTCATAAAAAGACCAGACTTAATGGTCTGACTGAGACTAGAGGAATCCCGGCGGTCATGGTCCCCAAACCTTCTGTTGGCCCACGACAGGAACCATTCCCGAAGACAACTTATCAGACATGGAAGGGACTGGACAATGAGTAGGAGAGAGATGATGATGAAGAGTGAGCTACTTGAGACTGTGTTGGCATCTCCTGTCTGGAGGGGAGATAGGAGGGTAGAGAGGGTTAGAAACTGGCAAAATTGTCACGAAAGGAGAGACTGGAAGGGCTGACTCATTAGGGGGAGAGTAAGTGGGAGTATGGAGTAAGGTGTATATAAGCTTATATGTGACAGACTGAATTTGATTTGTAAACGTTCACTTAAAGCTCAATAAAAATTATTATATATATTAAAAAAAAGCTATTGTTAGGTGCTGGCAAGTTGGCTCTGTCTTACAGCAACGCTGTAACAGAACAAAACGATGCCCAGTCTTGCGCCATTCTCACAATCAATAGGTATGTTTGAACCCAGTGTCGCAGACACTGTCAATCCAACTAATTGAGAGTCTTCTTTTTCACCAACCCTCTACTTTATGACCTACTACATCATGAACGGAAACCCTGGTGGCATAGTGCTTAAAAGCTATAGCTGCTAACCAAGAGGTTGGCAGTTCGAATCCACCAGGTGCTCCTTGGAAACCGTACAGGGCAGTCCTGTGGGGTAGCTATGAGTCAGAATAGACTTGATGACAATGGATTTGGGTTTTTTTTTGTTTGTTTACATCATGAACAGAAATAGGTTAAAGAGCAATTTCCTTCAAAATTTGGGGGCATTAATCATTCTTATGCCATTAAAGCTATCCCAAAGGAGAGAGAAAGAAGAAAACATCTTAGTATTTCACGAAGCCAACACCTTATAAAGACTATACAATAAAAAAACTACAGTCTTATTTATGAATGAGATGTAAAACACCTAAACAAAATATACAAGCATAATTGCAGTATATTTTGAAGACAACTTGAATAAGTATAGTTTATTTCAGGAAAAGAAGAGTGGTAAAATAGTAGGAAATCCATTGATCTAATTCACCATATAAATAAGGAAAAACAGTAATCAAAAGAAATGCTAAAAATTTTTATATAATTTTAATATTCCTGATAAATATTCTGAAAGATAAAAAGAATAGAATGCTTCTTTAAAAGAGTAATACAAGTACATATCCCATGCATGTACACATATACACATATACACACACACTTACACATACACATATATACACACACATATACCCATCACTAAAATCAAGAGCAAGATAAGGAAGATCCTCCCTCTCCTATTACTACTGTTCTGGAATTGTTAATGAAATTAGACAGCAGAACAAAATTACAGTCATAAAGAGGAGAAAATTATTATGAACTATGATTTTCTAACTAGAAATCCAAAATAACCAAACAAATAATTGTTTGAAACAAGAGCATGGATTTTTTTTTTTTTTTTTTTTTGGTATATTTATTTTACATGCATTTATTTTTGGCTGGCCATTTTTCTGTGCTCTTGTGTTGTTTCTAACAATTGGTTGACAAGCAGGGAAGGGATACACAGGGCTCCGGATGGAAGTCAGGGGAGCTTGTAAGGCTTGTCTGCTTCAACAACCTGGAAGGGAAGGCAGCTGATCTGCTCAGCATTGGGAGGAGTGTGTGTGAACAATCATGAGCCCCAAACTGAGCTTCAGGCTTAGATCACATTCTGAAGGTGGTAACCAGCGACAAAGCCTTTTATTCTACACTTCGCAGTGTGGCTGTAATAAACCAGAGGGATCCGGAAGTCCTCTTATCAGCTCCTTTCCAGACTGCAGCCAGAGTACAAATCTTTAAGTTGGCTGATGGTCTGAGACTGGCAGGAAGGCCAGTCCCCTTGGAGTATCCAGGCTGAGGAAACATAAGCACAGGCTCCTTTCCCAAGAGAAAAGCTGGAGGAGGGAAATAGGGGTGCGGGGAAGCAAGAAAAGGGGAGAAAGGCTCAGGCAGAAGCCACCTCAAAGAGGAGAGCTCCAAGAACTTTGGAAAAGGTGAGGCTACAGGTCTCTAGGGCTTGTGTCATAATTCTGTCAGCCCCATCCCATTTCAGAGACAGACAAAGCTCTCTCCTGGCTCTCGCTTTAGTAGGCACCTAGGCACTCTGACTTATTGTTCTCTCATTCAGTCCACGCAACAACCCTTAGAAGTTAGATTTTTTGACAGTTTTGTGTATTTCTCCAGATGTTTTTCCTGTGGTGAATGTATTCTTAAAAAACGGACTCATTGTACAGCTTTGAAACTTTTTCATTATGTCTTAGACATCTTCTCATTGTGTACATACAGCTCTAGCTTATTATCTTGCAAAGTCTCATTAATTTGTATTTGGTGGACATTTGGGAAGTTTCCAATGTTTAATATTATAAACAATACATAGATTATATCTCCCTGAAATCTCTATTTGGCTGATTTCTTCACTTCATTCAGGTTCCTGCTCGAATGCCACCTCCTCAGAGGGTCCCTCCTTAATAACACTATTTAAAACAGCACTTCCCTCTTAATAAAAAACATTTTTTTTTGGTCTGTGGAATTGATTCTGACTCATGGCAACTCCACGTATGTCAGAGTAGAACTGTGCTCCGCAGGGTTTTCAATGGCTGATTTTTCAGAAGTAGACTGCCAGGCCTTTCTTCTGAGGTGCCTCCGGGTAGTCTGTAACTGCCAACCTTTTTGTTAGCGAGTGCATTAACCTTTTGCACCAGGGGCAGTCCTCCAACCCTCTACCACTTCCTAATCCTTTAACCCCCCCTTTTTTTTTTTGCACATATCACGACTTGATATTTATTGCACATGTATTTGCTTGTTTATGTATTGTCTGTCCCCATCATAGGCTTCAAGTTTCATGAAAGCAAGGACTTTGTTTTGTTTCTCTGCTGTGTTCCCAGTTCCCAGAAGAGTGCCAGGCCCACAGAGGATTCTCAATAAGTATTTACTGAGTGAAGTAATACAGCAATAAGCATTGTTTCATACATTTTTGTACATCTGTATAAATGTTTCAGTAGGATTGTTCGGTCAAAGAGTATGAATATTTGAATTGTAACACAAATCATCAATATAATCTTTTAAAAATGGTACCAATTTACTCCTATCCCAATTGTGAATAAGAAAGCGTTTCTCCACACCTGCCGCAATGCTGGGTAATATCAATCTTTGTAACCTTTCCACTTGATTTTAGAATTTAAAATACAAGTGGGTTTTATGATAAAACAAAAAAGCAAAGGTGCAAGTCTGCCTCTGGATCCTACTTCCCTCATTCACATCATACAAGCGGAGATGCCTGCTGTGTGCCCTGATGTCCAGATGACTCTAGACATCATATTGCTCAGTGAGTTTGCCCACCGGTGGGATCCATTGTCTCCCCCACCTCCTCAGTTTCAGCCTTTAACAAGTCTCCCAATTAGTTCTCACTCTTCACCTTACCCCCTTTCTTGCTGGAGTAGAGTCAGTCTTTGAACTCAGAGCTAATAGTAACACTAGCTCTATGACTGTATGACATGATTGCTTTTAAAACTCTGGGTTTCATTTAAGGAGCCCTTGGTGGCTCAGTGGTTAAGCACTTGGGGGCCAACGAAAGGTTGGAGGTTTGAACCCACCAGCTGCTCCACAGGAGAAAGATGTGGCAGTTTGCTTCCATAAGGATTACAGCCTTGGAAACCCTATGGGACAGTTCTACTCTGTCCTATAGGGTCACTATGGGTCAGAATCCACAGCAGTGAGTTTCCTTTGTTTGTTTGTTTTGATCTCTAAAACGTGAATGAGAATACCTCTGTTAGAGGGTTCCTGTGAAGATGAAGTAAGATAAAAATACATAAAGCATCTGGATTAGTGCCTTCCATATAAAAAACCCAAACCATTGCTGTCCAGTTGATTCAGACTCATAGTGACCCTATAGGACACAGGAGAACTGTTCCACAGGGTTTTCAAGGAGTGGCTGGTGGATTCAAACTGCTGACCTTTTGGTTAGCAGCTGTAGCTCTTAACCACTGGGACACCTCACCAGGGCTCCGCCTCCCATATAGCTGACACTTAAACCTTACTTCCCTTTCCCGGCTCCCTCAAAACCACCTCAGCTCTTTGTAGCTCTTGGAATATTTCTCATATTCTGACCTGTTTTAAGGTAACCTGGGCACTTGGTAGGACAAGGATGATGCTTGAACATGGTAGTCAGGCAATAGATAACCGCCACATAGTTGATTTCTGCATTTAGGAGCTAGTTCATTCTTGCAGGTATGTTGCTTTGTGTGCACCACCAATCAGCTGATGGTATTACACACTACGGGCTCCTTTCTGCCCAACCAGCTACTGGATGAGTTCATCTCTCAGTCCTGTCTGAGCTGAATCAGGCCTTTTACAGAACTTTAAAATTGACTCACTCCTGAGTCATCAAAATAGCAAGACCCAAACACACTCTTGTTGCTACACAAAAGACCAGCATGGGATGTCTGCCCTATCTCCTTTCCTTCCCCTGATGAGACAGGGCGACTCACTGCAGAAGAGTCATCAGGTCTTTAGTGCTGCAGTAATCTGAAGACAGCTGGTTTAAATAATCACAATGTGGCCAGCAAACCACTAGCCATCCTCATGGTCATCCAGGTCATTTCCTGTGTACGCCACTAACCCAAGAGGAGAGAGGCAATTACCCAAATGTTTCTTGAGTGTCTGCATTCTGTTGGGCAGTCACTTATGGTTTCTCCTGTTTACGACATTTCTGTGAAGTGGCCTTTTCAGTTATTGAAACTCATTAAAAACCAGAGCTTTGAGCCCATTTGTTCCAGTTCAGACCCCTGCTGAGAATTAACATTTCTACCCACAGACATACTGAATCAGAATCTTCATTTCAACAAGATCCCCCAGCTGATTCTTAAGTATAACTTCTTCAGAATTTGTTAGAAATATATACAGGTTAAAAATATATACAGGTTATACAGGTTCTGATTGTCGTGTTGCTAAGCAACTTTTGCAGAACTACACACTTGTGGTAATGTTTTAATAAATGAGTAAAAATCTTCCCTCTAGCTGTTGGGAGGACAAACCAAAACCTGTTTATCCCCTTTAGACAATGACTTATCAAGTAAAAGACTTTTAATTCCACAATTGTCAGACCATTCACCTTCCTTAGCAGCAAGGCAAGCAAGAGTTCTGCTGTGAAGATTTATACTTGAGATTCCTAAGTTACCCTCTCAAAATACTTTTTATATACACAGCACGTGAATACATGTGCATGTTCTTATTAATACAAGGCTTGCACTTTTGGATGAAAGATCCTTCAGAACGAAGAACTGTTTTTTCTCGGTGATGCAGATCCTGTTGAAAGTATATACAGGTTGTTCCCAGTTTACGAGGGAATGAGATCCATTCATAAATCTCTTTAAGTCGAATTTGTAGGTAAGTCGGAACAGGTACATACAGTTCTTACGTCTCATTTAGCGTCAGTCAAATGATTGTAGCGGACAGCAAATATTTTACCTTTCTATGCATAAAAAGGAAACCCTGGTGGCATAATGGTTAAGTGCTACGGCTGCTAACCAAAAGGTGGGTAGTTTGAATCTACCAGGCGCTCCTTGGAAACTCTATGGGGTAGTTCTACCTTGTCCTATAGGGCTGCTATGAGTCGGAATCGACTCAACGGCAATGGGTTTGGTTTTGGTTTTTGGTCCTTAAGTACAAGTTGTCCATAAGTCTGACATTTGTAACCCAGGACTGCGTACAGAAAAAAGCAGCCCTTTCTGCCTCATTCAAGAAAAAAAAAAAAAAATGGAGAAAATAGGATTACTCAGTTCCATGCCAGTAGAAAGGAGTTATAAAATAGCAAATTGGAAGCATGATGTTTTGGCAAAGTGATTCAGAGAGCTCTAGTTTTAAATATGTTTGTTGAGAACAGCTCTCTTATCTAGGAACTATGCTCAGTGGTCATTATTTTCTCTTAAGCAAAGTCTTGCAGTTAGTATCATTGCCACAGGCCTGAGTGATTACAGTGGTAAAGCAAGTCTGACAAGACCAGGGGCCTGTGTAAAAGCTGAAGGCAGCTGAGATGACCTGGAGAAGACCTGAGGGCACCTTTCACTAAGAAGGCTGGGGACAGTCAAGGTTTTGTGCATGCACAGACATAACTTCTAAGTACCCTAGCCAGGTCTCTCAGAGCTGAAGACCCTGGGCAAAAACTGAATGAGAATCTTAAATCTTCAAATATTTTGTACATAATTTGTGCAACTGGTATATGCATACCAAAAGGGGGTAATGAAATTTGCCCTTGATCTACCTTATATAAATGTTAGAAGGATAAATGGAAATATTACATTAGTTGTCATTAAAGACTAACTAGTCATGACAAAAATTATGTTTATTTCATAAAAATACACATTCTTAACTGGTAACTTCTGGAGTTACCCTTCTCAAGTTCTTACTCCATTGATACTACCTCTGCTCTGATTTGATTATCCTAGCTGATTGTACACAAACTCATATTAAGCAAACTTACTCTTGGGGCATCAGGAGTCACATGTTGACTTATTGACTATAAAGCCGTTAACAAATGTGGATTAGTCTTCAACAACATTGCTATAACCAAAAGCACACGTACAACATTTATTGAACACTGAGTATTTGCAAGGGACGGTGCTAGGCTCATATTTAAACCAGTGAATAGGAAAGAATTGGACTTGATAATACTGTTCTCTCGGGGTGAGCTGATAAACTTTGGTGAAACGGTCAAATAACCATACTCATCAGGGAGTGTTAAGGCAAGAGACAGAGTAGAAAAATCTAAACTATACCTGAGAAGTCAAATAGGAGCAGTGCCAGCAGTTACCACATTCTAGACTGAGATCTGGATTCCTGGAGCCAACTGGCAGTTGCTAACAGTTAGAGCTGGGTTGAAGTGAGGTGAGATTTGCTGAGAGAACAAGCTGAAGGGGAAAGGGAATGGTATCAGTGAAGATGAAGAAAGACAGTTCAAGTTTTGAGCATATTATTTGGTTTTTAACTAGGAAATAGATTTGACTAACATGGTTTTCCTTTTTTTTTTCTTTTTGAGAAATCAGAGTAGGCTCTTGTTTAGAGAAAAGTGCTTATTTCTCCAGAATCAAAAGTGTAAAGCTGGCTAGTCTTAGGAAACATTCCTATAGACTCTACCATCACTGAGAAAAAATAGTTCTTTGTTCTAAAGGATCTTTCATCCAAAAGTGCAAGCCTCGTGTTAATAAGAATATGCACATGTATTCACGTGCTGTATATATAAAAAGTATTTTGAGAGGGTAACTTAGGAATCTCAAGTGTAAATCTTCAGGGCAGAAATCTTGGTTGCTCTGCTGCTAAGGAAGGTGAATGGTCTGACAATTGTGGAATTAAAAGTCTTTTACTTGATAAGTCATTGTCTAAAGGGGATAAACAGTTTTGGTTTGTCCTCCCAACAGCTAGAGGCAAGATTTTTACTCAGTTATTATTACCACAACTGTGTGGATTCTGCAAAAGTTGCTTAGCAACATTACAGTCAGAAACAACAGTGGGTGGGGAAAGGAACTGGAAATTTGAATTAGAGATGCTCTGGGGGAGGTGGGTGTAACCCATCTCCCCACTACAGTGTGTGTTGTCCTTGAGCCTGACCTTTAAAAAATCAGGACAGTCATTTAAAGGTTTCAGTTAGAACACTGCTGCAGTTAAATCATAACATTGTGTGCCATTTTCTCAGTTACAGAAGGCGGGGCCTGGGTTTCTTACTCATTCTGGTCACTAGATTTTCATTCAATTATTCTAGAAACATTAAGCACCTTCTCAGGGACCAAGGCACAGGGCTAGTGGCAGGAGCTCTAGGCAAAACTTGGTCCCAACCCTGGGCGGGAGGAAAGCAAGACAAGTAAACAAAGAAAGGGTGTTAAGTAGCACATATCGGGTATGGTGGAAAGTCTGGAGCAGAATATATATTTTACCTGGAAGTGGAGAAAGTCAAGGAAAGCCTGTATAGAGGAAGTAGCTTTAGCACTGGGTCTTTTTTCTTCTTTTCTTTTATTCGTTCTTTCTCCCAGTCATTCCATACACTTGCTGAGAATTTACCTCTCCCATTCTGTGTGAGGACCTGGGTGCCAAGAATTCAAAGTTCTGGGGCTGCAGACCTGACTCTTCCCTTCCCATCCAGAACCCAGGCCCTTTTGCTCTAGTCTACCTTAAGGACTTTCCAGTTTAGGGAAGCACACAGGTGGCAAAGTTAAAGTTGAACCAAAAAAAAAAAAAAGGCTGTGGAGAGTGTTTACCTCAGGGGAAAGGAATTTGGACTGGGCGGTGAGGAGGGGGAGGGGGAGGGGGATGTGGGAAACCTTGGTACCATTTGAATTGAGAGAAAAAGATAATTTTAAAAAGACTGTGGAGGAAAAAAGTGATAATGTGTGCTAATCTCTACAAACTTTTGTTGAATAGCATGGTCATTTTCTGTTCAAAATCTTAAACAGGCAAATTTATCTGCAAACGTGTCAATTTAGGAAGCAAATAAATCAATATTCAAGTAGGGACTCTATTCACCATTCAACAGATACTGAACACCTAAGACTCCTCAGAATACCGTAATAACAAGATAGAAATGTTCCCTACCCTCAGGGACCTTGTTTCCTAAAAAGGGGTAATAATAAGTAAACAATGGACATATTTTTACACATAAGCCTGTTGAAGAAATAAAGCAGGTTGTTGTGAAAGAGTGAATGGGGGAGGAAACTATGTGAGATTGCGGAGTTAGTAATAGAGGATCCAGAATTTCTACACAGCAGCAATCTAGTTGGGGCAAGGTGACTAAGGGACCATAAAAAGTCCAGGTTTACCTAGGAAGCATACTAGTTGTACATACCACTCATGTTACAGATCAATAAAAAAATAAGTCTCCTAAAGTTATTTTTCTTTACACCTCACATAAAATTGAGAAAATGTCAACTCTCCTTATCAAAGAATAATATTTGTCATCAGGACTAACAGAAAGGGAGGTGTTGGAGGGAGAGTGCTAAAAGCCACTCCCTGGTTTTGGCCACTGTGCTGTGGATGAGCGAAATTCTTTTCTTGAAACAAAAGTGCAGAGTTCTTGTCCTCCAACAGCTAAAAATCAATTTGGAATAATACACAAAAAGGACACAATTATAAACTAGCAAATGATAAGACAGCTGTCAATGGTTCACCATGTCTTCAGTGAAGAATTCCCCATGTGAGAAATGTTAAGTACTGAGCTGTGTTCCCTTAAAAAAATCAAGTTTGAGTTAAGCCTTTGAACAATGCTAGTACAACATACATGACAAAGTTAACATCTATAAAGTACTACAATTAGAAAAAGAGACAACAGAAATAAAGGTAAATGGTCATTAAGCCCATTAATACTGTCCAATAATATAAATCAGAATTATATTAATAAACATTAAAAAAAATACCCACTAATGTCCAGAATTCACCAAGAACACAGTCTAATTCACTTGCTGGTGAGACGTAATTTTTTATTTCTGAAGGGCAGTTTGACAGTTTATATCCTTTGACCAAATAATTCGCACTTCTAGGAATTTATTTTAAAGGTCAAAAAAAAAGGGAGAAAATATGCAGAAGGAAGAATGTTCATCATGGTGTTAATTACAATTGAAAAACTGGAAGAAAACTGCGACAATAGGGATTGATTAAATCATAGTTTGATGGGAGTACTAGAGGGATTTTCTCCAGTTGCGTTTAAATTTGCAGTGAGCTGTGCCAATCGGTTTTGCCAACACTTGCCCACGTGTTGACAAACAAATATAAACACTGTGGTCGCGTGGTGGGCACTTGGCTTTGTGTCAGGGCCGACAGTGGTGTTTATATTTACTGTGGACACGCCTGGAGCGGGCCGCAGAGGCGAAGACAGACTGGGGGAGCTCACCTATCTGCACACACACTGGACCGAAACAGCCAACCTGGGGGGAAACTGAGGCTCAGAAGCCGCCCCTATGGCCCGTGTCCCTGCCTTGATAAATTGGGTGTCCTCACTCTTGTTGATTTCGGCTAACCATACCAGTTCACAGTTTAGAAAAGTCCTGAGTCACCATTCCCGGCTCGGACCTCGACCCCGGAGCGTGACTGCCTGTGGCCACGCCCACAACGCCCCTCCGTCCGCATTGAGGAGCCGGACACAACGCTGGTCTGCCAGGAGCAGCGCCGGAGCCGCGTGCCCGACCCCTGCCCGCCCCAGCCTTCAGGGACCCGGAAGCGCCCCCCGCCTGCCCCTCCTCAGCCTCATAGGCCCCGGCGGAGCGGCAAGGAAGCCACATCTAGTCCCACGCTCGGCCCGTCCAGGGCAAGCGAGACTCTCTCTGCCCCTCCTAGAAGGCTGTCTCCACTCCACGCCCGACCCGGCCCCCGGCCACCTCGGCTCGTTCATAGGCCAGCGGCGCCGCGGCCCGCCCGGGCCTCGCCCCGCGGCGGGAGGGGGCGGAGCCAGCAGATTCGCGCCAAAATCGCGTAGCTAGTCCCGCCCCCGCGCGCTACGTCGCGCCCTCCTTTTTTTTCAAACTCGGGACTGGGCGGGGATTGGTGGGCTGGGCACTCACGTGGTTAACGGTCGCGGGAAGCCGCGGAGCCCGAACCTGAGACTGGACCTGCGGAGACCCCAGCCTTGGCGCCTGGGCCGCCCCGCCTCTGCTGGATAGTCCGCGCCGCCACCACCACCACCACCGCCGCCGCCCGCAGCCCCGAGCGCCCCGGAGCCGCAGCCCGCCGCAGCCTAGGCCCGCAGCCGCGGCGGCCGGGCGCGCCCAGTCGCACGTGGCGGACCCGCCCCCTGTGCTGACCGTGTCCTGGACTCCGTGGGCCCCGGCTCTCCGACCCGCAGCCCCGGCCCCGAGGCCAACATGAGCTTTCTGAGCCGGCAGCAGCCGCCGCCGCCCCGCCGCGCCGGGGCCTCCTGCACGTTGCGGCAGAAGCTGATCTTCTCTCCCTGCAGCGACTGTGAGGAAGAGGAGGAAGAGGAGGAGGAGGAGGGCAGCGGCCACAGCACCGGGGAGGACTCGGCCTTTCAGGAGCCCGACTCGCCGCTGCCGCCCGCACGGAGCCCCACGGAGCCCGGGCCCGAGTGTCGCCGCTCGCCCGGCCCTGCCCCGGGCAGCCCTGGGGAGCTGGAGGAGGACATTCTGTTGCGGGGCGCCTGCCCAGGCGCCGACGGGGCTGGCGGCGGGGCCGAGGGCGACTCGTGGGAGGAGGAGGGCTTCGGCTCCTCGTCGCCGGTCAAGTCGCCGGCCGCAGCCTACTTTCTGGGCAGCTCGTTCTCGCCCGTGCGTTGCGGCGGCCCGGGGGACGCTTCCCCGCGGGGCTGCGGGGCGCGCCGGGCCGGCGAGGGCGCCTGCTCGCCGCTCCCCGACTACCCGGGCACCCCGCCGCACAAGACCTTCCGTAAGCTGCGGCTTTTCGACACGCCGCACACCCCCAAGGTGAGAGGACGTGCGGGCAGGTGCTGGCGTCCCGCGGGCCTCGCTCCTTGGGCCCCGAGCCCGCGCCGGCCGAGCCTTTTAAAAAGGCCGCGGCGCCCGGAGCCGAGCGAGCCCCCGCTGCCCGGGTTCGGTTACATAACCGCCGGGCCGCACCCCCGCTCGCTTTCCTGCGCCGCAACCCGGAGTTGGCAGTCCCTCTTTTTGGCCCTGCCCAGAGGTTGTCCGTTAAGATTATGTAACTGAACAATGAGCCTCGTCTAGAACTTCTTCATCTTTCCAAGGGGCTGATCGGCGCCGTCCAGGTGGCCGGTGATTTCACACCCTTTGAGTCGGGGCCTCCCCGAGTGTGGCACCGAGAACCTGGTTTGGAAGGATGCTGGAGTGGGGCTGGCCTCGCCACCTGACACTCCCAGGCGCCGCAGCCATATGGTGCCTTTTAAACGCAGTGGTCGGTCTTGTAACTTGGGCGGTGCACGCAGAAGGGATTCGGTTTGAAAAAATAATGCGCTGATAGTTTTATGTTGTATGGTGATATAGGGGAAGTTTTGCCCCTTAGGAGAAAAGGCCGACCTTCTAAGCACTTGCAGTTCTAAAGGCTCATAGATAGCCCCAAGGAGCGTTTAAGCTTCTTTCTGGACCTAGTATTGGGTAAGCGTTTGTTGATCCCCTTGGGTAGTGCCCAAGTTTCGTCGTCATAAGCGTAATGATTAACATGCAAGCACTAAAAGCCCACGTTAGTATTGTTGCTTGGATCCTTTATCCTTTTGTATTACTGAGGGTGTATCTTGTAGGTGTTGAGCACTCATTTGCTGAATGGCGAGGGAGTATGCAGATTACCGTTTCTAGAACTTTAGAAGTAATAGGTCTTAAAACCGAAATAAAGACGAGAATCGAATTAATAGGAAAATGTACCATTTATTGTCGATGTACTGTTATTCATAAACCTCAGGAATACGTTTACTTTTGAGCTTTACTGTTCATCAGAGGATTTGGCCAAGGCAAAACCCTCTAGAGGTGGAGAGAGTCCAGTGGAGGTGGTTTTCAAAGCCTTATTTAGATGGATGGGGGAGGGGCATTCTTATGGGCCTTGCTGACTGCTTTCTATTTTTAGATGTATTTAAAGGATGGGGTTTGTTAACTGTTAGCCACTATAAAGAATTTATTAAAAATAATTTTTTTTTTAGGGTTGGAAACCGATTTTACTTGGCTATCCTCTTCAGAAAAGGTGGTTAGTGTATAATTTCAGACTCCTTAGCCATTTATTTTCCTTGAAATACAACAGAGACTTGTGTATTGCTTTAACCTAGCATTTAGCCACGTGAAAGGCTTGTTGAATGTTAGGTTGAGAAGACTGAGTGTCTGTAGGACTTGGATCCTAAAAAAACTCTTTTTCTTCCCTAGAGTTTGCTTTCCAAAGCTCGAGGAATCGATTCCAGCTCTGTTAAACTCCGGGGTGGTTCTCTATTCATGAATTCAGAAAAATCGGGAAAAAGGGAATTTGACATGCGACAGACGCCACAAGTAAATATTAATCCTTTCACTCCGGATTCTGTGTTGCTTCATTCCTCAGGACAGTGTCGTCGAAGAAAAAGAACTTATTGGAATGAGTAAGTCATTATTCAACAATTTGGATCCCTGAATCACTCAAGATTGGTTTCATAGACTTAAAAAATTTTAGTTTTGTCTGAACAGCATGGAAGTTTGTGCTCTGAAAGTTTTTCTGCTACTAGCTCCTAATTCTCAGGAGATAGGTGGGGAGTAATCAGCTTTGGAAAAAAAGGAATAAAAAGTCTAGACAGCTTGCGGGAAATCTGTCAAAAATGAGGAGGCGATGAGAGTGTGTGCCTAGAAAGGCTTTAACTGTGGTGTGTGTGATGCTGTTGGTTAGTGGACTTATCTCAACAGTGACATTTTCATCAGCTCGACTTAATTTTGTGATTGCAAATTTAACAATGCTTTTTTGTTTTTATCTCATTGCTAATCCATTTTGCTGTACATTTATCAGACAAAGTTTTGCATGCTTACTTGATAAATATGTCAGATACGTTGATGGAAAAGTACTTTTTTTTTTTTCCCTCAGTTCCTGTGGTGAAGACATGGAAGCCAGTGATTATGAGTTTGAAGATGAAACAAGACCTGCTAAAGTAAATGGCTAGTTTTTTTCCTTAAATTTGATTTTCTACCTCTTAACAAGTTACTATGTAGAAGCCTTAAATAAGCATTAGAACATGAGGTGCAGTTTTTTTTTTATTTCACATGTAATCCTACCATAGCAAAAAATGATTTTCATATCTTTATAATATGTATATGGATACACTTTTTGTTACAGAGAATTACAATTACTGAAAGCAACATGAAGTCTCGGTATACAACAGAATTTCATGAGCTAGAGAAAATTGGCTCTGGAGAATTTGGTTCTGTGTTTAAGTGTGTAAAGAGACTGGATGGATGCATTTATGCCATTAAACGGTCAAAGAAGCCATTGGCCGGCTCTGTCGATGAGTATGTATTAAAAATTTTATTTTTTGCTCTTTTGTCCTTTTTGGTGTTACAGAAATTAAAGTTTTAGGTGAACAAACACTGAATTTAATTCTCTTTAACTTTTGAGAAATGGTAATGATTTAATCATATCCTTTTCATTTTGTACCAGTGGTTCTTACTAAACTGGATAAAATAATTAGTCTGATTTTAGAGCCTAACTTCAGTGATTTCTAATCAGCATCCATGAATTCACAGTAAAAAGGATCGAATCTTTTCTGAGTTCTGTAGCCAGCAAGACTCCTTCATTCTAGCATTCAGCCTTTGGGAAGGTCTCGTTGAGTCCCCCCTTCCCTCTGAAGCAAGTTGTTATTCAGCGTAACTTCTACAGAAGTCACATTTATTTTACAGAGTTTCAGATAAATTCAGTTTATGTAAAAATGATTTACTATTGTATTAATCTCAGATTTCTCTCAGGCAGAACGCTTTGAGAGAAGTATATGCTCATGCAGTGCTTGGACAGCATTTTCATGTGGTTCGCTATTTCTCTGCATGGGCAGAAGATGATCATATGCTCATACAGAATGAATATTGTAATGGTAAGTAATGTAATGAAACCGGCCTCTGGTAAACTTGTGAGCTTGAGAAAATGGACACCGAGGAAGTATGCATTGTTATCTAAAGTCTTGTTCTTTTTTCTCTTAAATTCAAGAAATCAGATGACTAATATGATTTTAGATACAAATAATGCCTACCTGTATGTTTAAAGATTGAAAACCCTGTCCCTCCTGAAGCACCTTGTATATACCTTGGTAGACGACGCATATCATTTGTGTGCCTGTCACTCAAATCGGATTTTTGAGAGGACGGGGCCTAAGTATCCTCTATTAAGTAAGTTATGCTCTTTAGTAACCCTGCCCAGTCTGTCCCCCAAAATCAAATAAAACAAGCATGTTACAAGTTCAGCTTTCCAGCTCTGTCTGGCTTTCAATTTCAGCAAGCCCTTAGAGTGCCAACTCATGTCCCCTCTTTTCCATTAAACCTTTACCAAAATCCCAGTCCAAATTCTGATACTTTCAGAGATCTGTTGTTACAATCGTATACACAGATCTTTGCTTTATATATAATGGATTTTTATTTCTGTATACCTTCTGTAAATATTAGAGAATTTAGAATTTAATGAACCCTTGAGAAGAGACAGCAAAGGTTTAATTTTATTGTGTCTCATATTTTCCTTAGATAAACAAAACCAACCAACTCATACCATGTGAATAAATAAGGCGTGTAGGTAGTAGATTTCAAGTTTTCCATATTTAAAAAAAAAATGAACGAAGCAGAAGTAAAAGATCCATTTCTTAAACCTGACTCCTTATTAAGTTGTCATTTTATTAGTTCTCTGCACTTGAAAGAACGTCAGTATACAGCATTGCTGCTAGTTTGTTTCATACAGGTCTTGAAATGTTTCCATTCATACCATCACAATATTTATGTAGCTATCTTCCGTGACCTTGTGGACTAGTCTGTTTCTTAACCTTCATTTTTAGGTTAATATAAAACAATTTGACCATATAATGTCTTCTCCATTCCATATTTGCTAAAAACCTATGGCAGTTGAGTTGATTCCGACTCATAGTGACCATATAGGGCAGAGTAGAACTGCCCTTAGGGTCTCCAAGGAGTGGCTGGTGGATTCGAACTGCCCGCCTTTTGGTTAGCAGCCAAGCACTTAACCACCGCGCCACCAGGGCTCCCATATCTACTTGTAGTTGCATTCTCTCTCTCTCTCTCTCTCACTTTGTTGATTTGGCTGTTAACTATCAGTATTTCAGTAGGTGTCCAGGGATCACAAGTTTGTAATGACCTACCAAATACATGACTGTGTGATTCAGATAATTTTGAGAAACTGCCCTTGGGCGTAGCAGGTGGGGAGGAGTGAATGGTCTTTGTACCGTCTCACATTACAAAGACTTTGTCCTGTAGTATAGATTACAAAAATAATCCTTTGGAAATAACTTATTAATTCGGAACAGTAGAAAACAACAACAAAAAAAAATGCCATAAAGATAACTTTAATATGTTAAAGGTATTCTCATAATATGTGATTAGAAGTTTTTTTATATATAATTTTTATTGTGCTTAAGTGAAAGTTTACAAATCAAGTCAGTCTCTCACATAAAAACTTATATACACCTTGCTACATACTCCCAATTACTCTCCCCCTAATGAGGCAGCCTGCTCTCTTCCTCCACTCCCTTTTCGTATCCATTTCACAAGCTTGTGATTAGAAATTTTTAAAGAATCCTCTAGAAAAAAAGCTTCTTTATGAGGAAATTGGTCTTCAAAAAACAAAAAGATGTGTTCGAAACAGGGCAATTGCTTGCTTTGTTCCTGCTTATTAGATAAAGGAAAATAAGGCTATCTAGACAGTCCTGAGATAGTCCTTATCTTATGTTTTGTTTTCCTTTTCCACCATTCCTCGATTTCCCTGAGTTCTTTTCCACAGTATCATAGGGAAAGGGTTCTGTTACCAATGATTTGTACTGTGGATTAACTGATTAACCTTTATTGCAACTAAATTTCTTTATTCAAACAGTTACCTGTATTTTAAGCCTTTTATCTTGGTTTGGTGAAATTTCTGTATTTCTAGCCTGGATAAAGAAGTGTAGAAAAATGATGATGGGGGAAGAGAATCTGAAATGTCAGATAAGTGTTTTGCTTTTCCCACCCCTCCTCCCTTCCAGCAACTCATAGAAGGAATTGACTTAGCTATAGTTGTTGGACCCACTAAAAAGGGAAAGTAGCCATATCCTTTCATACCAAACTAGATCTAAGACTTGATCTAAGCTTGCATCGTTTAAGGATAGGCTTTTTGTCCTGCTCCCATCTAGGGCCCTCTTTTCTTCCAGTTCAAAGTTTGTATAAGTTATGTATGGAGAACATACTTAAGCTTAAGATAGTCAGGAGTGTGTTTTTATTTTTTAAACGTAATTGAAATTTTGATATTCGTTCTTGCTCAAATTCTAGAAGCTCTTTTCCTAATTTAATATCATTGATCTTCTTGATTTTATTACCCTGCTGACTCTGATTTTATTATTCTTAAGCTTTAAGCAGAACTTTTTTGTTTTCCAGTAAAAATTCATTACTTCTGAGATAAAGTATAAAGCTTTATAATGTGTAAACAGGTTAGCTGATTGGTTTGGCTATTTCTATAAGAGCAGGTTGATGTTCTCACTCATGGTACCCAAAAACCAAGTTTTTATAAAGCTTTATAATGTGTAAACAAGTTAGCTGATTGGTTTGGCTAATTCTATAAGAGCAGGTTGATGTTCTCACTCATGGTACCCAAAAACCAACCAAACCCAATGCCGTCGAGTCAATTCCGACTCATAGTGACCCTGTGGGACAGAGTAGAACTGCCCCAAAGAGTTTCCAAGGAGCACCTGGCGGATTCAAACTGCCGACCCTTTGGTTAGCAGCCGTAGCACTTAACCACTACAGCACCAGGGTTTCCCACTTGTAAAAAAAAAAAAAAAAAAAAGAGTAGTATAAATTACAACTACTACGATACTAGTTTTTAGCTCTAAAATTTGTAGGTTGTTGTCAAGGGGGTGGGGAAGCAGGTATTCTCATACACTGATGGTACAAGTATAAATTGGTATAGCTTTCTCTGGGAGACAGTGCGTATGTGTACACACACATACGTATGCAGATATTACAAGTACTCCTGCCCCTTTGTCCGGCACTTCCATGTCTAGCGGATACTAAATGTCTGAAATGACCAATGTATAAGGTTATTCATTAGACCATAATATATACTAAGCAAACGATTGAAAATAATTTTAAAATGTCCATCTTTAGGGGATTGATTAATGTGTGTTATCATCCAATTATATAGTGGAGTTCTATGGAGACACAAGAAAGAAGGGTAGTTTTTATATATTGGTACAGAATTATCTACAAGGTAATGAAAATATACTATCATTTGTGTAAAACGGAGTTGAAAAGAATATCTAAGACATAGACAACATAGGTTTACTGTGGTTCTCTTTCCCAGAGTAAGCCTGTGTTGTCAGTGGTCTTAGATCTTTTCACCTCCTTTTTTACACAAATGAAAGAGACTTTAAATTGTATCTTGTACCATCTGAGTTTATTAATCCAGTGAAAGAAGAAATAAAATTTTGATTTCACAAGTAGGTTGAAGGGGGAAGGTCCTATAAAATGTGACTTTCTTAGCTGAATCTATGGTTATTCGCTAAAGGTGGAAGGAAGAAAAATAAGAATATTTCAAAAAGAAGAAAAGGCTAACCTTTTCTGTCTTTGTAAGGCGGAAGTTTGGCTGATGCCATAAGTGAAAACTACAGAAGCATGAGTTACTTTAAAGAAGCAGAGCTGAAGGATCTCCTTTTGCAAGTTGGTCGAGGCTTGAAGTATATTCATTCAATGTCTTTGGTTCACATGGATATAAAACCTAGTAAGTATTACAGATCCTCTGACCTATTTTGGGGGGTTATAGAAAATAAATTACTTTATTAGAACAATATGAAAACATTTATATATCCTGTTATGTTTTTCATTTTTAGCTTTAAAAGGCCTTTGAACCACTTACTAGTATTGTTTTATGATCTCTATTTACCTTTTCCCTCGTTCCCCCCAAAAATTTGAGGTAATAAACTAATTTTTATTAAAAGCTGGAAAAAATTTGTTGCATCCTATAAGAACCCATTCTCAGGGGGACTCAATGGGGAGACTAAGAACCTGTACTTAAAGCCTCACTCTTCTGCTCTGCTATAGAAGCATAATTATAAAATGAACGCTGGTGTTGCTAGCAGGATTACTGTGATAAAATGAGAGATGTGAAAATGTTTTGAAAACTTAAGTGCTATACATATGTAGATTTCTAGTCCATAAAAGAAATATTGATGTTGATATTGTAGGACTCAGAAAATGAAATGGCACATGTGTTACCATTATAACTGCATAAACAAGATTGGAAGTGAATTAGGGCTACAGAGTATAGGAATATAGTCGTTTTTTTTTTTTTTTTTCCTTTACTGTTCATATATCATTTTTCGGCTAAAAAATTACTGATTGGTTTTTATATATAAATACATAAGTAGTGTCAGTAGACTGACCATACAGTGGCTCAGAACAACCTCAGAGTATTCTTTCTTAAGCCTTATAAAGAGCTTAGGACACAAAGGAACAGTGGTACTATCAAGGTGTAGGCCTATGTAATTTTAGGTTAAGTGGAAACAAAAATTTGTTACAGAAGCAGTTAAAAAAAAATAATTAAATCCCCATTTTCTATTAAACTTTGGAACTACGATTATAAAATAATGCCCGTGCTGCCAACAGGGTTATTAGACCATCCTGAAATGCGAAAATGCTTTGAAAATGTAAATGTTGTACAAACATAGTGGTTTATCAAACCTATAAAAGGTAGTAAAAATGTTACTGTATTATTCATAAAACAAAATGGCACATACATTTATAATTATAACTGCATTTTTAAAAGGATGTGGGTGAATTCTACAGTAATATTTTAGTGAAAATCGTTTTCATTTTATCAGAATGATGTACATACTATCTTACTACCTCTTTTTTTTAGTCAGCTATCTCTATCTTCCCTTTTCAGTACATTTTCATCTCATCTAATAACCAGAGCATAGCAAAATTTTTTCCAGTTGACCCACATTCTTGACAGTCAATTTGTCCAAACTAGTATCCAGTTTAGCACTGTGCATTGCATCCGGTTATATCCATTTTTCTTTTTTAGGTTTCACCCTTCATCTGCTTTTTTAAAATGGTAAAGACTTGTCTTGTATAATGTCCTTTCTTCTGAATTTGACTGGTTGCTTCCTTGCTTGTTCCTTTCTTCCCTATTTTTCCAATAAATAACAAGTTATGACTGAAAGGTTGACAGACTCAAATATTGGGCTAGATGTTTGTAGGCTGAACTTAAGGAGTTTTTTTTAAATCTATCAAAATGTGTGTTGATCCATAGGATTTTAAGTCATTTTACTCACTTTATCTTAATTTTATGGTTTATGTAAAGAATTTCTTATCTGTATGTACCTTAACAACTCACTAAAATTTTTATTTTCAAAAAGGAAAAGATTTGAACTGATGATAGTAAATGTGAATGTACTCAGATCTTGTATTAAGTGTCAGCAAATATAGTAGACCCTTCCTTGTAAGATATAAAATTTAAAAATATTAAGAGATACGAAGTTTCAAAGTCTTCAAATTTATAAATGTCACCATAAAATAAATTGCTCCGTAAGTACAGTATAAGCAGAAGTAGGACTTCCATAAATGTAAATTTAGTACTATATTGATAAAACTATTAAAATGAATCTGCCAGTAAAACTTAACGTTAATCATGAGCGTGTCTGAGTTTGAAAGAAAAAGATGGTGTATGTAGTATGTGTACAGTAGGAACCACAAAGCCCTATCGGGATGTAATGCAGTATGGCCAGCTAAACCACTAGTTAAATGCCTGGTTCTTTTTCACGTCAGTCTTGCAGCATTAGATTAAAATTTGTGCTTTAGCAGCATCACAAATTACTGTATTTGTGGCCTTTTTATCGTTCATAAGTAATTAAAACTGCTGAAGATCAGTATGCGAATGATAAGGGTCTAATTCAGTGGGCTCTAAGTGTTCAGGTATCAGAGCTACTCTAGAAAATGTATTCCTAGAAAATATAGCCCTGGTCCCCAGTTGGGCTTGGGGTAGAACAGGAGAACCTGTATTTTTAAAACCTTTGCAGATGATTCCGATGTATAGTCTTGTTTGTGAAGTCTGGTTATGCTATCGTTAGTGTGACTTACATAATTAACTGTTTGATAGGTAACATCTTCATATCTCGAACCTCAATCCCAAATGCTGCCTCTGAAGAAGGAGATGAAGATGACTGGGCATCCAACAAGGTTATGTTTAAAATAGGTAGGAAAGATAACTAGAGTATTACCTTACAATAAAAAGAGAAGGTTGTTTTGTTTTTAACTTGTCCATAATTTTTTCAACACTTATAGGTGATCTTGGGCATGTAACAAGAATATCTAGTCCACAAGTCGAAGAGGGTGATAGTCGTTTTCTTGCAAATGAAGTTTTGCAGGAGGTAATTTTTCTCTTTTAGTAATACCATTTTTTGATAGAAGAATATCGATTCAGATATATTAAAATTTTAAGTTAATAACTGGTAGAATGGTGATAGAAAATATAAACAATCAGAGCTGAGGGTATTTAGCAAGAGTCAAGAACGACAAAGATTTATAGTATTCCGAAGTGGTAGAGTTGTGGTAAAATAGATGCTTTCATACACTACAGGTGGAAATTTAAAATGGCATAACATTTTTGGAGATCAAAGAGTATCAAGATTTTAAAATCACATACTCTTGACTCAATTTCCACTTCTAGGTTTCTCTCCTACAAAAATGTTTATATACTCACACAAACTGAAAACGGTAAATAAGAATTTACTAACAAGGGATAGATTAATTTAAAAAAGAGTGACACGTCATCTCAAGATAGAGTTTTGACTGAAAATGGAACTAGTAGAACAATCTAAATGGTATGCCCTCGTTGCTCTTTTGATATGTATATTTGCCTGTTTTATTATGTATATGTATATTTGTTACTTGTTAGCATGCATATGTTTTGTGTTTGCATGTGACTATCCCTAGAGGGATAGCAGTTTCTTCTGAGAATTGGATTGGGCTAGTGAGAGAATAAAAGGCTTTCACTTTTAGATACATTTTTAAATCCTCCCCCCACCCCCAGGGTGCATATTACTTAGTAATTAAAATATAAACCTCTCCCAAAATGTGTTACTTTGAAACCTTTGAATAGATCTTAAATCTAGATAGACATGGCCTTGGAATGTTTTAATTTGATCTTATTTCTCAACTAAATTCTCATCGAAGTGTGATACAACTTTATTTTGATCATCTTTACATTCTCTTAAAAAAAGAAATTTTTTTTTTTTCCCACAGAACTATACCCATCTACCAAAAGCGGATATTTTTGCCCTTGCCCTCACGGTAGTATGTGCTGCTGGTGCTGAACCTCTTCCCAGAAATGGAGACCAGTGGCATGAAATCAGACAGGGTAGATTACCTCGGATACCACAAGTGCTTTCCCAAGAATTTACAGAATTGCTAAAAGTGAGCATTTTATTAGGAAACATTTTACTTAACGAGATTTAATATTTTATTTCATTAAATTGCATGTTTTTACCTTAATTTTACTTCTTTTTATAAGGTTATGATTCACCCAGATCCAGAGAGAAGACCTTCAGCAATGGCACTGGTGAAGCATTCGGTATTGCTGTCTGCTTCTAGAAAGAGTGCAGAACAATTACGGATAGAATTAAATGCTGAAAAGTTCAAAAATTCACTTTTGCAGAAGTAAGTGAGGGTTGATTTGTTTTGCTTTTACTTTCTCATTCTCTGATTTTATTGAGAGACAGGCTTTCTTTCAGCTAAGGATGTAGTGGTTTGGCATGTTATACAGTGAAAGTTGAGGGATTCTTAAGTTTTGACCTATTTGTGTTTTTTCTAAGTTTTGAAATTTTAAACTTAAAAAAGTTTTAAGACTAGCTTATGTTTGCAAGTGGTGATAGTCCCCAAGCCCTAAATCATACCAGAAACTAAGTGAGCCTTTACCAGCCGCCCCCCATCAGCACAAATTAACATTTTTCAATTAAAAAAAAAAACCAAACCCGTTGCCGCTGAGTTATGAAAGGGTGAAATTAATATCAATTAAAAAAAAAAAACCCATTGCCGCTGAGTCAATTCTGACCCATAGTGATCCTATAGCACTGAGCAGGGTTTCCAGGGAGTGGCTGGCTGGTGGATTCGAACTGCCAGCCTTTTGGTTAGCAGCCAAATGCTTAACCACTACGCCACCAGGGCCCCAGTGTCAGTTTGATTAGATGATTCTCGTATTTGATCTGAATAACCTTTGACATTAGGGGGAAGCTGGTTTGGAATGATAAAGTTTATCAAAAGGGGAATAATATTGGAGGGTATTAAGTAACCACAGATGACATTTCTAATTCTTTTGCTTTATTGTTACCATTTTGATTCTAACCTAATGAAACTGACTTGAAATATTAAAAGGTAAAATTGACACTAATGTGACATCCATCTTGTTCATACAAATAAATAAATTTTTCCTTTTTTTTAATATAATCTAACCCTGGTGGTGTAGTGGTTAAGTACTTACTACAGCTGCTTACCAAGAGGGTCAGCAGCTTGAATCTGCCAGGCGCTCCTTGGAAACTGTATGGGGCAGTTCTGCTCTGTCCTATAGGGTCGCTATGAGTCAGAATCAACTCGGCGGTAGTGGGTTTGGTTTTTGGTTTTGGTTTATTTTATTTTAGTTTTTTTGTTGTTGAGAATATATACAGCACAATATACACCAATTTACCAGTTTCTACACATACAATTCAGTGACATTGATTACATTCTTCAAGTTGTATAACCATCATCTCTATTATATAAAGACAAATTGACAGTATGAATTGGAGTTTAATTTGAAATTTTTTTTATTAAGACTCATAGTCAGTACTTGATTCTTTATTACATGTGTCGTTGTACTCAAGTATATTTTAATCCTAAAAGCACAAAGTAAAATAATTTCATAAAGTAAAATAATTTCATAAATTTAAGTTGTTTGAACAGAAGCCAATATTTCCTGTTATGTTTTCCTTTCCTCATTTGCATTTTAGAGTAGTGATGGCATACGAAGATATCCTGTGTGGTAATTCAATCTGTTGGCCTCTTAGGATTCTTTCTTAGGATTAATACAATAAGTGAAAAGTCTTATTTCCTATTTTTATGTTCTTAGAGAACTCAAGAAAGCCCAGATGGCAAAAGCTGCAGCTGAGGAAAGAGCACTCTTCACTGACCGAATGGCCACTAGGTCCACCACCCAGAGTAATAGAACATCTCGACTTATTGGAAAGAAAATGAATCGCTCTGTCAGCCTTACTATATACTGAACTACTCATTTCCCACCTCCCCCTCCAGAAAACTGTGACGAGAGGAAGCTAGGTTGAAATCACTGCTAGAATCCAGCGGGCGATTAACTTACTGAATTGGTGTCGTTAGTTTTACTGAAATGCCTTTTAGGACTTTTATTTGTGAATTACAGTTGAAAGCTATATTTTGACCATTGTTTATCAGGCTTTCTCCTAGTCTTATCAGTCTGTCTTCTGTAGGTTGTCAGTCACTGTTGGATGTTACACCGGCCTTCCCAGGGTTAACCACTGTGGTGGTGTGCTGCTTATAGTTCGCTGTTGCGTTGTAATAAAAGGTATCTTTCCCTGTAGTGACCTGTAAAAAGGACTCAAGGGCTTTATTACAAATATATTCTCCCTTTGAAAAGGGAAATGCTAAGAGACCCAGTACTATTCAGCCTTCAGTGTACCTATGTGTCAGTCTTACATTTCATTTCTTTTTTTTACTTGTGAATTTTACTTGTATATCCAACTGGGAGCACTTTGTAGGCATTGCATGAACCATGGAATAATTCCGTGGAAGTATGCCTTGTGAATTTGCTGCTATTTTAGTTTTGTCTTTGCTGTAAAATTGTAGCATTAAACAATCATTGTTGTTAATAGGCTTTCTTTTGGAACAATTATGTGAAATATATAAGCTGCTCTTGATGAAAAGCAGCAATTTCCCTTTTTTTTTCCTTTGAACTTTGAAGCTAGTGCATTGGAAAAATGCACCTTCCCCCCCCCTTTGGAACGCTGTATTAATGTAGTATAATTATTACTGGTTTTGTAATTTTTTCCTGGTAATGTCCTTCCCTGACTTTTTAAAAATGTCTCCTCCCTTTCCCCAAGTTTTGTACTTGATTGTATTATTACTCTGTTTTTAAATGTTTTGCTTGGTTTCTCTTCAATATTTGTGTACATAAACTAGTACTGTATATAGCTGTTTGAAATGCCAGAATGACTTCTGACTATTCCAAGTTTTTCGCAAAATATATTTTATCTGTGATTAGCCATTTGACTAATAAATACTGGCTAACAGATGTTGAAAAAAAAATAGAATTTGACTATTGCTTGTTTCCTTGTTAATTTTGGTTCAAGACATCTTTGCCACTTGTCTGTTTGACTTGTGTTTTAATTAACATTAATTGGCATATTAAAAGTCACTCTGTGCTTACCTTAATTGTCTTGATCTTTGTGGTGCCTGTTACGATTTTTTCCTCCATTATTGCTACATTATAAAATGTAGGGTATAATGTATATAAAGTGCTGAGAGCAGTGGGCACTTTTTTGATATATGTGAAACTTACTGACTGTGAAGGATGGGCTTTAGTCCACCTTAGTTACATTTTGGCACTCAAGAAAAATTTTTCCAGCAAACTCAGAATGTTTTTTATTTGCCATTATAAACATTTAATATTTTTATATCTCATTGCATATTATGCATCTGACTTGCTAGAAATGTGGTATAATTTAAAATAGCTTTAAATTAAGAGTGAATATAATAGAAGGACCCTTTATAATTTGGACTGACCCACAGAAGAGATCTTTAGATTCAGGAGAGTTTTAACTCTTGATAAACTAGACTGGATTTGAAGAATTAGGGTGCAGGTTGAAGAGATACAGTGCCAATTCTTCCGTGACATCTTTACCTGACGTAGTTTAGAACCAGAGAGTGAACAGTAAAGGCCTTAGAGCATAAAACATGAATGCCACAAGATTCTTGTGCTTTGATCATGGCTACTTCCTTGGCTTGTGATTGGAATCTTATTTTTTCCTGCTATAAACATTTTTAACAAACTCGATCATTTTAGCCTTTAAGTCTGTGGCATCTTAAGACAATTTAGAGGAATGAGAGGAATTGGCATAGATGCATAAATTAGATATAAAAGCTGGTGGGTGTAGGTGATAAAAAACCTCAAAAGCTGCATGGACTGGAGCAGGTAAGTCTTACACATTTTAGTAGCCACTGGAGACAGCTATAAAAAGATTATTATAATTGACACTTATTATGATCACCCCAGGTTATTAATTTGCATTTTTCAGTTCACTAGCTTCAAAGAAAAGTTCAGGTGTTTTTTATCAAAATTTGCAGTAAATTTGTCACATACTGGCTAAGAATAGTTCCTGGTGTTCAAAGAGGGAATTCTTAAAGCTATCTGAAAGCTGATTTTTAAAAGAGTTCAGCTCATAATCAACACAGCATACTTAACCATCAATGCCTTCTACGTGGTAGACCAAAGACCAGCAACAAGTAGTCTTTGCCTGCTAGGGACTTTGATAAAAAAGAAGAGACCTATGTAAACAAATAACTATAAAATGATAAGTTGGAGAGATTGTATAAAGTAGAATGATGGCTCAAAGAATAATTACATGTTTTGAGAAGATACTGGTAGATGGGAGAAAGCATCCAGTGAATTTTGTCGAGACTTGTTTTAAGGCCGTTGTAATAGTTCAGCTTAAGAGTAAGGAGGCCCTGAACTAGGACCCTGCTGTGGGTGGAAACAAGGGATCTTGAGAACACTGCGTGGTTTCTGTTTGTATTTATAAAGAAGAATGAGAACACATTGTAAGAATAACAATAGCGGAGGGACTACAAGTGCTAATACTGAGGCATTGAAAATTTTTCCAGAAAGTTTAAAATGTAGAGACCTGTTTGAGGCAGGTATTTTAATATTGATAAAATTACTTTTTTTTGAAAGCTGATTTTGTTAGGAAGAAAAATTTTAAATATCGACTGTGGTTGGGAAGTGGGGATCACACATTACAGCTGACTGCAAATCGAAATTTCCTTAGTTTTATACCACCAAGAATCCAAGAGCAGCCCCTTTTACCTAATGAACTAATGTTTATTGAAGAGGAAGTTCTCAGGCTTTGATTTTTACTCATTTTGTTTCAGAGGTCAAGAAATGATGTTATTTAAAAAATTCATAACAGCCAGGTTGGGTAATGTTCCAGGCTACTCCCAGTTCTTCAGCAGAGGCATCCTGACATTACGCTAGTTTTTCTTTCTCCCCAATTCATCTGCACAAAGCATCTCCTTGACTAGTCAACACATCGAATAAGTTATTGCATCCCTTAAGGTCTTTTTATTTGTGAAAATTTCAAAAACCAATTAAAGCAATCAACAAGGAAGGTAGATCAACAGAGAATTTTGGAACTGTTTTGGATATTGTGAAAATCATCACTGAAGCCTGGAACTAAGAATTTGGAGGAAACAGCCTCATTTAGCATTTCAAAGGCATTTATATAACTAAAGAGCATCACTGAAACTGACTGCAGAGTGAGTGAATCTAGAAGATTCTTCTGCAAATTTAGTTGCATTGTTACAATTTCTCAAGGTAAAGCAAAGTAGATCTTTATAAATATGGAAGAGTGAGACATCTCGAAACTGTCCTTCTTCCAACATTTATCTTTCAAAAACTGAGAGGCATCCATCAGAACATTTTTGAGTGAGTGCATGTGTGTGTGCGAGTGTGTGTGTGATGACCCTAATTTTCAATGGAGTTCAAAGGTTTCTGGAGTAAGGAAAAATATCTATGTACGCTGTATACTCCAGGAAGATTTATCAGGAAAAGACGGCACGTTCTATCCAAACTTCATTAAATGATGAAACAGAAAAACACCTCAAAGGAATATTTATGTCATAGTTCATATTGTTTTATATAGTTAATAAATATTTTGAAGAACATGTATTTGTTTTGAATTTTGACATTTTTATGGTATGAAATGAGTTTCTAGGCCTGAAGTTCCAATTTCTGCATAATCCATTACGCCTATGGGAAATAGATATACAATGACTGAATTTAGGAGGATTATCCACGAGGGGAGCCACCTCTCCATAAGTGAGAATATGGAGGGTTAAATAAAGAACTCAGTACGTAGCATAGCCAGGATTCCAACTCAGATCTCATGACAAAGAACCATACTTTTTCCAGACACATGAAAGTGGAGGATGAATACTATAATTAAAGGACAGACAGAGTGCAGGCAGCAAAGGAAAGAGCAGCCAGAGAATTGGGACAATTTGGAAGAGTCTGGTATCATTGAAACCAAGAGAAAAACGTGAAGGAGGATCTGATTAACAGTGACCAACACAGAAAAGAGTAAGAAATAAAGTTCTGTGAAGGCATCTAGTGTTTATTAGGAGATCTTTGCTGAGCAGTGTCAGTAGAGAGAGGACAAAAGCCAGGTTACATTGGGTGGGGCTGTAAATGGGAGATGAGGAAATAGAGGCAGCAAGTATAAATAATTTTCAAGAAACATGACTGAAAAAGGGAAAGGAGGAGAGAGCTATTGCTAGTGGGGAATCTTCATCATGTTTTGTTTTTGCTGTCACTTATTAGTCACCTATTATGTGCTGTGGTAGTTAAGGTTGTATGTCAGCTTGGCTAGGCTATGAGTCTCAGTGGTTTGGCAGTTATGATATGGTTTGGCAGCTATGTAATAGATGTAATTACCACCATGATGAGATCTGCTATGAGTAGCCAATCAGTTGAAAGGGAGTCTCCTTGGGAGTGTGGTCTGCTTGCTAGCTTTTGGTCACTCTGGATCCTCATGTGACCTCCAGTTCTCGGGACTTGAGCTAGCAGCTCACCTACCATTTCGTGTTTTGTGAGCCTCTGCAGCCTGTGAGCCACTGGCCTCTCAACTTACCTGCCAATCTTGGGGTTCACTGGCCTCTGCAGGCAGTGAGCCAGAGGTCTGCTGTCTGATCTTGGGTTTGCCAGCTCCTGCAGCTATGTGAGTCAGGAGAAGCCTCTAGTCTGACCCACAGACTTGGGACTTTCCAGCCTCTACAACCGTGTGAGCCATTTCCTTGATATAAACTGCTCTTTTTCTCTCTCTCTACATATATATATGCATATATATATATGCTTCACTGGTTTTGCTTCTCTAGAGAACCCAGCCTAAGACATGTGCTGTTTCACAAAGCATAAAGGTATTTAATCTTCCTAAGAATTCTATGATAAAAATCCCCATTTAACACATGTTATTTAGAAAGATAAAACAAATTGCCCAGGTTAAACAACTACAATGTGTCAGAATTCAAACCTGAAGTGTTTGGCTGAACTACTGTCAAATTTGAAAGGCCTGAGCCAGTTCACTGAGCCTGCAGCAGAACAGGGGAAAAGGAGTATAGAGGAGACAAGTTTGTAGGTGTTTTGGCGGATGCAGAAAATGGGTCCGGGAGCAGGGAATTGCAGTCTGATGGCCTCTTCTCTGAAGTTGGAACTGAGTCCTGTGAACTGAAGGCGCTGCAGAGGCTGGAGAACAGATGCACATGTAGGGGAAAAACTGCTCTCTCCTGCTGAATGAGGTGGTAAAAAAATCTTTAGAGTATACTATATAGCCATCTAAAACAATATTTCGACGAGTTTTTTGTTATGATTTGGAGAAATGCATGTATTATAATGTGAAAATGAAAAAATCAGGAAGTAAAATTATATACATGGGATTTGTTTTTAAAGTAGTAAACAAAAGAATGGAAGGCTGACAATGATTGTCATTTGAGGGGTGGGCTATAGGAGATACTCCGCTTTTTTCCTTCTGAGCTCTCTATGTTTTCTCTAAGGTGTCTTTATTTTGTCATCAGAGAAAATAAACTTTTAAAATATTTGAAGTTACTAACATATGAGTCAAAACAAATTGGGCAAGTCACATGACTTGCAAAGGTTTTTCCAGTGATCGTGCCTGTGCTCTCCCACAAATTTCCAATAACTCCGCCCCTTGAATACAGGGGCACCTGTATGACATGAGCTGGGCCAAATGGAGTTTTTCCTGGAACCCTGTGGAAGCTCTAATCCCTAAGATGGCAAAGGTAAAGAAGCCAGTCTTCCCACTGCTTGGAATCAAGCCCATTTGCAGGAGAAGAGAATAAACCAATAAAAAAAAAAAAAAAAAAAAAAAATTGAGAAACGAAGAGAGCAAGATCTGAAAGTGTCTCAGTTCCCAAAGTCACCCTCAGCTCCGTCACATGAGCCTATATATAGTCCTCTATTTGGCCTAAGCTATTTTGAGGTGTATTTCTGTCACTTGCAATTAAAAGAACTTGACATCCAATATATTTATCTACACTGGCAGCCATGAATTAAATATTCCAGATGCTGTTTAAGGAGCCCTGGAGGCACAGTGGTCAAGTGCTTGGCTGTCAGCTCACCAGCCACTCGGCAGGAGAAAAGACCTGGTGATCTGCTCCCATAAAGATTACCCATTGCTGTCTAGTTGATTCCAACTCATAGCAACCCTGTAAAACAAAATAGAACTGCCTCATAAAGTTTCCTAGGCTGTCATCTTTACACGAGCAGATGGGCCAGGTCTTTCTCTCTTTGAGTGGCTGGGGGGTTCAAACCATTGACCTTTCAGTTAGTGGCCAAGTGCTTAACCACTGCTCCACCAAGACTCTTTCCATAAAAGATGAGGGCTCCTGGATGAATCCCTTTGGTGAGACTTGTCTTAGGCTGAGTTCTCTGGAGAAACAAAACCAGTAAAACGTATAAAAATATATATACAGAGATTTATATCAAGGAAGTGGCTCACATGGTTGTAGGGGCTGGAATGTCCCCAGTCCATGGGTCAGGCTGGAGGCTTCTCCTGATTCATGTAGCCAAAGAGTCTGGCAAACCCAAGATTGCCAGGTGAGACAGCAGGGCTCTTGCTCACAGGCTATGAAGACCGAAGAATTCCAAGATCAGCAGGCAAGACAGAAGGTAACCTGCTAGCTCACATCCTAAGGACTGGAGGTCAGAAGAACAGGAGCCAGCTGCAAGATCCATAGAAAGCAAAATCCTGGAAGCCTTGCAAGAAAGTCCACTTATATTTTATGCAGGCCACCCCCCCAAGGAAATTCCCTTTCAACTGATTATCTACTCACAGCAGATTACATCATGAAGGTGATCAGATTATATCAAATCTCATCATGGAAGTGATCACATCATCATATGACTGCCAAACTACATCATAACTGCCAAACCACTGAGAATCATGGCCCAGCCAAGTTGACACAAAACCATAACAATCATAGTCCACCCCTTGTCAACTTGGCACCCGTACACATATCCTTAAACCATATGTAATCTCTGAATGAAAACAATTATGAAGTCATACTTGCACCTAATATGATACAACTAACACACATACAACTGAAAATGCACTAGCCCTGTTTACGTCTTATAATTTTTAAGTGAAGAAAACAAAAATATGTACACACACAAGGCAGAAATACTCATAAAAATTACAGTTCTTATTTCTGCAAACTTGTCATGTGGTCATAACTGGTATTTAGAACTACCTCCTTCTACCACCCATCCAGTATTCCCTTTGCCCTCAGCAAGCACCTCAGATGGTCATGGTTCTTTGCTTGGTGGAATGACCCAAACGTTCGTTCCTGAAGGGTCTGGGCCATTAGTAGTCATGTTATAGTTGGGTTGCTATAGTTTTCCATTGACTTTAATCACAGGGCATGGTAGTACTAAGAGACACCCTAAGGGATCGCCTGCATTCCAGACATACTCTTCTTTACTGCCATTATGTAATATCAGTCCAATTCCCTCTTGGTAATCAGGATCAATCACGCCAGCCAATACGGTAAGTCCCTTCTTTGTTGATCCAAAGGCATAAGGAGCCTAAAATGGCCAGGTGGCATTCTTAGTTTCCAGTTCAATGGAATCAGTGATGTGTCTCCAGGTGGATGCATTTCTCCCTTTGGAACCAAGGCCTCTAAATCTGCAGAGCATAAAGTCCAGGGACCGGAGCAAAAATTTTGCCTGTGGGCCACTAAGGGTAATAATGAGTAGTGCCACTCACATTTCTACCCCTCAATTCCTGGACCCATGAATCCCAGCTATGGGAAAAAGAGCACCATACACTGGATGCTGGTTGAGAGCATATACAGTCTCCTGGAGAACATTGCCCCAACGCTGTAAGGTATTGCCAGGTAGTTGGTGCCATAATTGTGTCTTTAGAAGGCCGTTCCATCATTCTATCAAGACAGTTGCTTCAGGATGATGGGGAACATGGGAAGACCAGTGAATTCCATGAGCATGGGCCCACTGCTGCACCTCATTTGCTGTGAAGTGAGTCCCTGGATCTGAGGCGATGCTGTGTGGAATATCAGGATCTAGAATAAGGCATTCTGTAAGTCCATGGATGATGGTTTTGGCAGAAGCATTGTGTGCAGGGAAGGCAAATCTGTATCTAGAGTCAGTACCTATTCCAGTAAGACCAAAACACTGTCCTTTCCATGATGGAAGTGGTCCAATGTAATTAACTTTCACCAGGTTGCTGACTGGTCACCTTGAGGGATGGTGCCATACTGGGGATTCAGTGATGGTCTCTGCTGCTGGCAGATTGAGCACTGAGCAGTAGCTGTGGCCAAGTCTGCCTTGGTGAGTGGAAGTTCATGTTGCTGAGGCCATGCATAACCTCCATCCATGCCACCATGGCCACTTTGTTGATGAACCCATTCAGCAATGATGGGAGTGGCTGGAGAAAGAAGATGACTGGTTTCCAGAGAATGTGTCATCCTATCCACTTGATTGTTAAAATCCTCCTATGCTGAAATCACCTCTTGGTGAGCATTCACATGGGATACAAGTATCTTCACTTCTTTGGCCCATTCCGAGACGTCTAGCCACATACCTCTTCCCCATACAGCTGTGTCTTCCACTTTCCAATCACGTTCCTTCCAAGTTTCTGACCATTCAGCAAAACCATTGGCCACAGCCCATGAACCAGTATACAACTGCACATCTAGCCATTTCTGCTTCCAAGCAAAGTGAACAGCCAGGTGCACTGCTCAAATTTCTGCTCATTGGGAGGATTTCCCTTTACCATTGTCCTTGAAGGAGGTCCCAGAAAAGGGCTGTAGTGCTGCCGCTGTCCACTTTCAAGTGGTACCTGCATATCGTGCAGAGCCATCTGTAAACCAAGCAGGAGCTTTCTCTTCCTCAGTCAACTGATCATAAGGAACTCCCCATGAGGCTATTGATTAAGACTGGGAGATGGACGGTAATGTGACAGGAGTGGAGGCCATGGGAATTTGGGCCACTTCCTCATGCAACTTATTTGTGCCTTCAGGTCCTGCTGGGCCCAATCTTGTATATATCAGTTCCATTTAATGATGGAGTGCTGCTGTGCACATCCAACTCTATGGCTCTGTGGGTCAGACAACCCCTAGTTCATCATGGGCAGCTCAGGCCCTATGGTAACTTGGTTGCCCATGGTTAAGCGTTCAGTGTCTACTAAGACCCAATAACAAGCCAAAAGTTATTCCTTAGAAGAAGAGTAGTCATCTGCAGAGGATGGAAGGGCTTTACCCCAAAATCCTAAGGGTCAGTACTGTGATTCACCATAGGGGCCTGCCAAAGACTCCACACAGGATCTCTATCTGCCACTGACATTTGAAGCACCATTGAATCAGCCAAATCATATGACCCAAGTGCCAGAACCACTTGCAAGGCAGCCTGAACCTGTTGCATAGCCTTCTCTTGTTCTGGGCCCCACTCAAAACTAACAGCTTTTTTTTTTTATTCTTTTTTTATTAACTTTTATTAAGCTTCAAGTGAATGTTTACAAATCAAGTCAAACTGTCACATATAAGTTTATATACACCTTACTCCGTTCTCCCACTTGCTCTCCCCCTAATGAGTCAGCCCTTCTAGTCTCTCCTTTCGTGACAATTTTGCCAGCTTCCAACTCTCTCTATCCTCCCATCCCCCCTCCAGACAGGAGATGCCAACACAGTCTCAAGTGTCCACCTGATACAAATAGCTCACTCTTCATCAGCATCTCTCCTCTACTCACTGTCCAGTCCCTTCCATGTCTGATGAGTTGTCTTCAGGAATGGTTCCTGTCCTGTGCCAACAGAAGGTTTGGGGACCATGACTGCCGGGATTCCTCTAGTCTCAGTCAGACCATTAAGCATGGTCCTTTTGTGAGAATTTGGGGTCTGCACTGATCTCCTGCTCCCTCAGAGGTTCTCTGTTGTGCTCCCTGTCAGGGCAGTCATCGGTTGTGGCTGGGCACCATCTAGTTCTTCTGGTCTCAGGATGATGTAAGTCTCTGGTTCATGTGGCCCTTTCTGTCTCTTGGGCTCTTAGTTATCGTGTGACCTTGGTGTTCTTCATTCTCCTTTGATCCAGGTGGGTTGAGACCAATTGATGCATCTTAGATGGCCGCTTGGTAGCATTTAAGACCCCAGACGCCACATTTCAAAGTGGGATGCAGAATGTTTTCATAATAGAATTATTTTGCCAATTGACTTAGAAGTCCCCTTAAACCATGGTCCCCAAACCCCCGCCCTTGCTCCGCTGACCTTTGAAGCATTCAGTTTATCCGGGAAACTTCTTTGCTTTTGGTCCAGTCCAATTGAGCTGACCTTCCATGTATTGAGTGTTGTCCTTCCCTTCACCTAGAGCAGTTCTTATCTACTAACTAATCAGTAAAAAACCCTCTCCCACCCTCCCTCCCTCCCCCCCTCGTAACCACAAAAGTATGTGTCCTTCTCAGTTTATACTATTTCTCAAGATCTTATAATAGTGGTCTTATACAATATTTGTCCTTTTGCCTCTAATTTCACTCAGCATAATGCCTTCCAGGTTCCTCCATGTTATGAAATGTTTCACAGATTCGTCACTGTTCTTTAGCGATGCGTACTATTCCATTGTGTGAATATACCACAATTTATTTATCCATTCGTCCATTGATGGACACCTTGGTTGCTTCCAGCTTTTTGCTATTGTAAACAGAGCTGCAATAAACATGGGTGTGCATATATCTGTTTGTGTGAAGGCTCTTATTTCTCTAGGGTATATTCCGAGGAGTGGGATTTCTGGGTTGTATGGTAGTTCTATTTCTAACTGTTTAAGATAACGCCAGATAGATTTCCAAAGTGGTTGTACCATTTTACATTCCCACCAGCAGTGTATAAGAGCTTCAATCTCTCCGCAGCCGCTCCAACATTTATTATTTTGTGTTTTTTGGATTAATGCCAGCCTTGTTGGAGTGAGATGGAATCTCATCGTAGTTTTAATTTGCATTTCTCTAATGGCTAATGATCGTGAACATTTCCTCATGTATCTGTTAGCTGCCTGAATATCTTCTTTAGTGAAGTGTGTGTTCACATCCTTTGCCCACTTCTTGGTTGGGTTGTTTGTCTTTTTGTGGCTGAGTTTTGACAGAATCATATAGATTTTAGAGATCAGGCGCTGGTCTGAGATGTCATAGCTGAAAATTCTTTCCCAGTCTGTAGGTGGTCTTTTTACTCTTTTGGTGAAGTCTTTAGATGAGCATAGGTGTTTGATTTTTAGGAGCTCCCAGTTATCTGGTTTCTCTTCGTCATTTTTGGTAATGTTTTGTATTCTGTTTATGCCTTGTATTAGGGCTCCTAAGGTTGTCCCTATTTTTTCTTCCATGATCTTTATCGTTTTAGTCTTTATGTTTAGGTCTTTGATCCACTTGGAGTTAGTTTTTGTGCATGGTGTGAGGTATGGGTCCTGTTTCATTTTTTTGCAAATGGATATCCAGTTATGCCAGCACCATTTGTTAAAAAGACTATCTTTTCCCCAATTAACTGACACTGGGCCTTTGTCAAATATCAGCTGCTCATATGTGGATGGATTTATATCTGGGTTCTCAATTCTGTTCCATTGGTCTATGTGTCTGTTGTTGTACCAGTACAAGACTGTTTTGACTACTGTGGCTGTATAACAGGTTCCAAAATCAGGTAAAGTGAGGCCTCCCACTTTCTTCTTCTTTTTCAGTAATGCTTTGCTTATCCGAGGCTTCTTTCCCTTCCATATGAAGTTGGTGATTTGTTTCTCTATCACATTAAAAAATGACATTGGAATTTGGATCGGAAGTGTATTGTATGTATAGATGGCTTTTGGTAGAATAGACATTTTTGCTGTGTTAAGTTTTCCTATCCATGAGCAAGGTATGTTTTTCCACTTAAGTATGTCCTTTTGAATTTCTTGTAGTAGTACTTTGTAGTTTTCTTTGTATAGGTCTTTTACATCTTTGGTAAGATTTATTCCTAAGTATTTTATCTTCTTGGGGGTACTGTGAATGGTATTGATTTGGTTATTTCCTCTTCGATGTTCTTTTTGTTGATGTAGAGGAATCCAAGTGATTTTTGTATGTTTATCTTGTAACCTGAGACTCTGCCAAACTCTTGTATTAGTTTCAGTAGTTTTCTGGAGGATTCCTTAGGGTTTTCTGTGTATAAGATCATGTCATCTGCAAATAGAGATAATTTTACTTCCTTCTTGCCAATCCGGATGCCCTTTATTTCTTTGTCTAGCCTAATTTCTCTGGCTAGGACTTCTAGCACAATGTTGAATAAGAGTGGCGATAAAGGCCATCCTTGTCTGGTTCCCATTCTCAAGGGAAATGCTTTCAGGCTCTCTCCATTTAGAGTGATGTTGGCTGTTAGCTTTGTATAAAAAAAACAATATTATGTTGAGGAATTTTCCTTCAATTCCTATTTTGGTGAGAGTTTTTATCAATGGGTGCTGGACTTTGTCAAATGCCTTTTCGGCATCAATTGATAAGATCATGTGGTTTTTGTCTTTTGTTTTATTTATATGGTGGATTACATTAATGGTTTTTCTTATATTAAACCAGCCTTGCATACCTGGTATAAATCCCACTTGATCAGGGTGGATTAATTTTTTGATATGTTGTTGAATTCTATTGGCTAGAATTTTATTGAGGATTTTTGCATCTATGTTCATGAGAGATATAGGTCTGTAATTTTCTTTTTTTGTGGTGTCTTTACCTGGTTTTGGTATCAGGGAGATGGTGGCTTCATAGAATGAGTTAGGTAGTATTCCGTCACTTTCAATACTTTGAAATACCTTTAGTAGTAGTGGTGTTAACTCTTCTCTGAAAGTTTGGTAGAACTCTGCAGTAAAGCTATCCGGGCCAGGGCTTTTTTTTGTTGGGAGTTTTTTGATTACCGTTTCAATCTCTTTTTTTGTTATGGGTCTATTTAGTTGTTCTACTTCTGATTGTGTTAGTTTAGGTAGGTAGTGTTTTTCCAGGAATTCATCCATTTCTTCTAGGTTTGCAAATTTGTTAAGAGTACAATTTTTCATAATAATCTGATATGATTCTTTTAATTTCAGTTGGGTCTGTTGTGATGTGGCCCATCTCGTTTCTTATATGGGTTTATTTGTTTCCTTTCCTGTATTTCTTTAGTCAGTCTGGCCAATGGTTTATCAATTTTGTTAATTTTTTTGAAGAACCAGCTTTTGGCTTTGTTAATTCTTTCAATTGTTTTTCTGTTCTCTAATTGATTTAGTTCAGCTCTAATTTTTATTATTTGTTTTCTTCTGGTGTCTGATGGATTCTTTTTTTGCTCACTTTCTATTTGTTCAAGTTGTAGGGACAGTTCTCTGATTTTGGCTCTTTCTTCTTTTTGTATGTGTGCATTTATCAATATAAATTGGCCTCTGTGCACTGCTTTTGCTATGTCCCAGAGGTTTTGATAGGAAGTATTTTCATTCTCCTTGCATTCTATGAATTTCCTTATTCCCTCCTTAATGTCTACTATAAAAAAAAAATTTTTTTTTATATACTATAACCCAGTCTTTTTTCCAGAGGGTATTGTTCAGTTTCCAAGTATTTGATTTCTTTTCCCTAATTTTTCTGTTATTGATTTCCACTTTTATGGCCTTGTGGTCTGAGAAGATGCTTTGTAATATTTTGATGTTTTGGATTCTGCAAAGGTTTGTTTTATGACCTAATATGTGGTCTATTCTAGAGAATGTTCCATGTGCGCTAGACTAACAGCTTTTTGAGTCACCTAATAAATAGGCTGGAGTAGTACACCCAAATGAGGAATAGGTTGCCTCCAAAATCCAAACAGGCCCACTAGGCATTGTGCCTCCTTTTCAGTTGTGAGAGGGGCCAGATGCCATAACTTATTTTTCACTTTAGAAGGGATATGGCTACATGGCCCACATCACTGAGCCCCTAGAAATTTCTCTGAAGTCGAGGTCACCTGAATTTTTGTAGGATTAATTTCCTACCCTCTAACATGCAAATGTTTCACCAGTAAGTTCAGAGTCATTGACATTTCTTCCTTAGTAGGTTCAATCAGCATAATGTCATCAATGTAACGGGCCAGTGTGACCTCTTGTGGAAGGGAAAGGCAATCAAGGTTCCTATGGACTAAATTATGACATAGGGCTGGACAGATGATACACCCCTGCGGAAGGATCGTGAAGGTGTACTGTTTCAGCTGAAGGCAAACAGCTTCTGGCGGTCCTTTAAAACAGGTCTGGAGAAAAAGGCATTAGCCAGATCAATAGCTGCATTCCAAGTACGAGGAGAGGTATTAATTTGCTCAAGCCATGAAACCACATCTGTAACAGTAACTGCAGTTGGAGTCACCACCTGGTTAAGTTTTTGATAATCCACTGTCATTCTCCAAGATCCAGCCTTTTTTTGCACAGGCCAAATAGGAGAGTTGAATGGGGGTGTGATTGGAATCACCACCCCCG